>NC_045550.1:17860302-18207802 GCF_009769535.1 Thamnophis elegans
GAATGCATTCTTACTTCCAAAACAAGGAAGGGTTTTAAACTAGGCAGAGTATACGTTTTGTGTTGGCTATGTTTAAGTGAGATCTTATGGAAGGGTTTCTAAGGAACCAGAGCAAAACAAAACAAAACAAATATTTTGGCGGAGGATCTCCCTCCCTCATCTCTCCCCTCTCCCCCTCTGTCTCTCAAAAAGAAACACATAATTTTATTATTTCAATTCATGGCCCATCCTTTAATTGACAGAGTGCTAAAATAAAAATTAAAAACCTGAGATAGCATACAATTTAATTACACTTTAAACGAATACACAATTCTTCTGCTGCAACCTGCCCCACACTGCCATTCCCACCTTGTGACAGGATGAGCAATGCCAAAGTATTTTGGAAGCCCAGAACTAACAATCATATTTTATGAATGAGATGGCTGCTTCATTATTGTTTGTTTTGAAAGACATTCCGACTTTGACTCTGATTTTTGGTATATCATTTGGAAAGAAACACGGAAAAGGAAACCAGATTTTAAAAAAATGACTGGAGTGATAAAAAAAATAATCTAGTCTGATAAAGTTGATGAAAATGCTGTAATCAGAAATATTCCAAGTTATATAATACAGATTTACAGCCAGGTGGTACTATTTTACAGTATATATACATATTTTTTGAAAAATGGAAAATGGAAATTGACTGAACTATGTCATCCCACCTGTACATATCTACTCTGAAGTAATTCTTTTATTCAATCCATTTTATTCTTAAAGTTATACAGATTACAATCATTATAGACTCAGCTCATAAACGTTTATTTGGAAGCAATTTTGGCGTTTACATCCAGTTAAGCATTTCAAATGGATAGCCTGTTACCTGAGAACTGTAATTTTCTTGTGCAACTAAAGGAAATGCAATATAACTTACTGAGTTGTGAATACTTTCAGATCAAATTAGCTTTTGTCAGCTGTGAGAAGTGTTTGTCCAAATGGCTCACTATTGAAGTGAAGAATAGGCTTTGTTGACCAGCTTTTTTAAAGCTAATATTAAATGTAGATCTTTCCCATTGGCTGGCAGAAACAGGTAAGGAAATTAGCAAGAAGTTCACATTTTAGTTGCAGCATTGCTTTGTTTGATGAATAAAGCTGGGAATAATGTTCCATGGACCTGGATGTTGTCATAACTTAAAGATAAAAAGTTCCACATGTTGTAACTTATTCCATATGTAGTTTGTTAAAACACAAGTGTGCACACTCACACAAATATATTTTTCACCCATCCATCCCCTAGTTCGGTAATTACAGATGTAGCAATCTAATGGTAAGAACCTATGCAATTTCGATCTGTATTAAAAGATTATAGCAATGGACTGGAGAATGTAGCAAAATTACAGAATGCTTTTTCACAGAAGGAGTAATCATTCAGGTGAATAAAAAGTCTTTGGTTTTTTTCTACAGTTTATGAAAAGCTATTATACAAAGAAAATAAGCAGGAGCAGAGTGCTTCTACTCCATGCCAGCAGTTTATCCTTCTTGAAAAGATTGTTTGTTTTACATTTTTTAATTTAAATATTTTGCAAAAATTTCAAAAATTACAGAAATATACAAGAAAAAAAAGATAAAAGGGCAAGAACAAAAGTGAAGAAAAACATCTAAAGAAATGACTTGCAATCTTTTTTTTCAGCAGTTACAATTATAGCAATTATATACAATATGCATTCTTCCATATTGTACATCAGTTCCCTTCTTCCCATAAACAACCCTTTTTAATCAATAAATCCCAAAATCAGCAGTTAGAAACAAAGATGTAGAAAGTTCATTTTTAACCATTTTCAATAAAAAGTCTTATTTTTAAAAGTCTTTTATAAAAATAATTGCAGTTCCCTCCTTAATTGTCAATTAAACCATTCCAGCAAACACAGCCATCTTCACAAGCCATTTCTCCATTATTAGTGTTTCTATAGTCTTCTGTTTTTGTGCATATAATAGCAACACTGTTGTTACAAGATATAAGACCAATTGTTCATTAGCTTTTCTAGTTGAACATCCATAAGAAAAATTCTCATTTCATCTGACTGTTAATTTCTAAATTTGTCTGCATTGCCACATATATTTGTGTCCAGTATTGTTTTTGCTTTTGTCCTCCTTGAATGATAAGAAAGAAAGAAAGAAAGAAAGAAAGAAAGAAAGAAAGAAAGAAGGAAAAAATGAATTTGGAATCAAAGATTACTAGGAAATATAGACTTATGGGCTGGGCTGGAAAGTTAAATAATTAAAATACCTTGGAAGAAGATGGCAGAAAATTACTTCTGTTTTGGAGAAGGATCTGATGTCACGACGATACGGAGCTCCGAGATTGCAGCCAATACTTTTACCGCTGGGTGGTCCATCTGGACCTAAACCATCCCGAAGAGACGGTGACAGGGAAGAGTATGTCTTGCTGATATCAGGGACATCGCAAAGTCCCTGATTGATCGAAGAGAATCTCTTCTAGCCGGCAATAGAAGCACAGCCCCAAGCTGCTGAAGTCAGGACAGCTCCGCAACCAGAGGAAAGCGGAAAAGAGAAAGTTTGTCCATCTGGTGAGGAAATTTTATTTTTACAAAAGAGACTGCCCAAAAAAGATTAAAACCAAATTAAACTTGTAAAGAAAAGAAAAGAAGCGGCAAATTTAAGCTATTTTGGACAGTGAGTTATCCTTTTTTAAAATCGTCTTCTATGAATGGAAGTTTTGCAAACACTTCCTACTTTTTAAAGTGAAAGTATTGACTTTTCTTCTACTTTTTTTTAAAACTATGGATTAAATCTTTTTTTTTTCTTTCACAATATTGGCTTGGATCGTTTTTTTTTCTTTTTATTTTGTTTCATTTAAGAGCATTGTTTATTTTAAGCTTGGAATATAAAGAGGATATAAAAGGAATATAAAGAGAGCAGTAACATCAGAAGGAAAAGAAGTAACACTGCAACTTGGAGATTGGAGGCTGAGTTCTGGAAATATTTTTCTCTGTCTTTTCTCTGATCATTTTGACCTTGCACTTCAATGGGTTTAGCTTGCAAAGAGATAAGATGGGTTGTTTATGCAGGTGCCCTTTGGATGTCTCTTTGGCAGAGAGAGAGAAGTGAAAAACAAAGCTTTGTTTTCCAACTAGAGTGGCAGTATTTATAAATTGGACAATGACACAATACCAAGAAGAAACCATAACATTACAACAGATTATGTTTGAAATTCAAAAATTATTAGAAACATCAGAAAGAATTGAGAAGAAATTGGAAAATATAGATGGTAATATAGCAAAAATTGCTGAAATTGAAGATAGCCAGCTAATGGAAAAAGTGGAGGTTAGAGTCTCAAAAATCCAAAGGAAAAATGAACAAAGAGGCAAGATAACTGTGGATATTGACAGTGATCTGAGCGTGGTTGGAAATGGAAAGAATGGAACATGGAAAGGGAAGAGAGATGGAAAGGAGCCCTACCCCAGATTTCAAGGTATAGAAGGAGAAAAAAGAGAAGAATTGGTAGATTTAAGAAGAGGAACTTTGACAAAAGCACTACTGATAACTACACACTTGATCTTAGCCAAAAGGCCAAGAAGCGCTTCTTGGCCTTTTGGCTAAGATCAAGTGTAGCACTACTGATAACCAAAGATAAGCTGTTTAAAGAAGCTGATGGAGGGTTTTGAGAATTTATAAGACATGCAACAAGCAACAAGGTGCGAAGAGAAGTCCACACAAAGTTGATTAAGGAAATAACCAGAAGATTAATCCCACATAAGGCAAAAGAAATAAGATTGTACTACTACTGGAAAGACACAGGTTGAGATATGAAAACTATTAACAAAATACTAGCTAAATAGTTAAAATTAGAGCATTATGTTAAAAATGAAGTGATAATGGATATAGCTATAGATAATTGATAATGATATCATATATACATATGTATTGGTTTGACAAGAGAAAATTTGGTATAAATTTTTAAATGGTGACCATGAAAGGAAGTTTAGAAATTTTGTTATGTATGAAAGCCTATAATATCGAAATTGGATTGATCTTGGATATAGTTATATAAATAATTGATAATGATATAATGTATACATATATATTGGTTCGACAAGAGGAAATTTGGTATAAATTTTAAATGGTGACCATGAAAGGAAGATTTGAAACTTAGTTATGTATGAAAGCCTATAATATTGAAATTGGATATAAATTGTAAACAGTGATTAAGAAAAGAGCTTTAGAAACTTTGTTACATAATTATTTTTTATTTAGAACGTTTCACAAAGATAGAATGTTGTTGGATAAGGTGACCAGATGTCCCGATTTTGGCGGAACAGTCACGATTTCGCACAATTTGTCCCGGGGTATTCTTAAAAAGTCCCGATTTTTGTCACCGGACCCGGAAGTAAGCCTGCCCCGCCCCCAGCCCTGTATACCCATCCCGGCCGGCTGGTTTTTTGTCCCTTCTGTCTCCCTGTTGCTCAGAAAAGCAACTTCGGGAAGGTCCTTTGCTAGCAGGCAGGTTCTAGGACGCCTGCCGCCACCAAAGGACCTTCCCGGAGTTGCTTTTCTGAGTAACGGGAAGACAGAAAGGACAAAGTACCCTCCACTTTCCCCATGCCACAAGGGCAGCAGGAAGACTAGGACAGGGATCTCCCTCTCGGCTCCAGACTGGGAGAGGAGCAGCAGAGAAAGGTAAACCAGCATTTTATATTTTATTTGCTTTATTTGCTTTCGGTCTAAGCGGGGCGGGGAAAACACCTTGCCAGAGGCTGCTGGAGAACTCTTTCCAAAGAGAGGTTTTGGGAACTGGGTGGGTGAGATTGGAGCAGGCAGGCGGGGAGCACACTTGCTGCCCTTTCCCATGGCCCGCCTTTCCCCACGGAGCCTGTGGACGTGGCTGCTGGCTGTGCAGGTGGCCTGGAGGGAAGCCCCGAACCTCCTGGCGTGGACCTGGCATTGGAGATCCACGTTTCCAAAGCGTAGCATTATTTCACTCCTCTCCCGTTTTCTGGGAGGGGGAGCTATGAGAAGCGGGTGGTGGCCACTTGGGGAATATTTGTGTTCCTGGGAGATCTGCTCTTCCGCACCCCTTACCTCCGAAGGGGAGGCCAGGTGTGGGAGAGAGTGCTAATGATAATGACCGATTCCCTCCTGTTTCTGTGGGTTTGGGGGCGGGGGGGAGAGAAGGTAATTGCAGAGCCTGGACTGAAGTTAGGAGGCTGACTCACTACAATAAGCAGTGACCATTATTTGGAGGAAGAAAAAGTGTAGCCCTGCGACGGAGATTCACTCTTTCAGAACCTGCATCATCTTTTTTTCAAATTAAAAAAAAGCCTTTTAAACATTCTTATTCCTAAAGGCAAAAAAACCCATGAGGCTTGCTGGAGAACGGAGCGGAGGTGACGTGCGATGGGGAGGCGGGGTGCCGTGGTGGGGGGAGATGTTGCTGAAATAATTTGATCTGTCAGGAACTCGGAGCTGGGGTGGAGGTCAGTGGGAAGCCTTTGCCGGCCCGACGCCAGCCATAGCTCTGAAGTTGCTTTCCTTTCTACTGAAGCCCCCACTCAGCAAAGCAAGTCTGGGGAAGTCCTTTGCGCCGGCTAGAAAAGATCTTCACTCAATCCCTCTTGCAGCACGCCCCGATGCGAAAAAAGCCGAGATCGGTGCACTTGGGGCTGCTGCTGCTGCGACATCCAGGGAGGCTCCGCTGGTCTGGACCCCATCCACGGGGGGGAGGGATCACCCTCGTGTTACTCATCTTCCTGGATGGGCTGGTAAGGGGATAGAAAAGGTTTTTCTCCAGTCCCAGGTTTCAGCTTCTTGGCTTCATTATCTCTTTCCAGCTTCTTTTGTTGAGCCTGTAATTAAGGTTCTTTTTTATGTCTTAGGAAAGACCACCTGGTTAAAAAGAAGGAAGAGGCTCCTCTGGTCCGGAGCCCATCTGCAGGTTGGGAGGGAAGAAGAGACAGACAGAAAGATAGACAGACAGAGACACAGAGAGACACACACACACAGAATGAGTGATTAAGTGAGTGTGTGAGTGAGAGACAGACAGACAGCCACACACACACATATACACACAGAGTGACAGAGAGGAAGGGAGGGGAGAGAGGAGAGAGATAGAGAGAGAGGGAGGGAGAGAGACAGAGAGACACACACACAGAGTGAGTGATTGAGTGAGTGAGAGAGAGACAGACACGCACACGGACACACAAACACACATACACACAGAGTGACAGAGAGAGAGGAAGGGAGGGGAGAGAGATAGAGACAGAGGGAGGGAGAGAGCTTTCAATTTGTAGGAATGTAACCTCAATTTCAATTTCAATTTATTGGCATTTGTATGCTGCCCACTCCCGTTTGGGACTCTGGGCAGTTTACAGGCAAAACAAACATATATTAAAAAATGTAAGAAAAATTTAAGAAAAAAATACAAGTGTTAAAATATCCACAACATGCATACAGTTAGAGTGGGGCTGGATACTAATCAACAGCCCCAGGCCTGCCGGAACAGCCAGGTCTTCGTGGCTTTACGGAAGGCCAGAAGAGTAGTGAGGGTCCGGATCTCTACGGGGAGATCGTTCCATAGGGCCGGAGCAGCAACAGAGAAGGCCCTTCCCTGGGGACCCACCAACTGACATTGACCGGCCGACGGCACCCGGAGGAGGCCAAATTTTGTGTGATCTTATTGGTCGCTGGGAGGTAAATAGCAGGAGGTGGTCTCTCAGGTAGCCAGGTCCTAAACCATAAAGGGCTTTAAAAGTAACGACTAGCACTTTGAAGCGCGTCCAGAGACCAATGGGGAGCCAGTGCAGCTCACGGAGGATAGGTGTAACATGGGTGTATCTAGGTACACCCAATATCGCTCGCGCAGCTGCGTTCTGGACTAACTGCAGTCTTCGAACACTCTTCAGGGGCAGCCCCATGTAGAGCGCGTTACAGTAATCCAGTCTTGAGGTGACGAGGGCATGAGTGACCATCCGAAGGGCCTCCCGGTCCAGATAGGGTCGCAACTGGTGCACCAGGTGAACCTGGGCAAAGGCCCCCCTGGTCACAGCCAACAAGTGATGTTCTAGCGTCAGCTGCTGATCCAGGAGGGCTCCCAAATTGCGAACCCTCTCTGAAGGGGGTATAATTTCACCCCCCCCCCCAGGCTAAGAGATGGACCATCCTTGGGAGGGAGCATCAATAGCCACTCAGTCTTGTCGGGATTGAGTGCAAGCTTGTTCGCTCCCATCCAGACCCTGACAGCCTCCTGGCACTGGCACATCACTTCTACTGCTTCGCTGAGTTGGCACGGGGTGGACAGATACAATTGAGTATCATCCGCGTATTGGTGGTATTTAATCCCGTGCCGGCGGATGATCTCACCCAGCGGCTTCATGTAGATGTTAAATAGGAGAGGGGATAGGACTGAACCCTGCGGCACCCCGTAATTGAGGGGCCTAGGGGTCGATCTCTGCCCTCCAACCAACACCGACTGTGACCTGTCCAAGAGGTAGGAGGAGAACCACCGCAGAACGGTGCCTCCCATTCCCACCTCTCGTAGCCGTCGCAGAAGGATACCATGGTCGATGGTATCGAAGGCCTCTGAGAGGTCAAGAAGCACTAGGATAGAGGAATGACCTCTATCCCTGGCTTGCCAGAGATCATCAATCAGCGCGACCAAAGCAGTTTCCGTGCCATAACCAGGCCTGAAACTTGACTGAAAGGGATCCAGATAATCAGATTTATCCAAGGTCCGTCGGACCTCAACAACCTTCCCTACGAAAGGGAGGTTGGAGACTGGGCAATAGTTGCTCAAAATGGCTGGGTCCAGGGAAGGTTTCTTCAGGAGGGGTCTCACCACCGCATCCGTTAGGGGGTGCGGGAAGGATCCCTCCCGAAGAGAGGTGTTAACAATCCTCTGGAGCCAGCCACGTGTCACCTCCCTGCTGGTCGAGACCAGCCAGGAGGGGCACGGGTCCAGTATACAGGTGGGGGCACTCACCGCTCCCATGGCCTTGTCCATTTCCTCAGCAGCGACCTGGCTGTTTTTGCCTGCTCTCAAAAAGATGAGCAGGGTTGACCTGGCTAATAATTGGAGGGGAACCCACCTGGGAATCTCAGTACTGTATATTTAATAGGAAAATATTAAAAATTGTCCAAAAGCAACAATGACAATTTCCATACTACTGCTAAGAAAATTACGACACATCAATAAAATTATAGGAGCTGAGTTTAACTCAAGAGAAACTTTTCTAAAGATAGACAGTTATATAACAATTCCACAATTCTGAAAGAACAAGCTTGTTCTATATGAAATTTAATGCTACAGCAGAATGAAGTAACACTGAAGATAAGTGCAGCTAGTCCTCAATGCACGACCACAATTGAGTCCAAAATTTATGTTGTTAAGTGAGAAATTTATTAAGTTTTGCCCCATTTTACAATTTTTCTTGCCACATTTGTTAAGTGAAAAAAAAATTTAATCACCCCCCCCCCCCGGTCAATGGTGTCCCCCTTTACCAATGTTAAAATCTGGTCACCTTATTGTTGGATGATATTGAAAATAAACAATGGAATGCCATTATGTGGTTTTGCTTTGAATTTTGGAATATTTGTTATAAAGGGATGTTAAAACAACTATAGTCATATGAAGGATGAGGTATGACGATATATATATATATATATATATATATATATATATATATATATATATATATATATATATATATATATATATATATATATACACACACACACACACACATACATACATACATACATACATACATACATACATATATATATATATATATATATATATATATATATAAGATTTTTACAATTAGATTTTTACAACCCCCGGTATGCCCAAATATGGGAGGAAGATCACTACTTCCATTCTCTGTCCTTCGGCTCGTCACAAGAGACCATCCAGGCAGAAACCCAATATTTTTACTGTTGCCTTTTTGTTACATTTTGTTGTATTTGTGCTGATAAATAAATAAAGGGAGACTAGTATAGATCTATTTCAAGCTATTTAGCTCTCATCAGCTAGCCATACCCTTACTGGGATTTGAACCTGGTCTATATTACATACTAGGCAGACATCTTAGCCATTAGGCCACAGCTCTTATTCGTTATAAGGGTATGGCTAGCTGATGAGAGCTAAATAGCTTGAAATAGATCTATACTAGTCTCCCTTTATTTATTTATCAGCACAAATGCAACAATATGTATGTATGTATGTATGTATGTATGTATGTATGTATGTATGTATGTATGTATATATTTGCTGTAAAATATATAATTTGATATGGATTATAGGTGATGACTGTGGAAGGAATGCATGAAAGTTCTTTGTAACCAATTAACACACTTTTTATAATTTGTAATGGAATATGTTTTTATGGTGTTTGTTGTGTCTTGTTTGTTTGTGTCTATTCAAAAATAAAAAAAAATACTTCTGTTTTGTTACCAAGAAAGCATTATGAGGCAATCCATGTAGTAAAATCAAATTCAAATTAAATCTGTGAGAGGTGTGCCTCATGAGAGGCAGCTGTAACTGACAAACTTGATTGATATTTCAATGTTAAGCAGGTTTGGATGGGACGTCACTTGGTAACCCAAAGAATCAATCAATGAAACAATGAAAGAAAGAAACAACTTAAGTAAAGACAATTATCAAACCACTTCTGTGTTTCTATGGAAACTGCCTGTGTAATCACTACAAATCAAGTTTAACTTGAAGGGGCCTTCATCTTTTCCACATATTTATTAAGTTCAACCAGAGTAAAAAACAACTATAGTAAAGTTGGTTGAGTTTATACAACACACAAAACATAGTCTATGATTTATTTCTTGGATTCATGCAATACATTAAGCCAAATCAAACAAACCACATGGAAATTTAACATAATCTATGTAAACCTCTTTGTGTGGCATTTATTAGAGAGGATGGATTGTTTATTATTGTAAATGACTAAGATTCTTTCATGAATTCCTGCTTTTTTTAATCTGCAGAAATTTAATTTAATTTTTAAATGCACGCTGCTTAAAATAAAATACGAAAGTCATCAGATGGCTTTAAGCCAGGGGTGTCCAACTGAAGGCCTATGGGCCAGATCCAGCCCATGGGGTTCTTAGATCTGGCCCATGGGCCTGCCCTGGAAACAGCAAAGGACTGGCACATGGTGCCCTGTCAGCCAAAATGGAGCTCTTGGGAGAGCTGCATTTGGACATGACGGCCTCCTGCAGTCCTCTGCCAGAGAAGGCTGTTGGAGACTGTCGTGGCAAAAAATGGAGCCACAGCCACCTTGCCCTGCGAGGTCAAACACAACCCTGATGTGGCCCTCAATGAAATTGAGTTTGACTTCCCTACTTTAAGCAATGATATTCTAGCCCATAGTGTAATGTCAATGATGACACAAAATCACTTGCACACTTTGCAGTTATTTGATAGATGACAATGTTTACAATTAGAATTCTACACAGAAATGTGAATGAAAACCTTTGAAAGTTTCAGATTTCACAATCCATCTTGAACCTTTAGGCCAACTGTCAGCTTCTGCTTTGCTGTTGCTTCAGCTGCCATGAAACGGGAGGGGGAGGGCCTGGTATTTGGGAGGGGTTACTCATTGTGCTGGAGGAAAGTTCTGGAGTTCACCGACTGAGCGGACTGCGCAGGCGTGGGTATTTCCCGCCTGGACTAACGGCACCGACATTCCATCTTCGTGATGCCTTTTGAAGTTATCTCACACCTGACACTTGGAAGACTTATGATTGGGCTGGGATTGTGATGCCAAGGGGTGGGGAATGGGCTATTCTATATATCAACTGCTTTCGCGCCTAAATAATCAGACTTCGCTATGCATAGCCTTTTAGCCATTTTTAATTAGTAAAAGTACATTTGATTTCTACCCATGGAGTCTCATGGTCTTTCTTTCCTAATTAATAAATGGAGAGGAGCTGACACCAACACAAAATGGACTGACTCATTGTTAGCACCGGAAAAACTATTTAAATTGAACAAAAGGGAGAGAGAGACAGATTTAAAAACAACAACAAGGAATTTACCAAACACACCTCTGGTCTCAAACATGTTTCTCCAATGGATGGTAGCAAAAGAACTAGTACTTTTGTCTAAGGATAAGTTGGTATTTGGCTGTCTAAAAGTACTCAAAAATCTATATGAGCTATACTTTGGATAGTTCAAGGGAAGTGAATAGTGAAAGTCTTTGAAGTTGGTCTGGATATTATCAGGCAGCAACTATTAGTTGAGAAAGGTATATGTTGAACGAAGAGGAGATATGTGGCTCTGAAGGTGGAATATACCACCAGAGAGCATACCAGCTGATCAGGAATATTATGGCAAGGACTGATATCTAAATTGAATTGTTCACTTTTGAGATTTCCATAACAAACAAGAAGCTCCACAAACTTTTCACTCTTGAATCTCTTGTGGAATGCATTTAACTTTAATAGAAATGGAATTTTACTTCCACTGTCAATATCAGTCCTTTTCATCTGCTAGCTGAAGATAGTAAATGAAATCAGCTTTCATTGCTTAGGCTTGCACTTTACTGTACATTAAACTATAATATGATTAGTTTCGTTTGGTTTTAGTTTAGCATGTGGTATGAACCTAGCGAAATGTGATGAGACACACTTAAGCAAATAATGGCTTAGTGAGATACAGTATATGACCTACGATTCAACATCCTGTATTTGACCTCTGAGACTAAGAGCCAAAACATCTTTCAATATACAATCTGATTCCCACAGTGTGTAGCAGAATGACTGCACAGTTATTCAGATAGACTCAGTTTGAAATTATTATTACTGCTCCTGGTTTTTGTAGGGAAGTAATTTGAGAAGATTTAGTAAAATAAATTATGAAACTTATTTTTAGCTTGAACGGAAAAAATAAAATGAAAGGAAAACTCTCTATAGTTGATTTTTAAAAAAAAGTTATATATCAGAAATAGAGGATGCATTACATTTTCCTGTTTTAACATTCCTGTTTTGTACCACTTTGCAATTGCATTATTAAAATACAATACAATAGCAGAGTTGGAAGGGAGCTTGGAGGTCTTTTAGTCCAACCCCCTGCTTAGGCAGGAAACCCTACACCTAAGGTGACCAGATTTTCAGATTGGTAAAGAGGGACACCTTTGACCGGGAGGGGGGGGGGGCTTGATTAAAAAATTTATACGGAGCAACAAAAATTTTCATACAATGCAAAAATAGTATTGTAATATTTTTTTTATTTCAACATAACTACAATTTACAAATATAAATTGTAACTCTTGCCAAACATCAAAATTTTGATCGCGTGACCATGAGGATGCTGTAACGGTCACTAAGTGTGAAAAATGGTCGCTAAGTGTGAAAAATGGTCGCTAAGTGTGAAAAATGGTCATCAGTCACTTTTTTCAATGCCACTGTAACTTTGGTCACTAAATGAACTGTTTGAAAGCTAAGGCTAGCTTGCATTATAATGCCTTATGCTAGCTTACATTTTCAAGAGAGAGAAGCTAAACTCCTTATTAGAATTGAAATAGAAATGAATAGAATAGATTAGAGTGCCCCCTTTAAAAAAAGTAAGTTTTTTTAAAATGACTCAATGCAGCCAAGTTCATTATATGGCATCATGCAAGCCTTGTCACATCTTATTATGCCATCATCGCTAAATCTCTTTAGAAAGTCTACACGAATATAGTTTGTAACTCCCCTTATATTGCTCCTTTCCCATGACTCCTGACGCTGGCAGGTAGATTGCCCTTGCCCACAGAAGCTCAAGAGGAGAAAATTGGATAAAGCACACCTTAGTCATGCTGGATGAAAATTTAAATTTCTAACTTGCCTCTTTTTTGGGGGGGAGGGGGGGCATCAAGGCTGCCCAGGAAGACCAGCAGAATAATAATTTAAAAAAAAGAGATAGATTTAATACGATAAATAGAGAAATGTGTAGAGAAATATAAAGAATGAAGAGGGATGGATGAGTTTTTAAGAGTCTGGGGCTGCAAAATGGGGGTTATTAATCTGTGTGTGTGTGTGTGTGTGTGTGCAGCCTTCATTCCTGCTCACTTCACACTGGATGCACAAAAAGAGCAGTCAAAATGTTTGTGTGTGTGTGTGTGTGTGTGTACGATTTTTACCAGCAACAAAAGGAGAATTGTTAGTAGAGTCTTTTATTTGCAGCTGTTAAGTGAGAGATCACAAGGTAGGAAAGGGATAGATTAAAAAAAATAAGAGGGGATCGTACGGCCCCACCCACCCACTCCCAACCCCATCCGACAGAAGGAGACGAGAGAAGAGCAGCGGAGAGAAGGAAATCTCCTCCATTCCCCCCGCCTCTTCCAAATTATACACACAGACACTGCCCTCCCCATCCCGCAGCCCCAATTCCAGCCGCCCCAATTCAAGCTCCCAGATCTCTCTCTCTTTTTTTCTCCACTCATCCCTCCCCTCAACCAAACAAACGAGCAAAGGAAATACAAGAAAAGCAACTTTTAAATAAATAAATAAATAAATAAATGAAATCCAAGGCACGGGAGGAAAATCCCCTTTCCCCTAATTCCCACTCCCCTCCCCCATCCCGCCTCCTGATCCATTTGGGGTGGATTTCTTTATTTGCAATAAATCCTAGGTTTTTTCCTCCCTTTTTTTTAAAGCAAGGAAAATGACAGATCTTCTCCCCCCCACCCCCTCCGCACCAAAGGAGACTGGAGAAAATCAACCAGATCGAAAGGAAGGGAGATATGATCGTCTTTGGAAGAGCAGGAGGGGAGGGAGGGCTGCGAGCAAGCCGAGCAGAGGGAGGGAAATCACTGCCCTCTAAAGGTCACATTGGGAACGACACTTCAGAGAAATAAAAAAATTTTTTTAACGGTGTCCTTTTTAAATCGGGACTTTTTGAACACGCAGCGGGACACGGGACAAATTTTGAAAAATCATGACTGTCCCGCCAAAAGCGGGACATCTGGTCACCTTACCTATACCGTATCAGACAAATGGCTATCCAACAATATTTTGCCTACTTAGCACTTAGCCTTATATACAATTGTTGGAACAAATGTCCATCTGGGTTAAGTTCCAAGTGGGAAGAAAGACTGGAAACATGGGGGCTGCTTGGAACGATGGTTTAATAGTGAAGCAGCATGTGTGATTCTGGATAGCTGAACACATGAAATATTATATATATATATTATATATATATATATATATATATATATATATATATATATATATATATATATATATATATATATATATATATAAAAATAAATATATATATATATAAAATATAATTTCTCTTTTAGGAAAAATATTCTACCTTTTTAATATTTCCTACAATGTTTCATCCTTCTTAGAGAGGCGTGGGTGCAGTGCTGAGTTCCTACCGGTTCGGACCAGTTTGACCGAACCGGTAGTGGTTTGGCAACCTGGGTCACTGGAGCTGGCAGCAACCCAGGCCTGCCATGCCCCCAAACTGGTTCTCCGGGCCAAACTGTAGGCACCGCCATCTTGTTTTTTGCTTCTGTGCATGGGCAGAACAATTTTATTGTACTGTGCATGTGCGCGCAGTGCACCCACAAGCAAACCAGCAGTTGTGCCTGCCAGAATCCACCCCTGGGTGGGTGCTAACTTTCTACACCACTTCACAGTGCTTTATTACAGCCCTCTCTAACTTCCTAATGTTTGTATGAAGATAGGGGTAATTGACAAAAGTGCTTGTACTTAAAAGACTTGCAAAATGTGGCTGCTGAAATCATGAAATGGGTGGTTTGAGACCTGGGTTCAAATAGTGGAATACAATAAAAGTTCTCACTAGGGAAGAAAAAAGTCTTGCCTAAAGATCTGCAGGTTCACTATACTTATAGAAAATTACCTCTAATGTAATTCTGCATTATAGCAGCACTAGAATCAATTGGCTCAATTACTGAATGCAGATGATGAAGTAGAACTGAACAATGTACAAGTGATTTTAGACAGGTAGAAAGAACAAGGGTAGTGATGTCCTTGGAATTACATAATTACTTGAAATCAGATAATTTTAAATGTGAGAGATTATAGGAAGGCTCAGAACAAGAAGCCAGCAGACATAAACAAACTGAAGATAAGCAGGTGAATCACCTGTCAAGTGACCTCATTAGCAACTTAGCCCAGATAAAAAGAAACCTGTGAAGAAGCACTTCATATCATTTAAAAAGATCTTAATTACCTTAGTAATTAAGGTAAAAGAAGATGGGAAATTATTGAATGCACTCTTAAATAATATTAGAGGTATCTGACTGAGAGAAGTGTACTGCCTTTACTTAAATTCTAAAATAAAAGCCTGCTTATGGTGCAAATGATATTGGCTTTTCATTTGTCAAAAGCACTGCGAAATCTGAGACCTTTCTCCATTTATGCAGTGTGGTTCCTGAATTAGAAGCAATACAATACTTAACTCTACCAAGAGGCAAAGCTATGAGCAGAAAAAAAAAAGACTGCTCAGCTCCACCGGACATGTGCACCTGCCTCCCGCTGGCCAGCTGATTTTGGGGTCTCTGCCCCTCTGCGCAGGGGGTCTCACGCAAATACACAGGGGGAGTGTGGGGTGTGTGTGTGGCTTTTTAAACCCTATGGCCAGTTTAGCTTTTAATTTCTAAACTGAAATTGTTACTAATATTAATTAGTAATATCTGATTAAATACTGCTTTAGAAAACTACATATCAATAAAGATTCTGAGGATGTTAAATTCTCTAGCATCCGCCAAACAACAAAACATACAGATATATAAGATAGGCTTACAGCCTTGCTGCAGGATAAATCCTGTTAGTCATTTCCCTCACTAGAAAGCTTCCAAAAACATTTGAGAACCTTTTCCCCATCTGTATTGATTTTAGAGGGTGGTGTTTGGAAGCGAGCTGCAATAGTAAGAGGGATGGGATTAGAACATATTTTTTAAAAGGGTCACAAAGGTGTGACATTTAAGAGTACTGATAAGGAATTGTTTATTTCCTGATATGGATAGGATAACAAAAGGGTAACATCCTTTGCAATGCCGGACATTATTATCTTCTGATATCACATCCTGCTTTTTAGGGGAAAAAATACAATCCAAATGAGATAGGAAAAGTACAATTTCATTTCCCCAGCTTCAAATGGTACATGCACATGAGGGTATACATACAATATAAACACACAATTTAAAAATGAGCATGCAAGTGGCTCTAAAAAAATATTTGTATTCTAAATCATGAAATGTTGTAATGTAATGAATTAATTATTTAATTTTATATTAGTTGTGCAAGCTTTTAGGCTTATCATAGTTTCTAAAAGCACAGAATTTAGCATAAAATAATTCCAGGTTTACTTAAAATCTCATTCCACTCTGAGGCATTTAAAGTATTCTCCATGCTTTATTCAAATACTGCATGAGTAGATTCTTAGAAGGAACATTAATCACAGAGAAAGTCCTCGTTTATATCCATGCTAATCATTCATGTTAACTTTGCTCATTTTGAATCACATTACAAGAAATATACTGTAGCGTATATAATCTTTGAATCCAAGAGGTTTATTAATGCAGTTAAAAGTGTATCCTATTTATTTTCAAAACTCTAATTTTTACCAACTTATGTTTCATTTCACTGTAGGCTAGTGGAAGCATAGCAAGTGATATATATTATTTATAATATATTTATAATTATTTATTATAATAATATATGATTATTCTATATATAAATCAGCCTTGAAAATTGGGATATGATTTAATTAGGGATTAATCTGTCATATTATTTCTATTAGATGTTTGGAACTGGTATTTCCTACTGATTTCTCCCAAGAACACAAGGCCTATTTTTATTGTTTCATTTTGTTCTGCCTTTGGAAAGCAATGAAAGTTTTAACAAGACTTTCTTCTGTAATGTCGGCCCATTTGCTCAGATTGCTGTGACCTGCCCTTTCTACTTTTTTTTTTTTTTTGCTGCTCTACAAAGTTAAATCCAGCCTTTTCTATTCTGTAAAACACTGGCTAATCTGTTGAATTGGTGCTATCATCCATAAAAGATTAAAACAATTAACAGTAAAAAAAAAGGAAAAAAAGTGGTATAATTCACAAGCTGTGTAAAACATTTTTTAATTACTTGGATTAATTATTTTTCTATGCCTAAAAATCAATATTATCTTTCAATGTAAAAATATGAGATCAGCATTTTACTGAATGTTGGTTAGTTTCTCAATGTGATGATTTTAAATGGGTAGGAATGCTGCACTGTTCTCTAAGTATACTGTACATCAGTTGTTTCAGCTGTAAAACAAATTCATTTCTTTTTTCTTTTTTTACGTTTGAACACTCTTGCCTCAGAGATCAAACCAATCGGTCACTGTTATTTAATCCTGCTATACAGCCCTTCTTTTCTTTCTTTTAGTTTCTGTTCTTTTGTTCTTTTTTTTTTTACATACACATTGTGCCAAATGATTTTCATATCAATAATAGCTTGGTTCCTGTGTACTGTTTGAACAATGAAAGAACATAAATTTGCCACACTTTTGCCTTCAAAGATAGTTGTGTGCTGTCTATTTTTCTTGATATTAAATTTGTTGTAGTGGAGGATGCTAACAATTTTTGTTTTTTAAAAATCCTATCTCTTTGCCAGTCATAGTTTGCTGATGAGTTAGCATTAGATAATTTTCTAAACTTTATTGTTTAGATGTTCATTAATTTGTTTTTGCAACTTGTTTATTCCATCCATATTTGAAGACCTAGAAAAACCTTGCCAAAGAAAACAGGAAAGACTTGTCCAGGCAGTCTCTGAAAATCAGACAGGATTGAACAGAAAAAAAAATCTCTATATCTACTATTTCTTGAATGAGGAAAAATAGCATATAGGTAACATTTCAAATGCTCATTACCTGTCCAAAAAACCCATATTTCTGATATTTCAGTTTTTTGAAGCAGAATAAAAGCAACCTCTTTATTCAGTTCAATTTTCATTATCTTAAATGAAGCAACATGTTTGCCTCATACAATGTGTTACCAAATAATGAATATTTAAACAAATTCTAGATTCTTATGTTTGGTGTGAAATTCCATTAAACACTTTATTGCAGAAGTAGTTAATTAAAATAGATATTTTATTTCATTGAAAAGTTATTCAGCGAAAGAACAATTGATAACTATGTTGGTTGAAGAACTATATAAAACCCGCACAAACTACACCACGGAAACCACATTATTGTATCTCGATGTATAACTTTAAATGTCTTTGGACAAAAGGAGACAAATAGCTTTCTTTCAAAAGCTTTGATGTACTAGAAGCATTCCAAAGAACAATGCAGACGCACTGAGGAAACCATAGAGCTTTAAGATGTACCAATGAGCTATCTGTTAAATATATTGTCTTGTTACAAGCCTTTTATAAATTAGAAGCTCTGATGCAATCAAATTCCTATTCACTCAGCTATGCTCCACATTTCCCCTGAAATGTGGAGATCTCATATTTTGTAAGGAATAAAAATCATGGGCAAAATGTCTAAAAGATGGAAATAATGAGGAGCTACCAAGTGAAACACTGTGGGAGGAGGAGAAGGTTAGGCTAAATTTATTTCAAGTGCAATCTTAATGCAATGTTGATATA
This sequence comes from Thamnophis elegans, assembly GCF_009769535.1. Classification (NCBI taxonomy): domain Eukaryota; kingdom Metazoa; phylum Chordata; class Lepidosauria; order Squamata; family Natricidae; genus Thamnophis; species Thamnophis elegans. The sequence goes on from NC_045550.1 coordinate 17,878,900, forward strand.
TGAGGCGGAACTGCACATCATTCACATATGCATGTGACAAAAAACAGATGGTTGCTTTTCCCAGTGGAAAAAAAAACCAGCTTTGGAAGAGGATTTAGAGAAGAGAAGGCAGCAGGAGGAGAATAAGTTTTTCCTTTTCTCTGACTCATTTCATAACATTTCTACCCACCCATTGTTTTTCTCTAGAAAAAGAGCTTTGGTCAGTTTGCTGACAGAGATTATTCAGTGTTTGCTTTTTAGAATATTTTTTTGCACTGTCATTTTTATGATTTATAAAAATCATAACCATAACAATTTGCCATTGCCTAATTGTGAATATTTACAGACTTTGGGTTTTAGTGAGATTTACTCCCTAGTTAACAGCTACGGCATTGCAACTCTTTGCTTTTTTTCAAAGAAACAATCTGCGTCTCTTTGGTTGGAAAATTACTTTTCCTTCCAGTTCTTATGTTTTGCTGAAAGAAAGCCATATTATTCAAAGCACACAAAGCACGTCCATCATTCACAGTTGCTTGTGATTAAGTATTATTTCCTTATTCATGCTTAAGGGCTGTATTATTCTATTTTTATTTTGCCTGCATCCTCACTATGGCCTATAAGCCTATGCCACACCTTTAATCTTTTAAGCTTCTCAGCAAATATTGAAAGTCTCTCTGAAACACCTTTAAATATTTGCAGGGGTAGGATGCTACTGTTCAAACTATTCTAACATGAACACACAGTTACTCCTCTTCAGAAATAATTGTAAATGCTGCAGTGTATTCATCCTCGCAATGCTATTACAATAATTAACAAATGGACACATTCTGCTTCATTTAATAAGAAATATCAAAGACAAAACTCAACTTGCTTCTGTTTATAGGAGTTTAAGGGAATTTAATTTATCCTGTGGACTGAATTATTTCCAGAATTTTCCCCTTGAGTAGGAAAATGGCATGGGGAAGAAAGCCCTGGAAATAATAATAGGTAATTCTTAAGGTTCAAAGATGTACTTTTGTATAGTTCAGCTGTAAACACAGAGTTGTTCTGCAGTTTCAGTCTTGATTGAAGCATAATAGGAGCACTAGAAATCCATTGTTATAGTAGCTCTGGGTGTTATTCTGTGATGCTACTCATGGCTTTCCATCCGTTTTGGTGGTACCTGTGGAACTCAGGGAGTTAAAGCCCACACATCTTAAAAGTTGCTGAGTTTGAAAAATCACTGATTTATAATATGACATGGAAAAATAAGGCCAGTTTTGAGCATCACCCTTATTTCCCAGAATTCTTTTCTGCCCAGCATATACAGGTAGTCCTCGATTTACAACCACAGTTGAGCCCAGAATGTATGTTGCTAAGTGAGAAATTTGTTAAGTGAGTTTTTCTGTGTTATATGACATTTCTTGCCACATTTGTTAGGTGAATCACTGCAGTTGTTAAATTAGTAATACGGTAGTTAAATGAATCTGGTTTCTCATTAACTGCTTGTCAGAAGATTGCAAAAGGAGAACACATGGCCCCTGGACACTGAAACTGTCATAAATATAAACCAGACATCAAGCATCTAAATGTAAATCACATGACCATTGGAATGCTACAATGGTCATAAGTGTGAAAAAGGTCATAATTTTATTCAGTGTTCTAACTTTGAACGGTCACTAAATGAACTGTTGTAAGTTGAGGACTATCTGTACTTTGGAAGAATCCTCAGAAAATTAAAATAAGAGACAGCACAGTAATGATTTAATTAGTAGAACAATGTCTGAAAAATTGTTTGGATCCTCATAAAAGTATGGTGCTCCTCTTCTGTTCAATAAAATAGATTTTTTTACAAGGCTTTTGAACAAGCCTGCAATCAGTTCAATTACTTAAGAAGTTTATTTACTAGTTAAGGTGATCATGCAGTTGGCATTTTTTTCCAGGCTGGTGTGGAGGTCTGGAAAAGAGAGACCCCTTTAAGGAATAGTAGAGAATTCCTATGCTCATGAAAGGTCCAAAGCAATTCTTTATTTTTATTTATTTATTTGGTTTGTCAAGCATGTATGAGAAAACGTATAAATATAACATAAACATATAAGTATATAACATAAACATATAAGTATATAAGAGGTGGGAGTGGGAGGCACCGTTCTTCGGTGGTTCTCCTCCTACCTCTCGGACAGGTCGCAGTCGGTGTTGGTCGGAGGGCAGAGGTCGACCCCAAGGCACCTCAACTATGGGGTGCCACAGGGTTCGGTCCTGTCCCCCCTCCTATTTAACATCTACATGAAGCCGCTAGGTGAGATCATACGCCGGCACGGGATCAAATACCACCAATATGCGGACGATACGCAGTTGTATCTGTCCGCCCCGTGCCAACTCAGCGAAGCAATAGAAGTGATGTGCCAGTGCCTGGAGGCTATTAGGGTCTGGATGGGAGTAAACAAGTTGGCACTCAATCCAGACAAGACCGAGTGGCTGCTGATGTTCCCTCCCAAAGATTGGCCAAGTATTCCATCTCTCAGGCTGGGGGGTGAAATTATACGCCCCTCAGAGACGGTTCGCAATTTGGGAGTCCTCCTGGATCCCCAGCTGACTCTAGAACACCATTTGTCAGCTGTGACCAGGGGGACCTTTGCCCAGGTTCGCCTGGTGCATGAATTGCGACCCTACCTGGATCGGGAGGCCCTTCAGATAATCACTCACGCCCTTGTGACCTCAAGACTGGATTACTTTAACGCGCTCTACATGGGGCTGCCCTTGAAGAGTGTTAGAAGACTTCAGCTAGTCCAGAACGCAGCCACGCGAGCGATCGTGGGTGCACCCAGGTACACCCACGTTACACCTATCCTCTGTGAGCTGCACTGGCTACCCATTAGTCTCCGGACTCGCTTCAAGGTGCTAGTCGTTACTTATAAAGCCCTACATGGCATCGGACCTGGGTACCTGAGAGACCGCTTCCTGCCAATTACCTCCCATAGACCGATCAGATCGCACAGACTAGGCCTTCTCCGGATTCCTTCTGCCAGCCAATGTCGGCTGGCGACTCCCCGGGGCAGAGCCTTCTCTGTTGCAGTTCCAGCCCTCTGGAACGAGCTCCCCGTGGTGATCCGGACCCTTACTACTCTCCCGGCCTTCCGCAAAGCCACAAAGATCTGGCTGCTTCGGCAGGCTGTTGAAATAGTCAGCCCCACGGTAACTATGAATGTTGTGTATTTTAAATTGTTGTCTGTCTATTTATCTATTTATCCCCTTCCTTTGTTTATTGTAAGCCGCCCGGAGTCCTTCGGGAGTGGGCGGCATACGAGACCAATAAAATGAAATGAAATGTAATGAAATGTATAAGCAGGTATAAGCATATACATAAGAAATGAGTACAAATAAATGGGAACTGTAGGACAGGGACGGCAGGCACGCTGGTGCATTTATGCACCACCCCTTACATACCTCTCAGGAATGGGGTGAGGCCTGCGATAGACCTCACCCCATTTTTTTTAGAAATATTAGAATTTGTTTTATAAATGTTCATTATTCTATTATTTAGTATTGTACCCCTGCCCGAAAAAAAGAGAAATAAATGGAGGTGATAGAGAACATTTTGAGAGGCTAGATAGGAGAACACAATGTCACAAGTTTGCTTCCTTTTGTGACTGGCTACATTCCCTATTGTGGCCATTTGCTGAAAATACACATCAGTTTCCCCCTTTGAGGAATCATCAATCCAAATGATCAGAATTCAAAGTCACCTGATGCTGCTGACATAAAATTTGGTTATTCATCCTTAGTTTCTTGACTCTAATTTAACTATATAATGCCTTATCTTCTTTCTCATATGAAGTCCTGTGTTCTTCTGTTGGGGTAATCTGGGAAAGTTCAGTTGATAACCCTTATTGAATTTTCTTAATACTCAGATACAAATTTATGGCATTTTTTTTTTATAAAAGGGGAAAAAGTTTTCCAGGCATCAATTGATCAAATGTCACAAACAGAGTCATGAAATTATTCTAAATTTGCTTAGATGATGGATGAAAGAAAATTCCTCCGATATATCCAGTTAGCAATAAAATTAAATAGATCATCTGCTCTGTTTGAGAAACACTGCAAGACAGGTGTTTGGATAACTCTAAAAGCAACATTGCAAATGCTGGAGGAAATGGTAACTCCAGACCAGGGGTGTCAAATGTGTGATGACATGTTGTTGTCACGTGATGTATTACAATTTATCTCCCTTTCGCTAAAATGGGGGTGGGTGTGGCCAGCGCATCATGCATATGACAAATGTGGGATGGCAAATCTGTACAAGTCATTATTTCAGTCAGTCACTTTAGGTGAAGTACAATGAAAGTGAAAGATAAATATAAAATCTCTTTATTTGGAGAGCTTGTTATTGCTTTCTTAAAATATCAAGAAAAGCAGAATCAAATCATGCCTAAAGAAAATTAAATAGATAATAAGACAAATTAGATAAATCCTTGTGTGAGAATAATAGCAAGCACAGGATATGAAGAATTTTCTAATATAGTGTAACATAAAATCGCTAATTGATGGATGATACTGAACTATCAGTAATGATTGATTCATTCTCTATAAATATATCTATGTTTGATGTACCATAATTGGATGAGGAGATTGGTTCTAAATACCTTGGGCAACACATTTGCTAGATTTGCATATCTGAGTAAGTTAGGAGAAGCAGAGCAGATCCTGGAGGTGAATTCAAGAGAGGAATTGGCCTGGAGTCATTAAGCTCTCACAAACTCTTCTTGAATTCTATTAACTCTTATCTAGGAGCAATTTAATACTGACCATTAATTGGCTAGATTCTTGTATAGGCATGAGCAATAAATCACCTTAACTGGAACGTATTGTGTGGCCTGATTCTTCATGTCTGAATAAGCCACAGTTGCCTGGACTATTGCCCCACCATAAAACATTCTTTACAAGTCATAAAGATGAGTTCATGAATCCCAATAAACCCAAACCAAACTATATAGCACAGTTTACACTATGTAAACTAAAGTAGTGAGATGAGATTAGATTTGTCTCCTGTTATATGGGTTTCCTATTATATTTGGAGACATGCATCTTTCCTTTGCAGCACAAGAATATTAAACTGTATTTCAGAGGTGCTTAATAACTGTTCATTTCTAATGGTATTTTAAATTTATGACCAGCAGGCCTTACATCTCTCATTAGATATTTCTGTTTCATACACAGTTTGTATAGTTGCAGAGCAAGTTTGAGAAACACAAAACAGGTCTGATGTGTTACGCTCAGGATCTCAATCTGTATCTGTTTGGTAAGATGAGAACCAATGTGAGAGGAAGATGCAGAAAGATAACTTTTGAATCATTCATATATGTACATATTTCAAACATCTGCAATTCAATTGGAGAAGTGAGGAAGAAAACAGCTGTTGTAATGTTAACTGAATCACAAAGCAAAAAGATATGATGAGGTAAGAATCTTCTCCAATGGAAATATATATTTCTCCCATGGGCTGCTGAACTAAGCAAGTTTCGAGCAAAGCTGGAAGGATTCCAGTACAAAGAACCCCCGTCCCCCAACAAAAAGAGTAGAAAGATAGGACCATAGTTGGCTAGGCATGCTTTGCAATCATGCCAATTGTAAGATATAAACTGTGTTTATAATGTTATCTAGGTCAGAGTAAATCAAGAAACCACTATATAGCAACAAAGAGAGAAGAATATTTTTTGATGGCATCTAGCAGTTCTTTGCAATTCACACATCACAAGCGTACACTAAATGTAAAATACTTTTAGTGTTAGCAAAACAGGCAGAAAGCCTTTGAGATATTATCTAGCATCGTGATGGTGAACCTATGGCCTGCATGCCAGAGGTGGCATGCAAGGCCCTCTCTGTGGCATGTGCACCGTTGCCAGCTGCTAGTGTGCGCTAGAATGCCGGAAACCCAAAGATCAGCTGGCTGGTCTGCATTGCATGAGCTGGCCAGCTGGTCTTTGGGTTTGTAGCGCATGCACGTTCCGGAAACCCAAACACCAGCTGGCCGGTGCACACATGTGCACCGGCCAGCTGCACTTCGGGTTTCTTGTGCACGCATGCGCATTCCAGTTTGGGCACTAGGTGCTGAAAAGGTTCGCCATCATTGATCTAGCACATTTACATAGTGAGCTTCTTGATTATTTATTTATTTGTAAAATTTGTCAACTATCTTGCTGTAGGGCTACTTTGGGTGGCTTACAACAATAATAAGGAAAAATGAAGTGTAAACAAAAAATTAAAATGAATAAAAAATGAGAATTCATAAATACAACAATAAAAAGATGGGCAGGTGGAAAGCCACCTCCAGCATGGGACATTCCCATTTGATCTCCAGGCCAACTGGCAGAGCCAAGGCTTCAGGTTCTTGAAGGATAGGAGGTGGAGGCAGTTAACCCAAGGGCAGGTGCTGAAATTGAGAAGCCTTTTCTTCTGAAACCCGATAGTTGGGAGTTCTTTAACTGATTAGATCCATAAAAGGCCCACTCTGCCAGAACAAGGATGGGCTTGTCCTAATGGGATGAGACAGTTAATCAAATAGCCATTAAGGGCTTTGTAAGCCATAGCAATAGCACTTAGACTTACATACCGCTTTACAGTCTTTACAGCCCTCTCTAAGCAGTTTACAGAGTCAGCATATTGCGCCAACAATCTGGGTCCTTGTTTTACTGATCTTGGAAGGATGGAAGGCTGAGTCAACCTTGAGCCGGCGAAACTTGAACTGCCAAATTGCTGGCAGGCAACAGTCAGCAGAATTAGCTGCAGGACTGCATTCTAATCACTGAAGGCAGATTGGAAGCCAGTGAAGTTTGCAGAGCAGAAATGGAATATGGACCATCCTTAGTGCCCCAAAGACTGCTCTGTCTGCCACACTTTGCAGTAGCTGAAGCTTCTGAATGGATTTCAAGGGTAGCCCTACGTAGAGTGCATTGCAGTAGTCCAGATGAGAGATGATTACAGCTTGAGTAACTGAACAGTTGGTGGCTTTGTAGGAAAAAGAACCAGTTTGATCTAGTGGTTCAAGCACCAGGTTAGAATAGCAATAGCAATAGCAGTTAGACTTATATACCGCTTCATAGGGCTTTCAGCCCTCTCTAAGCGGTTTACAGAGTCAGCATATTGCCCCCAACAACAATCCGGGTCCTCATTTTACCCACCTCGGAAGGATGGAAGGCTGAGTCAACCCTGAGCCGGTGAGATTTGAATAGCCGAACTGCAGAACTGCAGTCAGCTGAAATAGCCTGCAGTGCTGCATTTAACCACTGTGCCACCTCGGCTCCTAGAAACCAGGAAACCGATTATATTATTGTTCAAGTAGAGTTGAATACTTGGAATGACTGATTAAATATGAATGCTTTGCCTCTCAAATATATATTTATGTTTTTTTAAATAGATATAAATTCAACATACAGAACCAAAGACTATTATATGAGAGGCACAGTTTCAGAAATATTACAGCAATTTGATGTTTCCCAGATTTCTTAAGACTATAGAGTAAATCCTATGCTAACTGGAGATAACTTGTTGGGAAAAGAAGCTTGTGTGGATGATGGGAGTTCTGATCCAATACATTTGGAAGACACCCCGTTGAGTATTCTCCAGGGGGACTCCACCTTGCCAATTTAGCACAACAAATAGACGTTCAGCATGGGAAACAGCAAAAAAGAAATGCACTGCCATTTAAATCTCTGCCTACAGAACACACTTGGCGGAAACGTGGACAATATGTTAAATGATGGTTCGTATAATCCTGCTTTGCTGACCAAACTGTAGTGAGCAGCAAAAGCTTTGCTTTTAAAAATTACAAAGGCTACGACCACACAACACTTCCACCTGAAATGTATCTGGCTTTGGATCCTGTCTTCCGGATGATCATCCGGGATCGCTCGCTTTGTTTTAAACGTGAATATGTAATTCCGCAGTTTTTTTAAAGGACAAAAAAAAGCAAAGAAAGGTGCTCAGCTCTGCAGGAGGAGCGAACGAAGCGGCCTGGCACCTGTGGATCCTAACGTTCCGCCGGAGGAGCCAACCCTTCCGGGGAAAACCTGAATGGGAACAACAGTAACTCCTCCCGCCGAGGAAGGGAGGAAGAAAGACGGTGAGCGCTGAGAATCTTCGCTCCTCCCTCCGGTGTTCACGAGGTCCGAGACGTCAGTCGTGCAGCGGCAGTTTCCGGAACCGCTGACATGAGAGCCCCCTTCCTGCAAAGTATCAGGTGAGAGATTCAGAGGTTGAGGCGGGAGCGATGCTGTTTTCCCAAACGGGATGGGAATCGTTCGCGAGCTGGCGAAGAAACACACGATGGGGTTCCTGGCGACCTAGGAATGAGGCTCGAACAATGCTAAACCAGATGGGAGTGCAGGGGTTGTATAAATGAAACTAATTTGGAGCGACTGGAACAAAATAGCTAAGATGTCAGGAATTGACAGAAAACCGGAAGCGTTTTAATCAATGTAGTGTCTAAATTTCTTCCAAGGCATCTAGAAATGCACATAGGTGAATAACTTTCTCTAATTCTGTGTGTCTATTTCATTCAAAAATAAATTCCAGAAACTTCAAGGGGGGCCTTTGCCTGCTCAAATAACATTTTTGATTGGATGTTTCTCATGGAAAAATGAATTTCTCAAGTACTTCTCACTTTGCTGGCTAGCTTCAGCTTCCAGAAAAGGCTGCCTTTGAATGCCAGCTGTTCAAAGATGTGGTGGTGAGGACCCACAGTACTTTCTAGGCCGAAAGTAAATGTACAGTTCCAGTTGTTTTCCAGGAGGCTAGCCTCATAGTTTTGTTATGTCAGAAAGGTGCTTTTTTCAAGAGTCAAAGGTCTCCAAAGAAAAAGCACCTTTGGGACAAGTTCACACATGCACATAATGGTCCAAAACTGCCATGATGTCCTTGCATCCTGACATCTGATGTAAGAAGGTAAATTGTATTTTTTTCAACATTATGACATATGTTTCATTACTCCCCCACCCCCACTATTTTTGACCCATGCAAAAAAAGTGGAGCCAAGATAAGTAAGTAGAAGAAACATGACTATGATTTAATCCAAATTTAATTTGAATCAGATCAATTAGATGTAATAAACATAATTATTCATATATCTAAGCCCCTTCAGTTTGATATCAATATTTGCAAAGATTTTGCAAAACTTTGTGGGCCCCAGGTTTGGGCATTCCTTGTTTGCAGGTTGGTATAATATATGAACAAAGTTATCTGAAGCAGTCTTAGACATTTTTGGTAGAATCAGAGTTAAATGAGATGTTCTTGAACCACTACTGAGTTGTTAGGAAAGTGAATCCACTGTTAAACATAAATAACAAATAAAAGCAACAAATATGTTGGTGGCAATACTATCAGACTAATAACAGAATAATCGAATAGCAGAGTTAGAAGGGACCTTGGAGGTCTTCTAGTCCAACACCCTGGTCAAGCAGGAAACCCTATACCATTTCAGATAAATGGTTGTCTTAAAAACCTCTAGTGTTGGAGCATAACTTCTGAAGGTAGGTAGTTGCACTGATTAATTGTACTATTTCACTATTTTTGAAAAATCCAGAAAGATTTTGTAAAAGATTTCTCATGCATATATGGTTGTTGTTGTTATTATTATTATTGTATAATTATATTATAATTATAATTATATTTATTATATAAATATATATATTATATTATTATATAATTGAGCCAAGGTGGCGCAGTGGTTAAATGCAGCACTGAAGGCTACTGCTAGATCAGCAGTTCAGCGGTTCAAATCTCACCGGCTCAGGGTTGACTCAGCCTTCCATCCTTCCGAGGTGGGTAAAATGAGGACCCAGATTGTTGGGGGCAATATGCTGACTCTCTGTAAACCGCTTAGAGAGGCCTGAAAGGCCTATGAAGCGGTATATAAGTCTACTGCTATTGCTATTGCTATTGCTATTGCTATTGTTCATACAGTCAGATGTTAGGATTTAGCATTTTTTAAGCATTTTTATCCACCTATCAAGTCTTTTCCAAGGACCTGGGAGAGGCAGATGTTGTTGTTTGATGATGTTTAAAGCTATCATCACAGGATGTAAGCTGTTCCAAGTAAAACTGAATTTTGCAATTGACTGATGGTGATTTTTCCAGTGTTCAAGTGGTGCTTCAGATGTTTTGAGATTGCACTCAAGGCGCCTATTCCTTTTGGTACTATCTTTGCTTTCTTTTGCAAAAGTCATTCTACTTTTATTTGCAGCTCTTCCAGTGGTGGGTTCCGGATCCCGTTGCAACCGGTACGGTGCAATGGGGCCCGGCAACCATCACATGAGCATGCACAGTGCGCGTGCACATGCACACAGCATGTGCATGCGTCCTTACCTCCTGCGATGCTCCGCAATGCTCCATCTGCACAGGCACCGTACGCTGCATGCACGTGCGCAGATGGCTTGTTTCCTTCAAATACAGGTAAGGAACGAGGGCAGGCGGGTGGGCCCTCTGGAGCATCGTACCAGAACCGTACCCGGTGCTCCCAGGAGGTACCAGTACGTCCATACCAGGGCATGCCGCCTGCAACCCACCACTGAGCTCTTCATAGTTTTTTATTTTCTTCAGTTCTTTCTCTTCTCTTCTGCTGCCTCCAGGTATTGCCATATCCCTGTCCAGACTTTTTCATATCATTAGTTTTTAAACCTTATTAATATTGTATGTAGTTCTTGATTTACAACCATTTATTTAACTTTTGAAGTTACAATAACATTGAAAGAATTGACTTACAATCAGTTCTCACACTTATGACTGACACAGCATCCCTGTGTTACATGATCAAAATGGAAATTGACATGCATTGACGATGGTTGCAGCATCCCATTTACAACTTTACCAGCAAAGTCAATAAGGGAAACTTGATTCACTTAATGACTACTTGATTTGTTTAAAGACCAAAACAAAAAAGGTAATTATATTGGGCAAGTGATTCACTTAACCACTGCATTATTTATCAAAAAAAGTCCCAGTCTCAATTGTGGTTATAAGTCAAGGATTACTTGTATTATATCCTACCTTTTTAAAGGATACTTACCTATTATTATGGATGGTTATACAGTCAGCTAGATGTTTAGACTGGATATGGCATTTTAGCCACCTGTCGAGTCCTTCCCAAGGATCTGGGATATGATTTATTATATACACAACAATGTAAGTCAGGTTTTTAGCTGGCATTTGCCTTCATACGTTCTTTCAAATAATGTAGTATTTCATATTATATTAGTTTAGTATATATGTGGATTCAAGTAGCTAGTCTTTTGTAATTGACAAATGAAAATTTTGTCTATGCATAGAGTTTCTAAGTGACATTTTTCAACTTGATTTGTCAGATCTTCATATTTTGGGTTCTTTTCCCATTCTTTATCTTTGTACTCTGCTCTCCCCTGGTGTTGCAATAATCAGTTACACACTTTCTAGGAACAACTTGCATCCTGTGACAATACCTTTAACATAGTCAAACAATATTTGTCTTTTGTTTTGTTTTGTTTTATTTATCTATCTACTCAATAGGTAGATAAAAATACCAAATCCACTCTAAATATCTTGCTGACTGTGTGATGAATATAATTAAATTTATTAACTTCCCCACTCCAGTGGACTCTGGGTGGGATACAAAACTAGAAAACATATGAAAAACAGCTAAAAACTACTAAATTAGACAGATAGTTCAAGCTAAAAGGAACGAATAAACAACAAAATAAGCAAAACAAAACAGGACCTGAAACAAATAATAAACATCACACTATAACCCTGTGAAATGGGCAGGTTTGACAAAGAGTGATTGGCTAAAGTTACCCAGCCAGCTTTCAAGCCTTAGGGAGGGGTTGAACTCATAGTCATCTGGTTTCTAGTCTAGCATCTGAAACACAACTAAAAAATTATCTGCTCTAGCATTAATTAAAATTTCTTTTTCTCAATCCCAAACAAACATGACCCCCTCATGTTTGATTTACTTTAAATCCATACTTCTACACTACAGCTCCCAACATATTTTTCATAATAGAGAAATCAGAAACTCGTACAATTTTAAATGATTAATTAGTCATGTAAGCCCTTATCTTTCCAATGTAAAACATAAACGGTGGGTGCCCTCAGAAAAAAACATTGAATATGCAATATTTCTGAGGAAACATTCATAGCCTTGGGTCTCTTCATTGGTTTTAATTGTGCTACCGAAAGGATTAGTTTAGTTTAGTTTAGTTTCACTTTATTTGTATGCCGCCCTTTTCCCTGGGGGGACTCAGGGCGGCTCACAGTTCAAAAGGGGGGGGGGGAAGGACAAACAATTTACAACATAAAAGCACTACATCATTTAAGAACTCAACAGTTATACAATTCGAGTAGGGGTTAGAGTCTTTAACCCCAGGCCAGCCGGGATAGCCAGATTTTAAGTGCGGCACGGAAGGTCTGGAGGGTGGTGAGGGTCCGGATCTCCATGGGGAGTTCGTTCCAGAGGGTCGGAGCAGCCACCGAGAAGGCTCTCCTCCGAGTAGTTGCCAGTCTACACTGGCTGGCTGATGGAATTCGGAGGAGGCCTAATCTATGCGATCTTATCGGTCTAGTGGAGGTGATTGGCAGTAGGCGGTCTCTCAAGTACCCAGATCCAATACCATGAAGGGCTTTGTAGGTGACAAGTAGCACCTTGAAGCGCACCCGGAGATCAACAGGCAGCCAGTGCAGCTCGCGGAGGATAGGTGTTACGTGGGTGAATCGAGGTGCACCCACGATCGCTCGCGCGGCTGCATTCTGGACCAGCTGAAGTCGCCGAATACTCTTCAAGGGCAGCCCCATGTAGAGCACATTGCAGTACTCCAGCCTAGAGGTCACAAGGGCACGAGTGACTGTTGTGAGGGCCTCCCGGTTCAGGTAGGGACGCAACTGGTGCACCAGGCGAACCTGGGCAAATGCCCCCCTGGTTACAGCTGACAAATGGTGTTCAAAAGTCAGCTGAGGGTCCAGGAGGACTCCCAAGTTGCGAACCCTATCTGAGGGGCGTACAATTTGACCCCCCAGCCTGAGAGATGGAACACTTGGCCAATTCGTGGGAGGGAAGCACAACAGCCACTCGGTCTTTTCTGGATTGAGCACAAACTTGTTAACCCCCATCCAGTCTCTAACAGCCTCAAGATCCTGGCTCATCACGTCCATCGCTTCATTGAGTTGGCACGGGGCGGATAGATACAACTGTGTATCGTCCGCATATTGATGGTATTTTATCCCGTGCCGTCGGATGATCTCACCCAGCGCTTTCATGTAGATGTTGAAAAGAAGGGGGGACAGGACCGAACCCTGCGGCACCCCATGTGTTAGGGGCCTAGGGGTCGATCTCTGCCCTCCGACTAACACCGACTGCGACCTGTCCGAGAGGTAAGAGGAGAACCACTGTAAAACAGTGCCTCCCACCCCCACCTCCCGCAGTCGTCGCAGAAGGATACCATGGTCGATGGTATCGAAAGCCACCGAGAGGTCAAGGAGCACCAGGATGGAGGCATGGCCTCCATCCCTGGCTCTCCAGAGATCATCGGTCAATGCGACCAAAGCGGTTTCTGTGCTGTAGCCAGGTCTGAAGCCGGACTGGAATGGATCGAGATAACTGGCTTCCTCCAAGGATCGCTGGAGCTGAAAGGCCACCACCTTCTCAACAACCTTCCCCACAAAGGGGAGGTTGGAGACTGGACGATAGTTGTTTAAAATGGCTGGATCCAAGGATGGTTTCTTCAGGAGGGGTCTCACCACCGCCGCCTTTAAAGCGGGGGGAAAGACCCCCTCCCGAAGGGAGGCGGTAATAACCGCCTGGATCCAGCCTCGTGTCACCTCTCTGCTGTTTACAACCAGCCAGGAGGGGCACGGGTCCAGCACACATGTGGAGGCGCCAACAGCTCTCATCGCCTTGTCCACGTCCTCAGGGGTAACAGCTTGAAAATCAATCCAGCGATGGCTTACCAGATTATCCCTTAGTGCCTTGGCTGGTTCTGCAGGATTGGAGTCCAGGTCCGCCCGGAGCCGAGCAACCTTGTCCGCGAGGAATTGGACGTAATCCTCAGCCCTGCCCTGCAGCGGATCGCCCGTGTCCCTCCTATTTAGGAGGGAACGGGTTATCCTAAACAGGGTGGCTGGGCGTGACTCAGCGGACGCAATTAGAGAGGCAATATGTGATCTCTTAGACGTCCTGATTGCTCGAATGTATTCTCTGATGCAGGTTGTTAAAAGTGCTCAGCTCGATTCGGATTTACTGGACCTCCAATTGTGCTCTAGGCGTCTCTTCCGGCGTTTCATCTCCCGGAGTTCCTCAGTGAACCAAGGAGCCCTCCGGGATCCACTGCCTCGGAGCGGCCGTAGAGGCGCAATCCGGTTAAGGGACTCCGTTGCTGCCAAGTTCCAGGCAGCAACCAGAGTCTCCACCGGACTGCGGGCGAGAGTATCAGGAATAACCCCAAGCTCCGTCTGGAACCCCAAAGGGTCCATAAGTCGCCTGGGGCGGAACCACCTGGTCGGTTCCTCCTCCCTACAGTGGGGGTTTGGTCTCCGAAAGTCAAGCCTCAATAGGTAGTGGTCCGACCATGACAGGGGCAAGATCTCGCTACCCCTCAGACCAAGATCACAATTCCACTGCTCCGAGAGAAATACGAGGTCAAGCGTGTGACCCGCTGAGTGGGTTGGTCCCCGGATTACTTGGGTCAAGCCCATGGTTGTCATGGAAGCCATGAACTCCTGCGCTCCATCAGAGTGTTCACCGAGCGAAGGCAAGTTGAAATCCCCCAGAACCATAAGTCTGGGGAACTCAACTGCCAGCTCGGCTATTGACTCGAGGAGCGAGGGGAGGGCTGCTGCAACGCATTTGGGAGGCAGGTACATTAGCAGCACACCCACTTGACCCTTGAGGTCCAACTTCACCAGCAGGGACTCACACCCGACAAGCTCCGGAGCAGGGATCCTACGAGGTGCTAGAGACTCTCGGATTACAATGGCCGCACCCCCACCCCTTCCCTGGGCCCTCGGCTGCTGGAGCACCTGAAAGCCCTCTGGGCACATCTCTACGAGGGGGACTCCTCCCTCCAGGCCCAGCCAGGTTTCAGTAACACATGCCAGGTCTGCCCTCTCGTCTAAAATTAAGTCCCGAACGAGAGGAGCCTTATGAACTACAGACCTGGCATTTAGCGACAGCAGCCTGAGACCAGGGTCCTGATTACTCGCGCCATTTGGCCTTGGAGTGGGACTCATACGGCCGGAAGGAGGGCGAGCCCTCCTTCCCCGGTAATGGCCAGCCCTAAAGTCCCCGCCATATCTGCCCCTCCCTGTTAAGACCGTAATGCTCCGGCCCACTCCCGTGTCCGTAGTCCCTCCACCCACCCCCATAGTCCCCGCGTTTTCCGACAGGCCCTTCGAATCAGTCATCCTGAGATTGGAGTAGGCCCAGCTCCCCCCACACTTCTGCGAAGCACTCAGTGTGGGGGAACCCGGTTCCCATCCCAGTCTCACTTACATACCCAAGCACTCAATCACTCACTCACACCCCCGGAAGAAATTTTTAAAATACAATAATATGATAAAAAGGGAATTACACAAGTCTAAAAGTGGGGTCATTCGCTTACAGTCATACACATCCACACTACTTACAAGGAAAAATTTGCGCAGGTATAAAAAGGTGATAAAAATACGCGAGTAGTCCATACATAGAGATATAAAGTCCAAAGGGCAACAGCACGGTGGTAGACACAGTCCGGGGGGAGAGATGTAAAAGTAAAAGTCCAGCGAGATAGTTCATAAAGGTGAAAACGTAGTTGGAGAAGCAAGCTAAGGTAGATGGTAAAGATGGTAAGCAGGAAAGCCCCCCCCCCAGCCACAAAGGAGGGCAAACCGGGGGGGGCCTTGCACGCCCAATAAGATGGATTGTAGATTGTAGATTGAAAGGTGCTGGATGGGGGGAGAGTTCAAAAGGGTTGTAATGGTGGTTACAAACTAGCCACCCAATCCTGGCAGACATGATTAATAATTAATCCACTCACCGCTCCTCCTCAGGGCCCCAATACAGCACACTAATTCCAAAGTCCAGCAAACCAAATCTAGGGTCCAATAAGCCCAGATCAGAAGCTCACGTCTTTCTAAACACACCACTGCCATTAAAATGACAGTACTTTCTAAAGTACAGTTGGTATTTCTCTCATTTCATTATTATCCATATATAACAAAGAGTTCATCTTTCTAATGGCATTTTAAAGAAAATTTTGCCGAAATAACAAGCCAAGTTTCACTGACAGTTTCTGAAGACTTAAATAATTCTCTTGTTTTGTCTCTTACCTTTCAAGCATTAGTTTTTGGAAACAAACTTGCAGATCAAAAAGACAATTAATTGACATATGATTTAACTGAATGTATGATCTTGTTATCTTGATTTAATTATATTTCATATACTGTTTGATATAGAAAAGCAGTGTTGGAATTATGCTCAATTAACTAAAACTCAAGCTGCATAGTAATTCAGATGTTAGTCTAAAGCACCTTACATGCAAAATTGGTGCACATATCTAGGTTTGGTACTTCCTTATTCTATTCCAATCATATTGCCTGTCTTGACAAAATCTTCAGTAACTAAGCTGCTTATCTTTTGTTTAGGTGCTGCCATAGAATAATCTATGACAATTTGCAATGGCCAACTCTCCAGGGCCAACTCTCCACGGCCAACTCACCACAGCCAACTTGCCATAGCCAACTTGCTGCTGGACAGCTCGCTGCAGGACAAGAGTTAAACTAATATCAAAGAAATGGTGGAAGGGAAACATTAAAGAAAGGATGCAAAAGGAGGGACAGAATGAAATGTGAATGACAAAAATTAAAATATTTTTTATTTGTTTCAAATAATTAAATTGAAATTGTTAAATTGTCCTGTTGCAAGTTGGCCCATGGTGAGTTATCCTTCACCAAGTTAGCCATGGTGAATTGGCAAATTGTCCCATTCTGGCCTCAGAGCCACCACTGCAAATCCATTATTGTCACATTTTCTCTGAGATCCAGTGGTTTTCCATTGGTGGCAGCTCTACCTCTCTTAGATTTGCCTCTTCCCACTTCTTTCTTCACTATCACTTTTTTCTTCAGAAACAATTGGAGGTTTTCCCCCCCTTTGCTTCACTGAAAACTTTATTTCACTACAAAAATGAGCAGAGCGAGGGAATAATAAAAATAGGGATGAAATAAGATGGTGTCTGGAATGCCAAGTATCCTCCAGTATCCTGTCTTCCCTTTGACTACTGGTGGCCTTTTTATCTTTTTATACTCATTATCCCCATTCCAAGGAGAGGCAAAGTGGACATTCACAAAGAAGTATGGAATTATTGTGTAGGAAGTGCCCAAATTAAGGAAACTTCCTGGAGGCTGCAAGTATTAGGTGGTAGGGTGTGCCAAATTCCTTGGGAGGGGATGACGGATTGAGCTCCAGTAAAGAAAGCAGGGGTTGTAGTATAGGGGGAAAAAGAATCATGTAGCAGTAGTAATGAGAGACATGGGTTCAAGTGGAAACCCTGAAAGAAAACACTCCTTTTATGGAATTCTTCCTACTGGTAGCATATCAAGGGCATTAACTTGTTCCTGGAGCAAAAGTTAATGAATAACTACTTTTCTGTATCTTTTTTCCCCTTGTGAATAGCTCACAGTGTCTTCTTATAGAATACACAATGTTCTTTCAATTTTTTTCTTTTTTTCTATATGAGTTTTAGGCTTTTGGCATGCTACCCTTCTGATTTGTTTGTTGGAATTATGACAGTTGATCCAAGGCTGGGGTATATGCCTATAGCTTCGGGCAACTGATTGGAGTTCATTGGTTATTATGTTCTGAACAATCTAATCCTGTAAAATATGTTAAGAGTTTGACCTGGGCTTGGGCTTTCTGGCTGAATAATCTAGACTGAAGTCCAGGCTACTCCCCCTCCCCTTCCCAATGTCACACTGCCTTCTGTTCTGCTATTGTGAACTGTTACAGTCTATTTTTGAAACAGTCATTATCTGCAATTATCCATTATGAGAAGAAAGAGGTTATTGTGGCCAAAGTCTGCTTACCTTTGAAGTTTTGCCCTTTGCTTTGTCAGGCATTGCTGAGTTAATGAAGAGCAAGAACAGAACACAGAAGTGATTTCACTATCCAAGGCTGGGAAATTTGGGTTTCAGAAGAATAACTACCTGGGACAGGTAAAATATGGGCCATATAGATGATGTTGGATAATGCTTGCCAAGGTTTATTTTATAGAGACACAAATACTTAATTTCATTTTTGTTTCACTTCATTGTTTGTGTTATTGTTTGTTACTTTAATATCAAATGTACTGCCTGGTTGCAATGTGTATAGAATGAAATGAGATCATTTGTATGCTTCAGAATGTAGAAGTTTGGCTTAGTGACCCACCCCAAAGAAATGGAAAGGGAGTAAAAAAGACAGCCCTTTTGCTAGAAATTGCATAGTGTTACGGCAGAGGCTGTGGAGGTACATCATTTGAAGTCAATGTGGTCCTCTCAAGATGCAGATAAGGTAGTAGGCGCATGACCTAAAATAAAGGTAACCAGTAGGTCCGTCCGTCCTTCCTTCCTTCCTTCCTTCCTTCCTTCCTTCCTTCCTTCCTTCCTTCCTTCCTTTGTTCCTTCCCAAAATGGCACTAACTATCTGTGAGAAACGTTGTGCTTGTTTCGTTTGGCAGAAAAATGGGAGAATGTCTTATAAGCCCAAGGAACATGAACAAGAACATGAGATAAAAGTCTAAGGGTATAATTTTCAAAGATGTAAAATAATATTAAGTAAGTAAGTAAGTAAGTAAGTAAGTAAGTAGGTAAGTACCTTCTAGTTTCCTTTCTTTTATGTCATGCGCCTACTTTGTATAAATAGGAATCGAGGACTGGAATTGTCATAAAGTGTGTTCTAAAGTAGGCTAATTTGATAAAAAAGAATATATAATGTGGGCAAACTGGTTAGAATTATACTAGATATCTGAAGGATATTGAAACATTAGTCTTATGTCTGGCTTATTTGCTATCGCATTTTTCACAACGTTGCTAAATTAAAATATTATTCTGAAGATGGGGGGAGGATTAGATTCTTCATTTCAGCAAAAGCTAGTACCTTAATTTTTAAATTATATTTCAGTCTTTATTGGCAGTGTGCTAGAAAAAGCTTGGTTACAGTATAGTAGATGCCATGTTTCAAATTGATTCTTGCCTGCTAGAGGCAGTTTCTGCTTCATTAGTTGATCAGTGGCCATGGTACATAGTGGAGTGGGGATTTGCAATCAGATTTATCAGCAGTGGAATTTCCGTTGAGCAGCAATTGCTTCAGTTAATCTAATGCGTGTTGAGGCACCATAACCTGTGTAAGGATAACAAATAGAATCCTAAAGCTGGAGCTGACCATACCCAAATCAAAAATTATAGGCCTATTTCACTTTTGAATGTGGATTATAAAATCTTTGCAGCTATACTGGCAGATAGACTTAAATTCTTCCTTAGTAAATTTATACACCCTGATCAGAACGGCTTCTTGCCATCAAGGCATTTGAAAGATAATGTTAGAATTATTTTGGATGCCTTAGAATATTATGAAGCCCGGCCGGATAAACAAGTGGCCTTTATGTTTCTTGACGCACAAAAGGCTTTTGATCGGGTAAATTGGAAGTTTATGTTGTCACAATTAGAAAATATGAAGTTTGGAGAAAACTTCTTAAATGCAGTTTGGGCAATTTATGTATGACAAACTGCGACATTATTGGTAAATGGAGAAGAGGCGGGTGATATTGAGATTGGTAAAGGCACAAGACAAGGATGCCCGTTATCCCCCCCTACTGTTTATCCTCACATTAGAACCCCTTCTTAGAATAGTGAGGAGTGATACACAAATTAAAGGGTTACGAGCTAAAGCTCAGGAATTTAAGGTCCAGGGTTTTGCTGACGACCTTGTTTTTATTCTGGAGGATCCTATGGCTTCTGGGATACAACTTTTACATAAAATAGAGGAGTACGGTAGGATAGCGGGGCTACGTATAAATAAAGAGAAGACAAAATTGTTAATTAAGAATATGACTTTGAACCAGAAAAGGAAAGTACAAAGCCTGTTAGGGATTAACATGGCCCATAAAATATAATACTTGGGAATTTGGCTCACGGAGAGATGTTCCTCTATCAAGGTAGATAACTATATGAAATTGCTACAACAGATATCTAAGGATATGACTAATTGGAGTGGTAAACAACTGTCTTTGATGGGCAGGATTGCGACAGTTAAGACATATGTATTACCGAAATTTTTGTTTCTGTTTCAAACGGCACCAACTAAATTGGACAAATTTTTTTAAATATCTTTGGAGACAATAGTGGCTCGATTTATATGGCAAGGCAAGAAAGCACGAATTAAAGCCCAAATGTTGCAAAAACGTAAAGAACTGGGAGGCTTTGGAGTACCCAACTGGGAAGCATATTATAATGCAGCAATTATGACATGGGTGAAGGATTGGGTGACGTTGAGTAGAAGGCACCTATTGGCTATAGAGGGACATGACCTCCCCCAGGGATGGCATGCCTCCCTCTGGCAAGAAAGAGATTACACCCCCCCCCCCCCCCATAGGTACTTCATGGGAAGATTTTGATGGGGGTCTGGGAAAAGATGAGGAAAAAATACTATCTTAGGGTTCCGTGCTGGTTGGCACCGTTAGAGGCCTTAACGCATCCCAGTGTATTTAATTGGACAAGAAACATAACATATAAAGACATTATGACAGAAGATGGCAACATGAAAACTAAGAGGGAATTAGAGCAGCAGGGCAGGAATCTGGAATGGTGGGAATATTTACAGGTTAGAAACAGGTTTAAAAGTGATAGGGTACGGTTTGGGATCTACCCAAACCCTCAGGGGCTAGATAAGATTTTGTTTGGCGGAGATAAGAAAATGTTATCGAAGATTTATCAATTTTTGACCTGTCAAGATGTTAAAGAAGAGATGGATAAAAGCCTTCTAATAGCATGGGAGAGAAACTTTGGCTATGAGATTGAAATGGGCAAATGGTGGGATCTATGGAGTAAGACTATTAAACTTACAATATCTACAGCATTTAAAGAAAACCTATACAAGATGGTTTATAGATGGCACTTCCCCCAACGAGGTTAGCCAAAATGTTTCCTGGGTTATCTCCACTGTGTTGGAAATGCGGAAGAAGGGATGGCACATTCTACCATATTTGTACTGAGGCCACGAAATACTGGAGAAGGATTCAAAAATGGCTTAAAGAGGTTACCGGGGCAAGCATGGAATGGAAACCCGAGAATTTTTTATTAAGCATAAAACCAGAAAACATGAGTAAATCAATATGGCGTTTGAGCCTACATATAATTGTGGCCGCAAGAATAACTTATGCACAATTTTGGAAATCTACTACCATACCGTCGGAAGATGCCATAATTAAAAAGATCTATGAATGTGCAGAAATGGACAGAATGATGGGTTGGCTGAGGGACAAAGGAGAAACAGAACATTATCTTAGCTGGAACCTATGGTATATGTGGGTGACAAGGAGAACAGCAGGACTTAAAACAGGGAAAGTCAAGTAGCAGTTAACAATGGGAACTAAAAGTGAACATGGGTATTGTAATAGATCCCTGAATTTTGTAATGAGAAGATGCGGCTTAGAGACTAAACAATGAGGAAGGAAAAAAAGTTGGGCTGTGAATGACTGTCACTGCGGGGGGTTGGGGTTGTATGTTTAAAACTGTATTTGTATTTGTATGTTTTACTCTTTAAAAAAATTGTATAACCAGTAAAGATTACTTTAAAAAAAAAAAGAATCCTGAAAGGGAATGCAGGAAAAAGTGGATTTAATGGTGGCTGCTACTGACTTTGGAAAACCTAAATATGCAAGATGCTAATTCAGACTTTTCTACCTTCCTTTATCAAATCTGTTGAGATGCTATGCTGATGACACCTGGAATTCTGGATGTTGAAATTGAAACTTCTACATTTGGGGAGAACCAGCTAATGAAAAATATTGTTTAGAAGATAATTTCCCAGAAGATCACAATCTCTTTTAAATGGTCTGAAGAAGAGTTAATTTGGTGTGGCAGTTTCTTTCTTTTTTTCATTATTAGAATAACACTGTCCCACCAATTGGAAATATACTTTATAACATCATAGTTTTCCAAGGCACAGAAATGTTGTCTTAGAATTATCTGGACGTGATAAAAAAATTATTGAATTAGGAAAAATGCCTTCTAGTTAATGTACTATGGTAAGTGAAACACAGTGACTTTGCAAAAGTTTATACAGAGACAATTAGTGTGTGAGTACATTGTATATGTCAGATTTCCCTGTCTTCTGCTTTTTGAAGGAGTATCAACCATCTGCCAAATTAATTGTTCAGATACTAAGATGTTAATCTTAAAATATGTCAATAGTATTTAATGTAGCAAACATTTGACTTGATTGTCCAGTGAAATCTATGCCATTTAGGAAGTGGAGACATTTGAGAATGCACAGCTGATGTTAGAGCCTCCAAATATATGTGCTAGAATTGTATGAGGACAAACCAGATCATTAATCAAAATAGTCTTCTAAGGAACAATTTTTCAGCATCAGTGATCTGTTGAAGGTTGAAAATAAAGGGGGCCACACAAAATAGCGACACTTTGGGCCCCATTTGGACATTATCACTTAGGGGTGTACTCACTTTTGTTGCCAGCAGTTTAGACAAGAAGTTGAATGTCCATGCTCAGCGTCATATCCAGAGTTTGGCTTTCGGAAATAGATGTATGAGTGCTGCAAGTATTGCTGCAGAGGTTGAAGGGTGGGGGGGGCCAACCTGTCAGTGCCCAGACCATACGCCGCACATGGCATCAAATTGGTCTGCAGGGCTGCCGTCTCAGAAGGAAGCCCTTTCTAAAGATGATGCAGAAGAAAGCCCACAAGCAGGGTGTTCTAAGGACTAAGGACATGGATTTCTAGAACCATGTTCTGTGGTCTGATGAAACCAAGATAAAATTATTTGGTTCAGATGGTGTCAAGTGTGTGTGGTGCCAACCAGGTGAGAAGTACAAAGACAAGTGTGTCTTGCCTACAGTCAAGCATGGTGATGGGAATGTCATGGTCTCGGACTGTATGAGTGCTGCCGGCACTGGGGAGCTACAGTTTATTGAGGGAACCATGAATGCCAACACGTACTATGACATACTGAAGCAGAGCATGGTCCCCTCTCTTTGGAGACTGGGCCCCAGGACAGTATTCCAACTTGATAACGACCCCAAACACATCTCCAAAATGACCACTGCCTTGCTAAAGAAGCTGAAGGTAAAGCGATGGACTGGCCATGCATGTCTCCAGATCTAAACCCTATTGAGCATCTGTGGGGCATCCTGAAACGGAAGTTGTAGGTGCACAAGGTATCTAAAATCCACCAGCTCCATGATGTCATCATGGAAGAGTGGAAGAGGACTCCAGTGGCAATCTGTGAAGCTCTAGTGAACTCTATGCCCAAGAAGGTTAAGGCAGTGCTGGAAAATAAAGGGGGCCACACAAAATAGCGACACTTTGGGCCCCATTTGGACATTATCACTTAGGGGTGTACTCACTTTTGTTGCCAGCAGTTTAGACATTAATGGCTGTGTGTTGCGTTATTTTGAGGGGGCAGCACATTTACACTGTTATACAAGCTGTATACTCACTACTTTGCATTGTAGCCAAGTGTCATTTTTTCAGTGTTCTTACATGAAAAGGTATACTTAAATATTTATAAAATGTGAGGGGGTATACTCACTTCTGTTATTTGCATGTTCCATATTGTAACTGCTGAACAGCTCCAGGACTAGTGTATGCCACAGGGTCAATAATTTTTTGAGGTACATTAGTCTTAAGAAATCAGTCTAAGAATCTATCCCAAGGTTACCTGCTAAATCTTGTGTCTAAAGGCAGATTTAAACTTAAGTCTCCCTGGTCCTAGTTCAGCAGATTAACTACTAATCTATGCTTTCTTGAATTTGGAAGAGATTGTGTAACGTAATATGGCTAACAAAGCTAGATTCAAGCTTTCAGAACAGACAAGTATTTACCCTTACTAAGGAAAACAATCCTTGAACAATTGTAGAGCCTGCTATTTATTCCTGGCAAGGAAATGTAGTAACGTGGAAGAGGTGATGGCTCTCAGAACTTTCCTTATGAACTGAAAACAGCAACAGCTTGTGAATTATTTCCTTCCTGTTCTGTGTCCTTGCTCTTCTTTCATGTCTCAAAGCATATGCTGATTTTTAATTCCAAATGTTTCCTTACATACAGCTTCTTCTAGACTACCCTCTTTCAGCTATCCTCTATCAAATAATTCAAGATGATTAACGTAAGATCCGTGAGAGTTTATCAAGGAAGTAATTGTGCAACCAGCTTTGGTCCATGATCAATCACTCCAGTGTTTTTCTGACTGGGCATTCAGTGAAAGGCTAAAACTCAAAGAATTCTACTGATTAGAAAAGGTTGATGACCTTTCTATTGTGACCCAAATATATAGAACCTCTCTTTCTCTCTTGTCCGCTAGTCTTTTCATAGAGACTAAATTGCTTTAGTGGTTAAGACACTACTCAGGACACCCTGAGTTCTAATCTTGTCTTAGACACAAAGCCAGACAGGTAACTTTGGGCCAGTCACTTCCCTCAGCCCTAAGAAGGAGACAGTGCCAAACCACGTCTGAAATCTTGCCAGGAAAACTGCAGGGACTTTTCAAAACTGCTGACACCTGGAGTCAAGATTGACTCAAAGGCATGTGCACACACACACAATCTTTTCAAAGGCAGGTCAAGAGTGGTAATTCCATAGGCTGCTATTTCAGCAGATCTGTACTGTGCAAAGTTGGGAAGGGCTATAAATATAGATTCAAACGATTTCAATTGAAAAATTCTACTTGATAATTTTCTGGAATTTTAAATCTTCAGTACAAAATCAGCAGTGCTCTTAACTTCTTGTTTTTCTAGTAGGACCATGTTTCCGAAAATAACTACAGAACTGCTGAAGCAGCTTCGGCAAGTGATGAAAAATTCCAAATATGTTTCTGAACCCATTCAAGCCTATATTGTGCCTTCCGGAGATGCTCATCAGGTATTGTATTGTTTTCTGCTTGAGAAATGGCATTCAGAAAAAAAAACCCCACTAAAGTAATTCAGATAATAGAAAAAATTGATTCTCACCAAACAGACTGCAATGAACAGAGTTCCCAATTGCAATTTGTGCTGTGATCATTACCAAGATATAATTTCAGTGAGGCAGTCTTTTGATATAAAAATTTAAATGTGAAGCTTCCATGCAATCTCAAGTATCACATGATTGGTATACAATCTTACAGAATCTTCCTCGCTGCATACAGTTACATTGTTCTTGTAGACCAGGGGTGTCAAATTCTTGCTGTCATGGCGGCATCACGTGATGTATTGGGACTTTTTCCCCTTCGCTAAACCAGGCGTGGGCGTGGCCAGTGCATGACGCATCCATCCTGTGAGCCATGAGTTTGACAGCCTTCTTCTCGACAAACAGTTTTTCAATGGAAATCAGAACGCAATAGGTTGGATCAGGTTTATAGTTATCATGACAGCAATAAACTCTCTGGCCACTCCAGATCCATTGTCAAGGGAAAGCAAGTTAAGGTTTCCCAAGACTAGCAACCTAGGGAACTCTACATCTTAATCACTGTTAGTAGAAGTAACTTTTTAAAAATAATACAAATATGTTTCATAGTTAAGATTGATTACCATATAGGGATAAATTGTAATGCTACTTAATTGACATTGAAAGAGAAAGGGAAAGTTGGAGACAGATCTAGGATTACCCAATGGAAGTACTGTATTCTTTTTGGTGTTGTTCAACCATATTCTTAACGATACAAGGACATCTGATGAGGAATATGCAAAGATCTTTCAAGACTGAAAGAATTATAGCAGGAAACAAGGATAATTTATGTGCATCCCTTTGATCATCATTAGTTTTGCTTTTTATTTTTACCTTCGTCAGAGTGAATACATTGCACCCTGTGACTGCCGTAGGGAGTTCATTTGTGGATTTAATGGTTCTGCAGGTAAGTTTCTAGAATTATGTCCAGTCTATTAAAGTTGGTAGCTCTGTAGCATCCAGTGCCAAATCTCTCTTTCAATTAAAGGGGCCCTTAATGGAACCTTTGTTTTTCTCACTAAATTATAGAGAGAACTTCTGTATTTTTCTTTTCTTTTGAATATCTTTTCCTTTGTTTGTTTTTATATATAGATGTTCAGATAGTCACCTGTAAAATACGGTCCCTAAAATATCATTTGGCATTAAAAAATGAATATGATCCCTGATGTTTTATATTTCTTTTGGGGTTAATTTCAGTTTTTAAGAGAGAAAATCAAAGGTTTACATGCTCTCTGGATAAACTGTTCTATACTCAACGTAAAATACATAAATGTTATTTAGGCTGCCACTGGTATACACTGAGGCATTGACATGTATTTAGTTATGTGTAGAGTGATATAGATACTTCAGATGCATTAAGTGAACATTCCAGTTATCTGTTTTTAACATTTGGCAATCCCATGTCCTCACTGGGAAAAAAAAAGTTATGTTGTACATCAACTCTGATAGTTTGTTTATTTTTTGTTATTTTTATTTTATTTTTAATACAATACAAGTGTTGGCAGGTCATAGAGAACTACCCATACTAGTTGACCATTTTTTTTTCTTTTATAATCAAAGATTCTTTTATTACATTTTCATTTTCCTTTATACAATCACTTAAATACTGTGCAGTTAAAAAAAAAGAAGCAATAAACAACTCATAACACTTCTATCCTACATACACCCTTCCTTCTACCCCTCCAACTTTCATTTCTCCCTTCCAACAATCCCCTCTTCTACTTCCCCTCCCCCTCAGCCATTCCTTTCTCCCCTTCCCACCATCTCACCCTCCTTACATTCCCTTCTCACTCCCTCTTAATTCCCCCCTCTTCTTTCCCTCTACACCTCGCTTCGGTGTATTTCTACTAAAACAAAAGAAAAATAAAAGGAAAAGAAAGAAGAAAATAAAAAAAGAAAAAAAAAAGCAACAGTATCCAAGTGCATTCATTGTTCTGAAAATTGAGTCTATACTTCCACCCTCCCCCCCACCCACCCCCTGAACCCCCCTCCCTGACCCCCTTCCGACTTCCCAGGTCCCATTCCCGGCATCGTTCTTTATCAAGCAAAGTCTGGAGTATATTGAAACCAAATAGATTAGAAGTTACAAAATAATAAAAAATAATAAAAAATAAAGAACAAAAAAGAAAAGAATAATAAAAAGAAAAAGAAAAAGGGGGGGGGGGAACCCCCCCAAGAAAGAGAAGTCAATATACTCTCTAACATTAAACTCAGCTTCTCATTATTTTTAAAATCTTAAACAATGTCTTTACCTGCTTCCGCATATAAATTCTATACCTCCCATCCTGCCTTT
The DNA here is from genome assembly GCF_009769535.1 of Thamnophis elegans. Taxonomy (NCBI): domain Eukaryota; kingdom Metazoa; phylum Chordata; class Lepidosauria; order Squamata; family Natricidae; genus Thamnophis; species Thamnophis elegans. The sequence continues at coordinate 17,906,334 of NC_045550.1, forward strand.
ACCCGTGTCCGCATATATATTTTATCCTCATCCATTGCTCCTCTCATATTTACTCCACCCTCGTGTAGACTCTCCAGATAATCTTTCTTAACCTTGTATTCAAATAACAATTTATACAAAAATCAGCTTACATTCTGGATCAAGATAATCTAATTGAACTTTCACTACCCTTCCATCTACCCCACGCACCCGACTCCATTCATCCCAAACCACAATCCAAGAAAACTATGATCTCCGCTCTCCTCGCCCCAAAGAATAGATCATGCGCAGTTTAAATTAAGATTCAAACAAGTCTTATATAAGTCCCATACAATATATGTCCAAATTCAGCACCGCTTCTTTCAGTCTCAATATCTCTTCATCAGTATACAACTTTGTCATTTTATACCAGACAGGAGTCCTGAAATTTTATTCAAATTAAAAATTTAAGAAGTATTTTAAAGGCATAGCTGGATCTTTATTCTTTACTCTTCTGCCCTTCCGGAAAGGGAAAGCAACACCCTCCGCCTTGTAGCCACGTGTCCCGCTGCTTATCTTCTCCTTCTCCTTGTCTTTCTCCAAGTCCGGGTGAATCAGGAAGTCCCGCCTTCAGAGTTTTGTAGTAAAAATCTCGGGCTTCGCAAACAGAATTGAGACGATATTTTTGGTTCTCAAATGTGACTGTGATACCAGATGGCACTTCCCATTTATATTGTATCTGAGAATCTCTGAGTTTTTCAGTTAAGAAAGTGTAGTCTCTCCTTGCTCTTAATATTTGAGATGGTATTTCTTTAAAAACAATCAAGTCCTGTCCATCGATTCGCAGCCTGTTATTGTAGAACTTCTGTATTATCGCATTTCTGGATTCTCTTGTGGTGAAATATATAATTATGTCCCTCGGAAGCTGTCGTTGTTTTGCTACACATGAGTTCTGGCGATAAATTTTTTGAATCTGCCAATCAAAGTTAAATCCCGGACTTCCCACCGAACGTCTGAAAGCTTCAAAAAAGGTCTGTTTCAAATTCTCCTGTTCCTTTTCACGCAATCCTCTGACTCTTATTGCAAACGCAGTCTTATTGTAATTTATCATAACGAGTTGTTTTTGAGCATTTTCAACTTCCTGTTGTAACGTTTGAATTTTAGATGTCAAATTAGAATTAGTTTTTTCCAAAAGTTCCAATTTGTCCTCCATTTCAGAAACATAACCTGTCATAACAGTCATAACTCTGATCGTATCTTCCCTTGTTTGAGCAATCTTGGCGTCCAGTTTATCATATAAGTCCGATAAAAGTTGTTTAATTTCCTGTCTGAACTCTTTAAGGGTTTCAAAAAGAAATTCTTGTGTTAAGAGATCTCCAGTAGAGGGCGTGGGAGGCAAGGGCAGCGATTTTGTAACAATGTCTTGAGATGTATTATTAAGGAAACGCTTAGACTGCTTCGATTTGGGAGCCATTATAAAAAAACGCACAAACAAACAAAGTCTCTGCTCCCCTCGGTTTTAAATGGGATACTATTTATAGACTTTTAACAGTTAATAAGGAGAAGTCTTCAGGAGAATAGAACTGATTGAGTGTGTCATATATCAAACACAGAAGCTATAAAATCGCCATCTTGTAACGCAGCTGGATAAGAAAGCCTTTTACAAAATTGAAGCTGGTATTTTGAATAGTAATAAGAAAAAAATTTACAACTTCAAGTTAATATTTGGTTTTGAAGCCATTTCAAAATTTATCTGCCTGCAGTTAATAAAACTCTATTGCCTGAATATGCAGCTTTAAGTAAAGAGGCTGAGTTCCCCTTTTATTTTGAAGTTAAGGCTTGGCAAAACTTTCAGTGAGTAAACATTGTAACAAGACCGTTCAGCAGATTCATCACCATTTAACTTCCAGATAAGCAAAGTTAATGAAGGAGTAACATTCTTGTAGAAATAAAGCTAATTAAAAAGCTTCTGCTGGCCTATTGTGAAACCAAAACATATGATAAGCAATCTCTTTTGTTTTGAATTCTTGTGAATTCTTGTGAGGATTAACAAAAAGTGTTCATTATTACCGGAGAAACCAGCCTGCTCGGCGCCATTTTAAAAGCCTCTAAGTAAATAATTTTTCGGAGGAGAAAAAGAAAAGAAGCTAAAATGTTGATAAACAATTATTGTGCACGGAAATGGATTCAGCTCGTGATAAGATTAAATCAAACAAAACTTTGAACTGAGTGGGGGAGACCTACTTTGTCCTGCACAAGGCAGTTTGAAGTTCCCAGCACGGACAGCCGTTCTGCCTTGGGCTAGCCCCCCTTTCCCTGCAAGCACAAAAGCTGCAAAAATCGAAGAGCATTTGCCAGCAAAACAGTTTCTTCTTTCCTTCTTGCCTGAAGGATAAGAAAACCTGATAAGACGTCAGATGGAAGATCCTCTAAACAGGTACGTAGCCAGGAATTCGGAGGCAGCTGATTTTTTGCTGCCACCACCAGCAGGCTCCTCCCAGGAAGCCGTTCCACTAGTTGACCATTTAAAGTTCTTTCAGAGTCTTTGATGTTGTATTAATTCCATATTCAGTGATTAAAGTAAATAGAAAACCTTTTTTTAAATTTTTTATTTATTTTTTTGTTACATAAACAACACATACCCACAACAGTGGGGGAAAAAAATCAAAAAAAAAAAAGAACAAAAAAAAAAAACAGAAAAAAAAAAACACAACAAGTATATGTTATAAAAAAGTATATCAGCTGGTTACAACATGTTTTTGTGCATCTCTTCAATTAATTCATATTAATTCAAATATCTTAACTCAAATGTTTACCATATTAACATCATCATACCTCCACTTTTAGTTGACTACAGTTGTTTAAACATCCTTCATCCTTAACTATACCAAAGATTTAATCCATAACCACATGCTGGCATTTCATTTACTTGTTTATAAAATCCTCCATTAACATCAAATCCTCATATCCTGTTTTAGCTAAACATCCATAATATTTAATACCAAAAATTCCATCCTCCATGTATATAATTTATTATCATTCTCCTTTCTTTATTTAATTATATCGTATATCATAGCATTTTCCCCATATTAGTTAAGATTTAACTGTATATAGTTTTATTTTATTTTTTATAATAATAATTATTGTGATTAATAACCTTTATATATAGTCCAAGGATATTTCTAACCTTCCCTTCTCATATCCAATTATTATTTATCATAGCAACTCAACATTATATACATTACTATCATTATCAATTATTATTCAACTATAACTATTACAAATGAATTTAACTAGGTTTAGCTAGTTTTAAATTGTACTCTTCCATCTATCAGCCTGTGTCTCTCCAGTAACAGAATCGCCTTAATCCTGTTGCCATTCGTGGGTCCAATTCTCCAAACATCTTTATGAGCAAGTCCATACAAAAAAATCTTTGCACCTTTTTGCTTATGGTGCCTCTCATATAATGCTGCCGTCCTCCTTTTATTTGCTTTATCAGCTTGTCTTTAATTCTCAGTGGTGGTATCAAAAGTTTTGCAGATGGTATTTCATAAAGTATAAATTCTTTAATGCTTCTCACTCCTCCTGTGCCCTGTCTTTCGAAGTAAATCTTCTGTGTGGCTGCTCCCCCTTCAGACATTCCATCTTTTTCTCCCTCAGAGGTAAACCAGTTGCCCAAATATCAGCAAATTGAAAATCTTTATCTCTGACATCCTTAGTTTGTATTTGAAGAACATTCAAACATTCAACATTCTCATTTTTCCCCTCATATTTTGTTGCTAGAAACAGCAGATAATCCAGTTTCCTCTCAATTCTATCATGTGTGGCAGATAATTTTTGTAGTGCCGAAGAAATCATTTGAATAGAGGCTTGAATAGACGCCATATTTGTACGCAGTTACTATTTTTTCTTTGAGAACTCTTGAGGTATTTGCAAATAAAAACAAGCTGGGAACTGTACAATCTTATCAGATTTTAGACCAATCCAGCCAAGCAATAAAAGTGTCAAGTTGTAAGGAGCCAAATTATAGTGAATTGGTTTACAGCCCACTTGCAGAGGGTCAGAGGAGATGTTAGAGTAATCTATCCTTTGTCCGTGTAAATAGCATTTAAAACATTTAAAAAGTAGGATAACCACCGTCCATAAACCAATAAAGAGATCGAAATCGCCGCTAGATTCTTCTGTTCTTTAATTTAAATTAGCTTGAATTTTTAGGCGGACTGTCTTTCTCTGAGTAATAAAATCACCTTACCAGCTGAAAACACTTTTGCCATTCTTTGGAGCTATCTGCAGTTTCAGTTAGCCTTATGGCTAATCCGGAAGTCACTGGCAAAGGAGGTTAAATTCAAAGCCCTCAGGAGACTTTGCGGACGTCTCTGGGGCCACTGGATCTCCTCCTACCTTTCACTGTCTCTCCGGGACAGCTTTGGTCCAAAAAGGGACCGTCCAAATGCTTCAGAATAGGGGAATTTCAGGAATAGCCTGAAAATCCGTCTTCTCACTGCTAAGCCCCGCCTTCTTCCAATAGAAAACCTTCTTGAATATCACATATGAACTTCCTGCTTGAAGAATATGATGTCATATTGTGGACCACATATAATAGGTAACCAGTTAAGGTCATGGGTCAATGATGAACAGGCTGTGGACAAGAACAAGGTGAAAGATGGGGAGTTTATTCCCTTCTGACTCTTCATGATGGACATCCCATAAGTAGGATTGTCTGTAGGACCACATATTTTCTTTGTTTTTACCCATACACAAACTCATTCCTTTTTTCTTTTTGATTCCTGATAGAAAATAGATAATCAGAAAAGAAACAGATTTCACTTTCAAAATCTTTCTAGATTATTCTTGTTTTTCGCAAGTTGGACCAAGTAGGCCAGATGTCCTAAGGGATATAACTTCTGAACTTCAGATTGTGCACCCATTGCATATCTAGATATATTACAGTCAAATCTTCCAGGCCACATTCATATGCATCCCCAACAATCCTGCTTTCTTTTTTCTTGTGTTCAAGTGTAAATTCTATGTATATTTATTCAAAGTTATCCCTAACTGGGATTACTTCTAAATAAGTGTGAATGAGATTGTGCAATTCTATCCATGTCTATCCAGAATGGGTACATACACAACAGACTGCAGCCTTAGATATAGTAAGAGACCTTTCCTTCCCCCTTTCCCCCTGTGTATGTTGGGGAAGTGAAATTATAGCACTATTGATAATCATTTGTATGTATGCAAGAGAGAAATGACTAGCTCATTTCTGAAGAACTGTTTGGTTTTGCAGTTTACATGCTGTACAGAAAAAGATTTGAAAGGTTTGAATTGTTGCTTCCTCTTTCAGCATACACACCAGCTGGACTGGTGATGTAATACCAGAGTAGTAATGAGCTTTTGCTGACCCTTAGATGACTCTCCAATAAAACAAAAATCCTGTTAGCTATTTCATAGAGTATTTACAGCTTTCCTTTTTCTCTGTCCAAGGCTTATGAAAATAGGATACTTGTACTCAGGGATTTGCAGTAAACAGTATCAGTTAGCCAAGTTTAGCTTCCCTAAAGAACATTTTCTGCATCTGAAATCACTGAGCATTGAACACTAATTCTTTCTCTCTGTCTCTGTGTCTCTCTCTCCTGCCTCCCTCTCTCCCTGCCTTTTTCCCTCTCTCTATTTGTGTGCATGTGTGTGAGAGAGAGTAAGCCTTGCATCAGAACAGCATGTTCTATTTAGCAACATTTCCTGTGGCTTCAAGCATTGCACTGTATTCTTAAGAATTGGGTTTAGTTTCAAGCTGTGCCGCTGATTAACATGCCGTGCTAACATTGTCAACTCACCTTTTCTATAGCTTCCTGTTTGCCTGCTAAGCAAAATAAGATTAACAAATTAACAAGTCAGGTATATATAGCTCTGGTGGACCTCTAATTATAAGAAATCAAATCATCCAATAGATTCCCATCCTTTAATCATAGAGCAAATTGCTTCTCACAATGCTCCAATTGGCATTTTCCTTACTTTGCTGAAGTGACATATTTTAATGGTTTGATCTCCAATGACTATTTAGATATTTTTAATTATCTTTTATTTCCAGCCTTTTCTTCTGCCTTGGCCCAAAGAATTTTGTTTTACAGGATCAGCATTTCTTATTTCGTCTACTCAATATTCCATTGGTTTATAAAAAAAATGATTTCAACTATTTCTTTTTTTAATGCCGCAGGGCATTCTTGCTTGGTGTCATCAGGGGTTTGGCTTAGCAGGCAAAGATAAGTATCTTCTTCCTTCTTAAGGTTTTTTCCAGAAAGAACTCCAAAACTCCACCTAGGCTTGAGGTGTTTTAGTGTTAAAATCTGATTAATATTTTCTTTTCTTGGATTTACTAAATGAGAGCAAAGTCTGCCATTGTCTCTGTAGTTTCAGTTCTGCTATCTTCTCTGCTTTCTGACAGGAACTGCCATTATAACAGAGCAATATGCCGCCATGTGGACAGATGGACGCTATTTCCTTCAGGCATCCCAACAAATGGATTCCAATTGGACACTCATGAAGATGGGTGTGTGTGTCAACCCAAACCAGGGTTTTATTTCATCTTACCCAGAAAATTATTTTAGCTGAGGAGAATCTCACAGGGTTATGTTGAGAAACGTCTATTGGCACGCCATCAAACTGTAATGTATATCAAACTCTAATCTGTAATATGAAAAAAGGGAATAATTATTAAGGATAAAACACATTACATACAATTCATGTAAGTGAAATTAGATTTTTAACTTAATTCTACCTGCTTTTTCTAAAGTTATTCTCTGACATACTACAAGACCAGTGAAGGCCTTAAGGCCAATAAATCTCATGAATACTTGCTTTGTTTGAAACACTACTTTACATTATGTAAACCTAAGTTCTTCAGTTAAGGAGTTGCATTTGTTATTAGTTGACACTGTGTAATTCCTGGTTTTGCCATGCTAAGTAAACTACAAGCAGGAATAAGAATAAAGAAAGTAAAATTAATATTCATCATCATACTATTTTAAACAGAATGTTGACACTCCTAATTCATGTGAATGGAACAGAAATAGGGCTTGTGTTTTACTTTCTCAGGTTGCCTTTATTCATCCAAGAGAAAGCAATGATTTCCATGTAGGGAACAAGGTGATTATCCTATCCAGTTCATTTTGGTTTGAATTGGCCTTGCTTTAATGTTTGCAATCTTGTCTTTTGGGATTTCTTTTCATTAGGACTGAAAGACACCCCTACTCAAGAGGACTGGCTTGTAAGTGTACTTCCTCAAGGTTCCAAAGTTGGAGTGGATCCTTCTATTATTCCTGCTGGTGAGTTTGATCCAGTGTTTCCATCTTAGTGTAAAGGGTTAAATTTTCACACCTTGCCCCTATATACTATTCACCAGTCAACTTTGTTTGGTGTACAGCTAGTGGTATATAGCAATAGTAATAGAACATAGACATATATACGTGCTTTACAGCACTCTGTAAGTGGTTTACAGAGTCCGCATATTTTCCCCAACAATCCAGGTCCTATATAAAGTGTTAATAACTTTTCTTTAGGATGATGGATGACAGGCTACAGTTATCAGGCAAGATGCCGATCTGCTGGAGCGAGTGGGGTGGGACAGATCCATTGGTTTGAGATGGTTTCTCAGGTAGCCTGGTCTCATGCCATGGAAGGCTTTACAGGTGATAACTGATACCTTGAATTGGGCCCAAAAGAAAACTGGCAACAATGCAGCTTGCGCAACAGCAGTGTTACATGGAGATTATGTATATGCATATCAGGAATGCATTATCTAACAGATGGTTTCTCTCTGCCTCTTTCAGACCAGTGGAAGAGAATGAACAAAGTTCTGAAATGTGCTGGCCATGTTCTTGTGCCAGTCAAAGACAATTTGATTGATGCCATATGGGCAGATCGGCAATCACGACCTTGTAAGCCTCTGATGACACTAGATCTTAGCTTCACAGGTAAGAGGAACCCAAATATGCTTGTGGATACAGCACTGAACATGGTTTTCTAACACGATACCCTACAAATTTTCTGATTTTTTTTAAGCCGGCATCTGGCAGGCATCAGGTCAGCAGGGTCCTTTTTAAATTTGATCTTGACCAGAGCACAGGAAATGGAAAGGGCTGGCATGAGATTTTGAAACCACTATTGTAACTTTAATATTTGCTAACTCACAGAGGTAATGCTACCCATTTGCAGCAAGGAAGTCCTTGGTTGTGCACTTGTCTGAATCCCAGTTTGGCTGAGCTCTAATTTGAATTGCTGTTGCAGGAATCAGTTGGAGAGAAAAAATTACAGTTCTGCGGGGCAAAATGACTGAGAGAAAGGCTCTCTGGTTTGTTGTCACAGCTTTGGATGATGTGGCTTGTGAGTATCAGTGTGAGCCATTCAACATTATTTTATTGCTATGTTGAGTGATTTTGGGGCATTGGCAGTGAAAATACGTCCAGCAATATGTCCAGCGTATTACTCTATTTTTTTCTTAGATCATGGTTTGCCTACTCACAGTTTGTTGGGAAAAAAAAGCATAATAGGCTAGACTTATAAAATATAGTGAGACTAAAGCAAAATTTATAAATCGCACAGCTGACTTTCTGTAACATCATAATCCCAGATCTAATGAACCACACTGGGATTTAGTACAGTGTTCTGTCCCCCCTTCACGGCTCTTAACAAACGGCAGACTGCATGCTCACGGGATGACCAACGGCAGCGCAGGATGCAATGGGTAGAAGAGTCTGAGGTGGAAGCGAGTTCGCAGGGTCGGAGTTCTTTACTTTACTCGGCAGGGCATCCGTCCTGGGACTCCACACCCCCTGAACGCACGCTATCTTATGCGAATGGGGTAACACGGCCGCACCAAAGTGCTGGTTGTCCGACTTGATCGTGCATTGCTGAGGGACGGCTGCAGTCCGCGCAACCCTTCTGTTCTTCTTGGGGCAGCTCCCTGCCAAATGTCCAAGATCCCCACAGTAAAAACACAATCCCTCTGCACGTCGTCTCTCCATCTCTGTCCGTGACACTCGAGGTCGGACAGCACTCAACTCCATGGGCTTCTCCCAGTCCACTGCAGTCCCTTGTTGAACCGGCATGCTGGTGGTCTCCTGGAATATATGGTGAGGCCTTCGCCTCTGCAGCCGGGCGTCTATCCAGAGGCACAGGTGGACCAACGCGTCGAACGTCGGTGGCCTGTCCACCCTTGCCAGTTCATCCTGCAAGGCCTCAGACAATCCATCCTGGAACGTGTCCATTATAGAGCCGAGGTGGCGCAGTGGTTAGGGTGCAGTACTGCAGGCCACTTCAGCTGACTGTTATCTGCAGTTCAGCGGTTCAAATCTCACCGGCTCAAGGTTGACTCAGCCTTCCATCCTTCCGAGGTGGGTGAAATGAGGACCAGACTGTGGGGGCAATATGCTGACTCTGTAAACCGCTTAGAGAGGGCTGAAAGCCCTATGAAGCGGTATATAAGTCTAACTGCTATTAGAGCTGGTTCATTCCATGTGGAATCCTGGCTACATAGCCTGAATTCAGACACATAGTCCTGCAATGAACCACGCCCGTGCTGCAGTGATTTCAAACTTCTGGCAGCTGTTTCCCCCTTGATCGGATCTTCAAACATCCGTTTGAAATACTGGCAGAAGCCCTGGAAGTCATCCAACAAAGGGCTCTGCTGAACTAATAAGGGGGTGGCCCAACGGGCAGCTGTTCCTGAGAGCAAACTGATCATGAATCCCACCTTCGTCCGATCAGTGGGAAAGTCCTCTGCTCTCAGGCTAATAAACAGCTGGCATTGTCCCAAGAATGCTGCAAACATGGCCAGACTCCCATCATATTTATCTGGCATGGCTACTGGGCACTTCCTCCTTGGCTGGGGGGGGGGGGTTGCAGCTCTCTGCAACTGTTGAATTTGATCCGACAACATTGCGATTTGCTGTGCCATTAATCTATTTTCAGCCATTAATTGTTCCATAATTACTGAGATTAAGGCTTGTCAGGCAGGAGTCAATCTGTTCTGTCCCCCCTTCACGGCTCTTAACAAACGGCAAGACAAATAAACTTAAAAGGAACTTTCTTTATCACTTCTCAGTTCAAACTGGCTTCAAGCCCAAAAATAACAGAAATACAGTCTCTTTCAAGCAGATAACAGAATACAAAACAACTCTTACAAGCAATGCACTTCTTCCAAAGTCTCCACGAATCAGGGTTACATGAAACACCAAAGCACTTATCCAAGTGTATCAAGCAATGTTGTACGAACCCAGGAACGCATGAAGGAACGTTGACTCCTGCGACTAGGGCGTGGCAGCATCCATCCTTTTATCTCCAAACCTGCCCCTAACAAGCCCCAGCTGCATAATGAATCTTGTATCCCGAAAAGACTCACAGCAGACATCTGCTGAGTCACAACAGTACAGTATGGAAATCTTGCTAGTCAGTAGCAATGCTTTTGAAATGCAAAGATCAGAGGAGTTAGCTGATCATTGCAATTAACAAGAAAGGAAATAAAGAAAGGTGGCTGGTGTTCCCAGTAATGTTAAGCATCTCAGCATTAGATGGGTGAAAAAGTCCTAACTCTTGAAGATAATTGGTACTTTCTTGGAGCTGCCACTCTTCCAAGACTCCCATACATAGCACTAACTGCAAAGCTGCATGTCTGCCTAAAGCAAAAGTGTCTTTTCTAGGGCTAAAGCTGTGGTCAGGTTTTGGGTGGGCTGCTATAAATCAGGATCCAGAAAGAAGGCCGGGTCAAAACTAAATATGTTGTCATTTGATTCTAATTTTCTGTACTAAACACAACTTGAAAGCAGTTTCCAGTGCAGCATAATAGTGCCATCTTGTGGCAGAAGCTGTGAAAGGATCCAGAAATTTTTATCTGGATGAGGATGTTGGTTAAAAGGTTGGTTGGATTTTAATTAAGGCAGTAACGCTGTCTTTTTATTGTGATACAGGGCTTTTTAATCTTAGAGGGTCTGATGTGGAATACAATCCAGTATTTTTTGCTTATGCTATCATAGGGATAGACACTATCAGGTAAGAAATATAGCTTTCTTATTTGTTTTACTAATATTTAGCCGTTTTTTTTAAAAAGTACATACAATCTTTAAAAACAAAGTGTTTGTATTAATACATATGTATTTCCAAATCAGCATCAATGGATATAATACATGATGCCTTTAAAGATCTTTAAACTACTTTATTTTATTTTTCGAAGCTCTTGATTGATTCCCTGTGATAATTTGTGCTTCATGTTTGTCTTAGATTTTATTAACAATAACATTATGAAGCTGTGGTGGCACAGTGGTTAGAATGCAATAAACTGCCCACAGCCAGGAGTTCAATTCTGGCTCAGCCTTCCATCCTTCCGAGGTCAGTAAAATGAGGACCCAGATTGTTGGAGGCAATATGCTGACTCTGTAAACCACTTAGAGAAGGCTATAAAGCATTGTGAAGCGGTATATAAGTCTAAATGTTATTGCTATTATCCGGCACCTCATAGATTTCATCATTTTTTTACTCAAACATTATTTATGTAGAAATATTGCATTAAAATTACCATACACCATTACATTGCTACTTGCTTTTAAAGTGCTTTAGGGAGAGTTGAACAGAATATTATGTATTGTATCAGAGTTTTATAACTGTTAAACTGTACAGAATATGATTTGGATATCATCCATATGTAATATTTCTTAAATTTATTTTTCTGAGAAGTATTATCTTAAGGACATTGTAGTAATTATCTTAATGAGCTTAACGACATCAAGATCATTAAGACTTTCCCAGTGACCCTTCATAAATGTAAAAACACAGTTGTCCCTCCTTTATTAAAGGGGCACTTTGTCATCCTTTGTTTCTTTCCCCACTCTTCTCTTAGGTTGTTTATTGATGGTAATCGCTTGGTAGACACAAATGTGAGAGAACATCTTTCCCTGGATTCTGCTCAGGACCCTGAATTGCATGTACAAGTGCTGCCGTACGATTCCATCCTCAATGTTCTGAAATCAATTTGTGAAACTCTCTCTCCACATGAAAAAGTTTGGCTCAGTGATAAAGCCAGCTATGCTCTAACTCAGGCCATTCCCAAGGTGTGTACATACTAACAGGCAATTTATGTCCGAAGCCAAGATCTCGGAAGCTGCTAGTGGTTTCTGGATAGATGAAATGACTAGTACGTTTAAAGAATTTATTCAAGAAATGTGTTGAATTAGAAAAAGACAGGCAGATTAGATTATCAGCATCTAGAGGGGGGAGGGAGGGAGAGGGGGAGGGAAAGAGAGAGAGAGAGAGAGAGAGAGAGACGCACACAGACTGTGTGTGTCTTGGATATTTATTTTATAATTCTGATAGAAAGGAAACTCAGCAGTCTAAAATTGCATTTGTCTGTTTTTGTTGCCATACTCTATCACTGACTCAGATTCAGTTTGCAACTGCCTTCCAAAACCCTTTTTACAAATACTCTTATCAATTTCCGTATTCTTGGTGCACTTGATTTCTTAAATCAGGACTCTCTTAAATGTCTTTTTCTTATCTTCAGCCCTTTTCTCTGATCTATGAACATAATTTTGATTCTCTTCATTACCTGTTTTACCCAACTGTTATCATTTGCAGATAGAAGAAGCATCCCCTCCACTTTTTCATTGTTACTAATGGAAAAATGTTACGTGATCAAGGTGTGAACCTGCTGATCCTTAACTTCAATGTTTACAGTTAATTAAGTAATGCTTACATTTAACTAGTTTGCTAATCAGAACATCATGGAAAGCTGTATTCAATGACTTCCTAAAATTAATTTATATTTGTAGATGTTCAACAAAGTTTCCTCACTTTTTAGAAAAAAGAAACAAGGTAACATTGATCTGGTAGTCTGTTATTCTGACAAAGGTTGGGAAAGTTTTTTTTTGAAACTAGCAATTCATTTATTTCATCTTCTATTCCATTATTACTTCTTCTTTGTATGGCTAGTTTTTTTTTTCCAGAATGCAAATGTTGATGTTTGCCATACATATTGCTAAATTGATGCAATATCAGAGACTATTTTCTTGATTAATCCATGCTGGTGCCTGGCAATTACCTTGGAGCTTCCTTTCCCCCCTCATTGAACACAGGGACAATTTTTTTTCTCCTGTAGTTGCCTGCCAGTTCTTTAGTATTTTTTGCAGATGATACATAAAGGTTTGGCAAGATCATTAGGAAGTTCCTTTCAGCAGCCTATTATGCAGTTCTTCTGACCTTGGGAATTTAATTTTTTGATTAAAAATGTATTCCCTTATCACGTCTTTCAGTTTCAAGCCTTATTATTGCTGTTTATTCTGCTGTTTACAATAATATCTCACACATGGGACAAATATGAGCCAAAATACTTTAATAGCTCCAACCTTTCTTGTCCTTTAGCATTTTGATGCTCTTGAGTTCTGGTTAAGAAGCATATAAATACAAAACAGATAAGAGTCTGGAAATGAGTAAATTAGCAGATTATGATCCAAGCACAGATATGATGTCAAAGAAAATGTAGTTTACTGTATTGACCATGCCATGCCACACCTGGACCATCAGGTACTTAGAGACCTGACCAAACTCTGGTTGTTGTTTTTTTTGGTTTTGTCCATGTTTTAGGATCACTGCTACCTCACTCCTTACACTCCCATCTGCATAGCAAAAGCTGTAAAGAATGTGGCGGAAGCTGAAGGCATGAGGAAGGCTCATGTAAGTGATCTGCCCAGAAAGTAAGCCATCCCCAAAAATATTGTAACACAGCAGCAGTCATGAGGTGACCACACTCGCCGTCTCCTGCACCTCAAAAATAATAAGGCCAGGCGCTTATTTCAAAAGTCAAAAGAAAATAAGAGCCTGTTTTATTTTCGGGGAAACACAGTATATGGGAAGCACTGGATGGATTCTTCCAAATTCTTCTACATTTTTAACTTTTATTTCTTCTTTTAATGACAGATTAAAGATGCTGTTGCATTGTGTGAGCTGTTTAATTGGCTGGAGAAGGAGGTACAGTTTTACAGACTTTTGTTATGAGAGGTGTATTACTTGGAGTGAACACTTACATGAATTGCATAACAGCATCATGGATCTAGGAAAAATATAGCCAACCTTGAGCCATGCAGGCTTTTATGGGTAATGACTAACGTGGGTCCTGAACGGAGGTGTAATGTGAGTCCAGAAGGGCCATCAAATTATGGGCCTACATTCTCTGGAGAAGCACAATCTGTTATCCTGCAATCAGTAAGTTTCTTAATAAGTAGCCACTCTGTCTTGTTTGGGTTGAGGCCATGCCTGCTTCTCCCCATTCATATCCTGAAGGCCTCCAGGCATTGTGTGTTCTGTTATCTTCCATTTGGCACAGAGTGAAGGTACGGGGCAGTGGTGGGTTTCAAATTTTTTTAGAACCTCTTCTGTAGGTGTGGCCTGCTTTGTGGGAGTGGCTTGCCGGCCATGTGACTGGGTGGGTGTGGCCAACTTGTAAAACTCACTTAACAACGCTCTTGCTTAGCAACCAAAATGTTGGCTCAGAAACTCTGGCATTTGAAGCATGCAAGTGTTAAAGCTGTCAAGCTACAAGACCCTTTCATCCCTAGCCCTTTAGAAAAAAAACCCCAGGGGTGTTCAGACTTGACAGCTTTAAGACTTGTGGATTTCAACTCCCATAATTCCTCCTCTTGCTCTTCATCTTGATGATGTGCGGATGGGCGGTGGGAGGGAGCTGGAACCGGTTCTAAAAGGCACTGTAGATTTGTGAAACCTCTTCTATATAAGAGGTTAGAACTGGCAGGAACCCACCCCTGGTATGGGGTATCACCTGAAAATTGATGCTACCTCACTGTGAACAGCGGGGTGACACTTCCAGTCTTTATATCCAGCTATGTAGGATGTTAAGGGTTGAGAAAATACCAAACTCTGGGACACAAGGAAATGAACAAGGAACTGTCCTCTCCCCTCCTTTCATCACCAACTGAATTTGCAATTCAGGAAAGAGTAGAAGGACTGTGAAATGGTGCTTCCAACTTCCAACTCTCATAGGTAGTGCCAAAGAATAATGTGATCAATAGTGTGTTGAAAGCCGCTCTATTACTACTACTAGTAGTGAAAGTTCAATAGGATAAAAATAGTCCTTCCTTCAAACCCTACCACAAGTCCTCTATGAGAGCAACCTATGAAATTTCTATTTCATTTCCAATACGGAAAGTTTCTGATTATGTTATTGAGATATATTCTTCATAACTGATGCATAGACATTTTGTAATTATCAGTCCACCTATTGAATGCTAGTATGTAATGGAGGGAAGCTAACAATGACATATCAGAAAAAATGTAGGTATGCAGAAAATTTTAAAAAGTCTGACTGAGGCTATTCTATTTTATTGATTTAATACAACTTTGTCTGCTGCTTGCCAGGTTCCCAAGGGCAACATTACGGAAATCATAGCAGCAGATAAAGCAGAAGAATTTCGTAGGTAAGAAAAAAAAGACTAACGTGGGATGTCCTGGGTTACTGCACTCCAGATTCAGCAAATTGTTGAGATGACAATTTGTGTAGATGATTCAACATGCTAAAAATGAAAACATTTGCATATGCCAAAAAAATGAAATTGTTCTTTTAAAAATAAGCCACGAAATCTCATGAGCTTTCATGTGAGAGCAGATATATTATACCATTTGGCTGTCTTTCAAAATTTTAGCCATTTTTAATTTTAGTAATTATAATGTTTTGAGGACTGTAAATTCAACCCTACCATACTTTTAAGACAAAATTAATAAACGTGCATATATAAGAGCCGAGGTGGCGCAGTGGTTAAATGCAGCACTGCAGGCTACTTCAGTTCTGCAGTTCGGCTGTTCAAATCTTACCGGCTCAAGGTTGACTCAGCCTTCCATCCTTCCGAGGTGGGTAAAATGAGGACCCGGATTGTTGGGGGCAATATGTTGACTCTGTAAACCGCTTAGAGAGGGCTGAAAGCCCTATGAAGCGGTATATAAGTCTAACTGCTATAACCTATTCTGAAGCACTCCAGCTAACATTTACGTAATGAACCACAGTGGTGTTGTGGTCTGCCTGCAGCCTGCAGAGCTGGCAGCACAGTCCGACAGCGAGGAGGATGGGGAGGGACATGGGCCAGTCCTGGAGTCTGGGATAGGCTCGGATGAGGGCTCTGTGTCAGAGGCTGAGAGAGAGCCAGGGCCATCTGGGAGTTATGTGCTGCCTCCGGAGCCTCCAGAGTCAGACATCAGCGAGACAGAGAAACAGGCTCCTCCTGTTCCCAGTGTGTGCATGCGCAGAGCTGCCAGGAGGCAAGAACAGTTAAGACAAAAAGGACAACTCGGGAGCAAGGTTTGGAGGTGATTGGCCCCTCCCATAGGACAAAAAGGAGGAGTAAAGATATGTGAGCTTTTGCAGGAAGCAACTTGGTTCATACTGGTCAGTTTACCTTCTGAAGCTCCGTTTTGACTCTTTGCTCCATGTGGCCTTGCCAACCTAACTGCCAAGTAAGTCTTAGGCAGTGTTTCCAGGAAGATAAAGGTGGGTGCTTATCAGTCTTATCCCGAAAGACTTTGGCAGCTACTGTAGAACTCTTTACAACTATTTGGGATTCATTATGGGCTGTGAATGAACATAATTCAAAGCCTTTGAAATAAAAAGACGATTTTGGGGAGTATGCGTGTGCTTTTTACTGAATCAGGAAGCCTAGGTCAGAACAGATGGTGCAGTGGTTAGAGTGCAGTACTGCAGGCTATTTCTCCTGCCTGCTGCCTGCCTGTAATTTGGCAGTTCAAATCTTACCAGACTCAAGGTTGACTCAGCCTTCCATCCTTCTGAGGTAGGTAAAATGAGGATCCAGATTGTTGGGGGAAATATGCTGACTCTGTAAACCGCTTAGAGAGGTCTGTAAAGCACTGTGAAGCAGTATATAAGTCTAAATGCTTTTGCTAGTGCTATTGTTTATTGTTAGTGGATGGAGACCCTAACAGGATCATTAGTCTAGCACCTAATTCCAGCTTCCTTTCAGCTTTCCAAACTTTGGTTGATTTCTTATCTATTATTAATCTAGAGCAGTGGTTTTCAATCTTTTCTTCACCATGAATCCCCTTTAAATACCTTTTGTGTTCACCGATCATGGCCACGGACCCCCCAAGTCTTAAGATTTAAATCATAACATTTCTTCAATCCTTCACAGACCCTCTGTGAAATATCATGGTTCCCCCCAGGGGTCTGCGGACCACAGGTTGAGAACCACTGTTATAGAGTAAGCTGAACAGGTCTTGGCTTGCATGACTAAGTGGTTAGGTTCCACATCTCCAGAATCTACATCACCTCACTGAATTGGACTAGGGAAAGATGATGACTTTGGTTGGCCTCTGTTTCTTAGTATTCAGAGTTGTGTACCTTCTCCTTCTTCTTAGCATTTCAAATCCTACCCAGCAAAGGGGGGATGACAAATGACCAAAAGAGAAGAGGCAACTGAAGAAAATACCGCTAGGAAAAATCTCTTGTGATTTGGGTTTTTTTTGTTTTTTTAAAATGAAATATTTGTCTTTTTCAGGCAGCAAGAGAACTTTGTTGACTTGAGCTTTGCTACCATTTCAAGTACAGGCCCAAATGGTGCTATCATTCACTACAAGTAAGAGCAATAAAAGTCCTTGCACTTAACTGCTGATTGTGTAATCAAAAAGACATCTAGCATTATAGTATCTAGCAGCTTAGTTCAAATTAAGGGATAAATTGATTACTATTTGATTGTGACAAGCAAACCTTTTCCTTGAATTCCAACTCATCAAATATTGTCCTTATGTCATTTTAGGCTTCTTAGACCTGGAATGATAATCTCCATTGATGGTAGCATTATTCTAGTTTCTGGCTGTTTAATTTATGTGGGGATTAGAGAATTAGAATCTTTATACTGCCTTAGTCTCCCTCTATACCTATTTGTGGGAGAAGCAACAAAGAAGAATCTGCCTTGCGCCACGACCAGTCAGAAGTAGAAGCTGGCTTTTAAGATTTTGTTGCTTTCTCTTCTGGCTATTTGTGTGTTCAAAATTATTACTGAGAAACTGTCAAAATGGAATCCTTGTGATTGTTGCCATAGAAGTACAAAATGTGAGCAGAGGCTTATCCCTGTTGCCAAGGACTGCATGACTTAAAATTTGGAAAACTGCCCTTTTAAAAGAAGTCTTAAAAATAGCTTCAGTGAACAACTGAACCTTGGTCAGAGTACTTGCTGTAGAATAGAAACTAAAATAGATTTAAATGATGGTTAAAGATAAAGGAAAAGGAATTGCCACAGCTAGGCAGCTTCCTCCATATTTATCTATTTTTTGAAAGTATGTATTACATGATAGTTCAATCCAAGGAATTAAGTCAATATTTATTTTGATGTTTACAGCTTTCCATCTCCCATCTCATCATAGCGATTCTGGGTAACTAACAACAGATAAAAACACTATATAAAATAACAACTAAATATAAATATAGAAAATCTATAATAAGTGCTGAGATAAAAAAACACATCTGATAAACTATGAACATCCCACAGGTTCCAGCTAATCTAAATTCCAGTGCCCGGGAACAAATCCAACTCTTTAAAGCTCTTTGGAAAGCTGACAGAGTCAGGGCTAATCTAATCTTGGAAGATAAGATGTTCCGAAGGGCAAGTGCCTTGACAGAAGAATCTCACTTTCTGGGTCCCACAAATGATATTCTTCCAATAGATGAAACTTACAGAATTTCCTGCCTGATTGAAGGGGATTGGTAGAAAGGAACAGAGAGATTTACCATATAACTAATAAATTTACAAACATTGTACTAATAATCTGACTCCATGCTGCAAAAGACTTTATAGATGATAATATCACCTTGAGTTGATCCAGAAGCATATTGGGAGTCAGTGCAGTGCAGTACAGGACATATAAAATAAATACATCAAAGTGAGCCCATAGCTGCTCATGCCAATGCATTCTAAACCAGCTGAAGCTTCCAAATGTTGTTCAAGAACAGCCACATGTGGACAGCCTTGCAATAATTCTGTAATGATATGTGGGAATGTTTTTAAGGGACCAGCTGATAAGACACTGCCCAGGGTGAGGAGCTCTCAATGCGTAATGGGTAAAGAAAGAAACTTTAAAAGGATCTGCCCTAATATATCAGACTGTTAAAAGTGATGATAGGAATTTGAATTTTAAGACTTGTAAGAGTCTATTAATGTGGCCTGAGAATAAAATGGAATTAGGTCACCTGATTATATTTCTTGTTTGGTTTACCTGGGAGACCAACAAATTTATTCAGGAAGTGACCAAGCCATGCTCAATTGACTAGTGCCTCTTAGGTCAGAAAATGATGTAATTAGTGCCAAAGAAAAAGTGTTAAAACTCTCCTAGCCACAGTTTCCATGTGTTCCTCTAAGAACAAGTCAAGGAGGAATCCCAAATTGTGACCTTTTCCATTTGGGGTGAGCAAGTGGAAAATCACCAGATTTAAGGACCCTCAAATTCAATGTCACTCAGTCTTGTTAAGGATTGACCTAAAAGCCTGCAGTTCCCCATTTGGCCCCCTCAGCTTGCAGATACCAAGACAATGCATCCATAACCTCACTTGGTTAGAAATGGACAGCTGGTATCATCAGCATACTGATCATAGTTCACCTGAGACATTAGATAACCTTCCAAAAACTTCATATAGTTTTAAAGTGAAATAGACATACAACTGAACTCTGAGGTACCTCACACAGAGGGAAGAGATCAAGGAGAATAGGATAGATGTACCAGATCCATCCTGTTCCTGCCAGACGTTATCCACAAGAGCAATCAATGTTGTTTAATAAGCAAGATCTGAAACCTGACTAAAGCGGTTAAGATAATTTACTTCCTCTGGGGTTTCCTGATGATGTATGCCAATGATTCTATCAACTATCTTTCCCCAAAAGAAAAAGTTGTAGACAGGATGGAGGTTACCAATGTGGTTGAGTTCAGTGATGGTTTCTTAAGGATGATGTTAACCATTATCTTAATTAACATCAGCAGGACAAGTTTCTTCCTCAATGAAGCAGGTGGGTACTGCATGATAATAGCTACTGTACCACCTCTGTCCTGAGTTTTGGTTAATGCCAGGTTTCTGAGAGAGAACAGCCCGTCCAAGCCACCCAGGTTTTGGTTAAACATGAACTTCATAGATACCTTCATAGATTATATGTAACAGACGAACCAAATGTGTTATTGTTAAACATTATTCATGCATGGCAAAGTTAATCATCTAACTGTATAATGTAAGCAATAGCTTCATAAACTGCATTCCTGAAACAGGATGTTGACACATTAAATTTGTATTATTATTATTGAATAGGCCTTCTCCTGAAACAAATAGAACTTTGTCATTGAATGAGATCTATCTCTTGGATTCTGGTGCTCAATACAAGTAAGTGGGTTATTATACCTGCAGCTTATGCTTCTATTTCTATTTCAAACCAATAAACCTAGGACAATAACTCCCTTTTCTTATCTATATTATGTAGGGATAAACCCTTTAAATCATCTCAGATTTGTTCTAAAGAACCATAGTAAAAGAATAATAAGTACAATTATTGTTATTCTGACAAGGTTGGGAAAGGGTTTTTTTGAAACTAGCAATTCATTTATTTCATCTTCTATTCCATTATGACTTCTTTGTATGGATGCTGGACTTGAACTCCAATGGCTGGGCAATTAATATTTTATTACAGTTTTTGTCAGAATGCAAATGTTGATGTTTGCCTTACCAGAATATTGCTAAATTGATACA
This sequence comes from Thamnophis elegans, assembly GCF_009769535.1. Classification (NCBI taxonomy): domain Eukaryota; kingdom Metazoa; phylum Chordata; class Lepidosauria; order Squamata; family Natricidae; genus Thamnophis; species Thamnophis elegans. The sequence continues at coordinate 17,927,077 of NC_045550.1, forward strand.
ATATCAGAGACTATTTTTTCTGAACATATGTTTCCTGCAAATAAAGAATAATAAAACATTGCAGTGGGCAAAATATCAGAATAACATTATTTGCTTAAGTTTAGCTTAAGGGATGCTTAAGAGGTAGAGTAAGGCGATTAATGAAAAACATAATCAAACTTGGCAGAGAAGATAAATTTTTATTGAAGCTTATGGCAGCCTTATTAAATTAAAATTTGTTTTTATTTTACCTTTGCTTTCCTTACGATGGATCAAGTTTGAAATAGGATTTGCTTCCTGTCTAGATGTTGCCATTCAGAGGACCCTAATTCCTAGGATAACATATCGAAGTTTTAATGATGTTAGTTTGATGGAAAAATATAAATTTGTTAAAGATCATTAAAGGCTAGAATAGCTATAGCACTTACTTATATACCGCTTCACTGTGCTTTACAGCCCTCTCCGGGGGCTGCGGTGGGTCACACAGTAATACGCTGGGCCTGTGTACCACTGAGATTGGCGGCTCCATTCTTGTGATTGAATACACCACGTAGGGACAAGAAAGAAGCCTCTCCTGATTGCCTACCCACACTCAGGCATCCTGGGGGTAAAGATAACACCGCCCAAAAAATTCCTTTCACAGAGGCAGCCAGCCACCTCAGTGATCCCTGGCTAACATGTGCCATATGCTAAAAAATAAAAATAAATTAAAAAAAAACCCCACAGCCCTCTCTAAGCAGTTTACAGTCAACATATTGCCCCAAAAATCTAGGTCCATATTTTACTGATCTCAGAAGGGTGGAAGGATGAGTCAACCTTGAGTCTGTCAAGATTGAACTGCTGGCAGTTGACAAAATTAGCCTGCAATCCTGCATTCTGCTGGATTTGTGGATGCTTCATCACTGAAGGTTTTTAAGAAGACAGTCACTTTTCTGAAATGCTCCTGCTTGAGCAGGGGCTTGGACTAGAGGACCTCCAAGGTCCCTTCCAGCTCTATTCTGATTCTGAGTATTTTGGAAAGATTTAATAGAGATTTAAACTGTTTTAGTCAATATTGAAGAATGTTGCAGGCCTGACCTGATCTTCAGGAGAAAATTGTTTCTTCAGAATTTTGGCATTTTTGCTTGCCAACATTCTTAAGCAGGCCTTTGAATGGGAACTGTGTGAATGTTCTTTGATAAGACATACAATGGGATCTTTCTCTTCTCAGGCAGTCTAATTATTGGTTCCTTCAGATTTACAAAGAGAAGCAGCCACTTGAGAATAATGAGTTATCCATCCATAATATTTTCCAAGCTTTAAGGACAGCAGAACTGAACTAGCTGTGGTTGCAAAGTTAATGGAAGGACTTTTCAGGTCAAGTCATGACCTGAGCGGGGCAGAGTGCCTGGAACTCTGAATATAACCAACTTGGGAAAAAATCTTATTTCACTCTATAGTCCATCAATGTTAATGAAGTGGTAAATGCACTGAAATAATTTAAATCCACACGTTTTATGCTGAACTGTGTATAACCTATAAAACAGCCTTTCCAGCATCTTACTTCCCAAATAGGTTGCTTACAGTCCTCAGAATCTGCATTGAGTCTGCAGACTGCCAGTCTTAGATTGGCAGGGCATACAGAACATATGAGATTAGTAAAAGCTTCTGAAGAATCAGATATGAATGGAAAAAACCAAATTTTTCAAAGTTGTAGTTTTAAATTTTTAAAATGTGTTTAAAATTAATTTGTATCATCATGTAGCTGAAATATTTGTGAACCTGTAGGGTATCTCAGAATTCTGAAGAAACATTGTAGTTTAGGAGTTTGAAGATCATCTATTAATATGTGCTGAAAATCAATACTGCTGCAGTTATTTTTTTCTATCTTGCTATTCCACCTTCTGTGTTTATATTTTATGCTATCTTGAAGGTCTGCCAGGCATATTTCAAGTTATAAATCGAAATGATTCAAGGATATTGACTAGATTTGCATATTGTGCCAAGCCATAATGCTATTTGTTTGTTTTAGCTTAGTATGTTTCAAAAATCCATTCATTGTTGTTTGTAATGCCTGTTATACAATTTAGCATGTTGTCTGATACGAGTTGCATGACAGGTAACAAAGCCCAATTAAAACAAATTGTGCTTCATTAAAGGTAGGAACATAGCCATATGAAAAAAATAAAGTTAATAACAGTAATGCAAAGTAGAAAAAATAAGCATGATATCAGCATGACAGTCTCTATTGATTATTTGTTCATTCTGCCATTTGGTAGACAAATTCTACATTTTAGTTTCCAGAGGAAGTCTGATGCACAGAGTTCCTTTATGAATAATCTTATTCAAACTCTAAAATGCTGAAGGAGAGCCAATGGTCTTTCAGTGTCTCTGTGAGATAATTTCATTGTATAGAACTACTTCTCAGTAATGAAAAGGCCTCTTATTCGGGCAAGCAGTGGCTATTCTTCTGGAATCTTACTCATTCTACAAAACTGTTTGAAAACGTCCACAAAATACATTCTTCCTTCACTGGGTTATTAGTTATTAGAATTTGAACCTGGGTTTTTATCTTATAATATTGGAAACATCTTTTTTAGAAGTTCTTTTTGTTCTTTTTTTGAAGGGATGGAACTACAGATGTGACAAGGACTATGCATTTTGGTACCCCATTGATGTACGAAAAGGTATACAAAATATTTTTCTCCTCTAATTGCCTTTCTCAAGCAGCCTTTAATCAGTAAACATTCTAGGTTACATCATTTGCTAGATTGCATTCATTTAATGTATGGAACTGAAAATCAAATCTGATGATATGAATTGTCCCTTAAATGTTATAGGTAATATATCCAACTTTAGGGATCCAAAGCCATTCATCCTCATGGACGGCAGCTTCCATAAGGAAGGAGTGATTCTTTGAAAGATATCTGAGAGTGGAAACCATTAAACTAGGGAAACAGCAAACAAGTAACTCCATATAGAGTTAAGATGGCATTTTGTGCACTCCCAAGTCCTCCTATAGCTAGCTAGTTTGTATATCATGTATCCTCTACTGTAAGTTTTTCCAAATCATATGTACAAGTGCATCCTTTTCCAGCATTTCTGCATTATCCCACCTTTGTCTGGGTATATAGTTGATTGGTAGAGTTACAGGTCCCTAGCTATTGTGTTGCCCAGCTGGTGTGTTTATTATCCTACTGTATCTTCTGTAGCATCACTGAATATAAGCTGTACATAGCTTTTATCCATAGGTAGTTGAAATTTACCTTTTATTTTGATCAGTTTCATCTTATTGATCTTGTCAGTATAATTGGTCCATGATTTCTTCTGAAGTTAACTCAAATATTTGGACAAATGACTGAAGATGAAGAAAAAAGAAAGAAAAAGAAGAAAAAAATCCTATTTTTTCAACAATGTAACTAGAGTTCAGTGTTGGGAAAAAATAATGATCCAAAAGCAAAATCAGCATACATCAACTTGTTTCCAGGTTTTTTTGGTCCTTTTCAATAGTTATTAAGCCAATTATTTTTGCACCTACTTTGAAGACATGCATCAAGTTAGATAGGGCTTCATTTTTCTAATTAAAAAAAGCTACCCTATTTTTAAATTTATTTTTAAGTTAATACATAGAATGCTATTCTTTTGGTGTGAGCAACATTGTACAAATCAAGTAAAAAAGTACGTAGTGAGTAAAGAAAATTGAAGGAAGGTAACAAGAAGAAATACATCTAAAAGTAGTTTATACACACTTAATTTATTATATCTCTGTATCTTTTTAGCTACTTGCTTTCTCCTTATCCATATAGCATCTTAAACTTCTCGTTTCTCTTTTTTGAGGAACTCATCAACTCCAACTAATCATGACTGCCTTAGTCATGACTGCCTTTCCTCTCAACCCATTCATTCTTTGCAATTAGTACCTCATTCATTCTCTCTGCATCCTCAAATCACTTCAAGGTACTTTGGCATTAGTCACCTATTTCCCAAACCAATGCATCATTCCCCACATCTCTAAAATTGAGAAGCATGTGCAGTGTATTAGCATAGCTTAATAATTTTCTTCTGGTCAATGACAGAAATTCTTAATTCAAATATATAGCAGATCCAGGGAGAACATTTATGGCAAGTCCTTGTAAAGACTGATTGTATGAAAGCTGGATCTATTAGCCTACAATCTCCATCTCTATTAGTTTTAAAGAGATTTGTGGATTATACTGCTCCTTATTATCCATATGTCAAATATGTTGACAGATATCAGTCCAGAAATGTATATAAATGGTCCAAGCCACAAATGACTAGACATTTTTTTATTTGCTGTGTTTACTGTGTTTTCTTTCTTTGCAGGAGTGTTTTACCTATGTCCTGAAGGGCCACATAGCAGTCAGTGCAGCCATATTTCCCAATGGAACCAAAGGTTTGGGTTAAATTTTTTTTCACTATCTTCTATTAAAGTGATCAGCAGCAGCTGTGGTGATGTCATTTTCATTAATCGGAATTGGAAGGACATATTTAGGAGATTGAAAGTGTAGACCAGGGATCCCCAAACTTGGCAACTTTAAGACTTGTGGACTTCAACTCGCAGAATTCTCCAGCCAGCAGAGCTGGATGGAGAATTCTGAGAGTTGACGTCACCAAAACGTAAAGTTGCCAAGTTCTCTGGTGTAGACTGTGTTAGTAGAGTTAAGTTCACATCCTGAGTGGCTTTGAGTAGCTCAGCTCTTAATGATTCACTTGGTGACATTGAGTCTCCTGTTGTATAGCATGGTGCACCCCCTCTTTGTATTAGCCAATATTTTTTCTATGTCAGAATGGATTGACTGTATTAAAATATGAACTAGGGTTTACAAACAATAATACCTCACCAGATTGTTACAGAAGCTTTTAGCTGAAGTGAACATTGTATGTTGCACTTTCAGTATGTTATAGTTGAAATGTTAATGAAGTAAACTTTTTTCTTCATTATTTTGTACCAATGTGCAATCCTTATTGTGGGTTTGGAACTTCTCTGGATCATGCAAGTTTTCCAAATTCAATTCTTTAAACTAAAAATAATTTGTGACATGGTATGGCCATTTTTTAAAATCTCTGGTACTAAATTCAGAGTATCACAAATTTATTTTCTGTTCAGATAATTAATATAGGGAAAATCATTAGATTATCACTAATTACTTTAGAGCCGTGATGGCGAACCTATGGCACGTGTGCCACAGGTGGCATGCGGAGCCATTTCTGAGGGCACCCAAGAGGTTGCCCTGTCAGCTCCAGTGCACATGCACATGCTGGTCACCTGATTTTCGGCCTTGATTTTCAGCCGTTTTTCCCCCTCCAGAGGCTTCCCTAAAGCCTCCGGAGACGAAAAACTACCCAACACACAAACCGGAAGTTCAGAAACGGATTTCTAGTTTGAGCATTGGGCTATTTTTCACCTTCTGGAGGCTTCAGGGAAGCCTCCTGAAGCCTCCGGTGGGCAAAAAACGGTCCAACGGGCAACCCATAAGTCTGTTCCCGAACTTCCGGTTTGCATGTTGGGCCATTATTTGCCCTCCCCAGATTCCTAGAAAGCCTCTGGAGCCTGGGGAGTGCAAAAAAAATGGACCTACCAGGTCTATCGGAAGTCGGAAAATGGGCCATTTCCGGCCTCCAGAGTGCATCTAGGGTGGCGGGAATGGTATTTTTGTTCTCCCCAGGCTCCAAGAAAGTCGTGTACACATGCATGCGCAGGGGGCATGCCACGGGGGCATCAAATTATGGGGGTGGGCATCCAAGTGCATGCAATAGTGCATGTATATGTGCTTTTGGCACCCGACGCAACAAAGATTTGCCATCACTGCTTTAGAGAATTAATTTATGGAAAAATCAGTAGATATAATGGTCAAATAAGCAGATCCCAGAGGAGAAACAAAACCATTTGCTATTACAATCTTCTTGATTAGAGTTAAAATATTACTAGAAAAAAGAATAGTTTGGAGTGTTATATTTCTATCTTGGTAACTTCTGTATTGGTATATAGGTCATCTCCTGGATTCCTTTGCTCGCTCTGCATTGTGGGATCATGGCTTAGATTACTTGCATGGTACAGGTCATGGAGTTGGTGCCTTCCTCAATGTCCATGAAGGTCCATGTGGCATTAGCTACAAAACATTTGCAGATGAACCTCTGGAAGCTGGAATGATTGTTTCTGATGGTAACATATCCCTGTTGATTGTTATATAATTTGGGCAAATTATTTTGCTTTTTTTTTTTTTTACTCTTGGAATATTTGTATAAGAATGTTTAACCCTTACATACTGTTTTGTTCCACATATTTTATAGGGAAAAACATGAATGCAGTGATATTTCCTCAAAAAGTAAACAAGAATAATGCAATTATCAGACTATCTTGTATTTTTAAAGTGTTTTCAACTATTCAGACTTTTTTCTACATGCTATATCTCAATAATCTCTAAAATAGTTCTGTAAGGTTAATTATTCAGTTTCTAACAAGGGGCATCTCAAAAATATTTTCTTAGATTAGATGACAGAGGGTTACCATTGATTTATCTACCCATCTTGTATACAGCAAGGCCTGACGTGATACTGTGTTCACTAGACATAGCACACTTTTTAAAAATTAACTAAATGAAATTTGAGAAGCTGTTGGCTAATAAATTCTTGAGCATTTCTTATTTGTGAGAGGTTTGCTTTTATTTATGAGAGTTTTATTCTAAATGTTTTTTTCCCCTTAATTGTGTCTCTATAGAACCTGGTTATTATGAAGATGGCTCCTTTGGGATCCGGATTGAAAATGTTGTCATTGTTGTTCCAGCTAAAACAAAGGTGATTGATACTTCAGCATATCCAGGATATGATTTTTATGTGCAATGCCTCCCTGATAATATATTTAGAAGTTTAATCCAAAATAAATAAGCCCTTTAATGCAGGAGTCCCCAACCCCCGGTTCCTCGAACAACACCAGTCTATGGAATGCCAGAAACCAGGCTGCGCAAACAAGCGGGATATAGGCAGCACAAAAACCACATCCTGTCTGGTCCCCAGAAAACTTCTCTCCACATAACCGGTCCCTAGTGCCCTAAAGGTTGGGGGAGGGGGAGGGAGGCATTGCTTTAATGTAACAGTATATAGTTCCCAGCATATGGCTCAGAACACAACTCCCTCTGGAAGGCACAACATGAGGGCTTCGGAAACCAATTGCATTTGAACATCCTCTTTGATGCCTATTAAGTTTCAATCTTTTTATTTAAGAAAATTAATGAGCAATTGCCATAGGTTGGCTTAGGAGATAAAAATGGTAGCCATCTATAGTCTCATGCATTAAGAACATGCAAAGTAAGCTGAGCTGAGACTGAAGCAGGTCATAAAAAACTATCAAAACTGGTTTTGAACCTGGCATGATAACCATTTTGTGAGAGCACCCTAACATGACCCGGTATGCTCACCAATTCACAGAGTTTGACTATTCATCTTACCTAATTGCTGACAAAACCCATACATTTTACATTTGATCAGAGCAGAAATATTCATTTCACTATGCCTACATACTTCCATGCTAGATTCCTTGGTTGGCAATTTTTTAACAAGTAGGGAACTTTGTTAAAGTTTGTTTTAAGGTTTATTTCTTTAGAACAGAGCAAGACACTCTGGCAATTATGCATACATATATCTGTTCCTCTTGATGTGAAGAGGACTAAGACTAAGTAGCACTTTCTTTTTCACAGTATAACTTCAGCAACAGAGGAAGTTTGACGTTTGAACCATTGACCCTAGTCCCAATCCAAACAAAAATGATACTTGTTCACTTACTGACTCAAAGAGAGGTAAGATAGGTAATAAAATGCATTATGGTTTATTTGGAAGCTTTTATTCTGAACTTTAAAATCAAATCAAAATGACAATATTTATTTCTTATTTACTGCCAACTTATCTCAGTCAGTTCTGTTATAAAACGATGATAAAATAAATAACACCAGAGGTATTTGGAGATGGAGTTCAAGATGTTTGGCTAGGAGAATCTCCTAATTCACCAAGATTTCAAAATATAATGTATCACATTTATTGTACAAGAAGATAGCCCTGACCTTAAACAGACCAACTCAAAGTTGATTAGATAAATACTCTATTATCTGTTCTCAATGAATTTAAGGTGGTTTTAACCATGTGTAGTTGCGCATGCATACATACAAACTCTTAAAATCACCTTACGTTACTGGTACCACATGATATATTTTCCTGCCTTTCTACACTTTTCAAGCACACAAAATAAACACAAGATATACAAATTTAAAACAAAGATTAAAATTATTTATTAAATTTATATGCAAGTTATAAGAGATACTTTTAGCTACTATCGTTTATTGTATAGTAGTGGTTTCCAGATACTTTGTCCAAACTCAGATTCAAGTTATAAAACTTACCAAACATAATGTAACTATCATGCAATATACACACTTGCTGAACTACCAAGGAAGTGTTAGACAACTGCAAAGATGCTGTTAATACCGGTACCTACTAAAGGCCAGGAAAAAGTTGGAAATGTTAATAAGGAACTGCAGAGTCATATTTGGGGAGGGTTTATGCAGTGAGTAGATTTATTTATGGATAACAGCCACAGAAAGTTTGCCACTAGCACTGAAACTTTAGCAAGATGAAAGCTATGAATTGTAACGTAGTAGAAAAGAATGCAATTCCTTGATGGAGTTAACATTGTTATCATGTGCTCCATTTATATCTTACTATAATGACCTGGATTTCCTAAGCATGTAATCAGGACATTCTTTAAAGATAGAGATTATAAGCTTCTTCCAGAATGAAATATATCTTGATCCATCTCCCTAAAAGCCTATTAATATTACTACTACTACTGGGAGCATTGAGCACCCAGTGAACAAAACAACAACAAATTGTGCAGATGATTCTAATGGATAACAATTTTTGAAAGTAAAGAAAGTGATTAGGAGCCTGAACAATCCCTAATTATTACATAGCAAACACTGGCAAGTTTAAATCTCAAAACCAAAATAAAATAAGCTAGTCTTCTATATATTGTATATGTTATGCATTTAATTTATGGGATCTGTGCTGCACCATTCACACATATGGAAGTGTGTTTTAGAGAGTTTATTAATATTCCCCAGCAGTTTCCCTCACCTGGCCTCAGAACTGTCCCAAATAAATCCAGCCACAAGTAGACCAAGATTAATTCACAAGGCAATGGCCAATAATCCATAAAACAATAAAAAGTTTTCCAACAAGTCTACCAAACAAACTTTAATCCACCAGAAAAATCTAAAGTACATATATGAGATCCACTTGGCAAGGTGTTCAGAGTGTCCAAGGCACCAAGTCAAGTTGGAAGCATGACAAATACACAACCAAACAGGTTCCCAGCTACGCCTCCCTCTGCCTGCCGTGATAAATAGCTTTCTGGTGCAGCCCATCAAGAGGGGCGGGGCTTCCTCCCAAGTAATCTGGCAGATCTCCTTTCCTCTTGTCTTTTCTCTGTCCTGTGTGCTCTTAGATCGACAGCCGAAGGCAGTTCCTCCTAGTCCTCTTGACCTGTAAACTATCCCCAGCTGAAGCCCACTGTAAATCTCTGTTGGCCAGCAGTACAGAGTCATTAATTAACCTAGTTCCTTACATGCTAGGAATGAGCTCATCCTCCCTCAAGCCAGCCTCTAAGGAAGAGTCAGAGGAGTTATCCAAGAGAGACATCACAGGAGCAGATAAAAGAAATCTAACAAATGCATACATACATATTTGGACAAATAGATTGCAAAATCATGAGTCATGCAATGAAGTCTCACATTTCTGTCAAATTTCTTAACATTATATCCTACAATTCCCTATCTAGTTGTTCCTGTCCTCTGATACCGGGTTGCCTCCTAGATCTGTATGGCCCCTCTCTACCATTGTTTAGAAGGGCTGTGGAGAGCCGGTTTTTCACCCAAATCTTTGATGAAGCAGAAGTCCCTTCCCTTTACTTTGCTTGGCATTTTTAAATCTTTCTTTTAGACAGTTTCTTTATTTTTCTCCCCTTTTAGTGTGACTGGCTGAATGACTACCACAGAAAATGCAGAGAAGTGATTGGACCAGAACTTGAACGACAAGGAAGGCATGAAGCCCTTCAGTGGCTCATTAGAGAAACAGAGCCAATCTCTCAAACACACTAACGGCATATTTCTATTTATGGATGTAATTCCTTTTTAAAAATACATGTTCAGGACTGCTTTGGCTTTACAATAATGATTTGGGGAAAGGCATGAATTTTTTAAAAGAATAATTATCAAGACAAATAGAAGAGGAATAATGGGAAAGATAGAGGGTGAAAGACTTTATTCCCCTGTGATGTTCTCTCTGTTTTCTTTCTTTTTGATAACGAACAAAATTAAATTCAGAGCTGTGAAATCTGTGTCTTAAAACAATGAGATGGTTTAGTGGGAAAGAACACATGGCGGTGAAGCTAATCTCTGGATCAGATTGATCAATCTGCTTGTATAAACAATGAAAATAAGAAAACTTGCTATAATGTGAATGGCAATTTTGGTGGCAATTTTCTCAAATGTTAAGGAAGAATGGTATTGCATCAGAGGTACACATATCTGCTAAAATTAGTGCCTGCATAGGTTTAGGTTTCTTGAAAAATAGAATTTCTCATAACTGTTCCTGAGATATTTTAGCATCTGGCTTTGCTGTATCTCACACTTCAGAAAGGCAACTAGTCACTGCATATTTATCCTTCAGTAAAGGAAGTGCCAAGCAAATCACTGCATTTCTGGAGCATTGATCACAGATCATAAACCATCCAGTGCATGCAGGCTGTATCCCTATGCCTGTCTTCTCTGAACTAAGTCCATTGCATTCAGGGTTTTTTTATTGCAAGACTCTTAGGACTGCAGCCTCGGCAGAATATGTCTTGATAGCCTCATGCCATCTCAACTAACTCAGCAATTTATTTTCAGCAGATACAAATAATAAATGGAGCAATCTGCTATTGAGTAATGCCAATTGGGGATAGGGCGGTATTTCCAACCCCCACTTTTTTCTTAGTACATCAAAAATTCTAATACTCTTTTTGAACACAGATAACAATATCCACCTTGCTGAAGCATGCAATAGAACACAACGGAATTTTCTCATAAGTATGTATTTGGGTTCCAAATGTGTGTAATTAGTAAACATAGTATAAACAAATGTAAGGATCTTTTGAATGTTTGAACAAATTCTTTATGGGCGTTATTTTTAGTCTGCAAAGAGCTCCAAGGTTTACAGGTGTTGACTCTTTATTGAAAAGTTTAGTCCAACATTTTTGTGCTTGCCTGGAGTCAATAGAATATTGAATCTCTTTGATTAAAGTAGATTATACTTTTCTTGAGGTATTTCAAAGCATGAGAAAGGTGCTGGGCAAAACTTAGTACATGTTATTTTGGGGCTACTCTATATGCAATTCTGTGCACTAAGAGCATCCTGGATCTGCAGAAATAGTTCCAGAGAGAGACTCAGATTGCCTATTTCTATTGGGTATACTGGAAATGATAAAAGTTATCACTTTTTATGTGTCCTAGATCGGGGAAGAGTCACTAGTACAACTTGTGCATGTTTTAAAGCACACTTTTCTGTGGAGGACTGTGTTAACATTCAAGTGTATCAATTAATTAAAAACACAAATTCTAAATAGTACAAGTTTGTTAATGTGGTTGCATATAGGATGACTTCTAGAACACTAACATGAAGTATTTGAATTTTAAGAGACATCTAAGGGACTGTTGTAAGAAAAATAGTTGCTTTACTTCAATCTGCACTCCCATACCCCACCTCAAAATAATTGGGAGAGTTTTAGGCATCACACTTTTGAAAATGATTCAGAAAAACTGGGGCAGGTTTAGACAAGGACAATTAGGGCATTAAAAGTTTTTAAACTAAATTCTATTGAAAGGGTTCGCTTGGAATAGGACACCATAATATTCTAGAAATACTTGAAAAATATTGTACCGAAGAAAAAGACATGTTCTCTATCAATCAAGGATGTAGAATATGAATAATGGAGAACATGTCTTGATTTTCTTCTGCATAATATTTTTCAAGTATTTCTATGTAGGTTACTAGACTCATAGGAAAAATTTCCTAACACTTAGTGGTACTAATTCTTAGAAATGACAAATTCCCCTTCACTAGATCTTTACTAAGTTCCCTTCACTAACCAACCATTGGTCAGGGATTTACTGAGGAAGGAATAATTTGGATTCCTTTACGGAGCAGTGGTTTGGCTTCAATGGCCAAAATGACCTTCCCTGATCTGATTCCAATCACGGTGCATTCAAAGCAAAGCATGAATTACTGTGCAGTGAGATGAGTGGCAAATTAATTTAACAAACAAATAATAAAAAACAAGGTAAGCCAATATAAATTTTAAAGCTCCCAAAAGTGTTTGTATCCCTGTATCTCTTTATCTTAATATATCAGAAACACGCTGTTGCAAAAAAGGATGGTGAAAAATCTGGCACACATTAACAGTAGAAAAGCACCATTAAAAGGTGATTTCATTTACTTGTGCTGCTTTCCTACTTTTCTCAAAAGAATTCATGTTGTTGGGAAAATTCGTCCACATTTTCTTCACTGTTCCACTGAAAAAGATAAGCTGCAAAAAGCACATGTCTAATGAAGCTCAGAGAGATCTTCACAGCTTGATGCACCAAGCATTTTGTGTAGTTGGCAGTAATTACTTTAAAAAGCACCTTGCATCACTGAAACAATGTGACTAGTAAGCATGGAGGGAATGCATGAATGTGAACGTTCAAGGTGGCGCAGTGGTTAAAGTGCAGTACTGCAAGCCACTTCAGCTGACTGCTAACTGCAGTTCGGTGGTTCAAATCTCACCGGCTCAAAGGTTGACTCAGCCTTCCATCCTTCCGAGGTGGGTAAAATGAGGACCCAGACTGTGGGGGCAATATGCTGACTCTGTAAACCGCTTAGAGAGGGCTGAAAGCCCTATGAAGCGGGATATAAATCGAACTGCTATTGCTATTGCTATTGTTGAATTGTTTTACATCATCTGACAGCCTGATAGCACTAGTGATGGGCCAAATAGTCTTTTGCACATAGTCTGAGTATACACACAAGCTTTCTCCATTGCTTCTGCTATTTCCACTTGAAAAAAATGCCATCTGCATATGCACAGCACATGTGCAAAAACTGCTTATTAGAGGTATCAGTCAAGGCTGTGAAAAACACAACCCAAGAGGGTATATTGTTCCAGTGGGACAGCTTCAAAGGGATACTTTGCAGAAATCCTTGAAGCAAAGTCCCTCTTTGTAGCTTTTCATGGGCCTGCTGATGACTATATCATATCTTCACCTGTAAGCAGGTGGTCTCATACCACTGAGTCAACCCTTCTTTCACCAGGCAATATGACAATATACCTGAACAAAGCAAGCATTGTCTTAAAGCAAGGCTACAGACGAAGAGTATGAAGGCAAATGCTTGAGTCATAATTAATCAGAACCAGAAGTGGCACTAATCTGCCTGTCGGTTCTGCTTTATCTTGTCCCAGTCCTGTTCTGGGTGATCTGAAGATCATTAAATACATATGAATAATTTTAAGCAGAAAGGAATTATAGTGGTTTTTAAGTATTGCTTTTCAAGACAAGAGAATGACAGAATCTGAAGTTGGTTTTAGAGTATGAAAGCAACGAATGTTATCTGAGTAAATATCTTGCTAAGAGGAGTTCAATCATGTATGAAAAACATAATTGGACTCATGATAACAATAATTTTTATTGGAAACATCTCCCCAGAAGGAAACAAGTGAACAAAATGCAGGGCATTTCAAGCCAGGGTTTGGTTGGAGTAAAAGTTATCCCCACCTTACTGTAAATTTACTTTTCATAGATTTGAATCATTATTTTTAATGTAAAAAATAGGGTGACCCCCATGTCATAAGAATTGGTTATTCCGCAGTGGCAATACCTTACATGTACTGTATCTCAGAGACCAGAAACAGCCACTCATTTTGATAAGCAGAAAAGAGTTTTAAATAAGCACAACATGTTTGGGAGATTTCAGGTTATAATTGAAATTACAATAACTGTAAGAGGGAAATTCATTAGAAAATTTCAAAGGAATTGAACTGTTTGACATTTTAATTAACTTGCTATTTTAATGACTTAGAAACAAATTTAATACAAGAATTAAAATAAGCCTCCTTCAAGTTGCTAAGATTGAAAAAGCACTTTTGTTTTCCTCTCTTGTTCCAAATTAACATTATTACATCTGATCCATGCTAAGATGGATGCATAAATTGATAACAAGTTAAGATGAAAATCCATTTGTCTGATTGTTTCTTTTAGGGGGACTTTCTTTTAGGGGGACTTTAGGGGGACTTTTAGGGGGACTTTCAAAACTCTGAAAAGACCTGACAAATTCTGAATTTCTCTTGAATGAAGAGTGTTCTGTATGTATATAGAAATCATACTATTCTCTTTTGGTGTAAGCAATATACAAAGAAAAGAAGAAGAGAAATAAATTTTAAGCCATAAAAATTAAAGTCAAGAGATAAAAAAGAAAAAAGGAACATAACTATATATAGCTAATAACAAAACATTCATAATACCTCTTTGTATAAAGTGACCAGATTTTCAGATTGGTAAAGAGGGACACCATTGACCCGGGGGGGGGGGGGCTTCATTAAAAATTTTATATTTTGTCAAAGATGACCCCAGGACACTACGAATCTGTTGCCAAACATCAAAATTTTGATCACGTGACCATGAGGATGCTGCAACGGTCTCTAAGTGTGAAAATGGTCGCTAAGTGTGAAAAGGGTCATCAGACACTTTTTTCAATGCCATTGTAACTTTGGTCACTAAATGAACTGTTTGAAAGTTAAGGCTAGCTTGCATTATAATGCCTTATGCTAGCTTACATTTTCAAGAGAGAGAAGCTAAACTCCTTGTTAGAATTGAAATAGAAATGAATAGAGTAGAGTAAAATAGAATAGAATAGTTTATTAGCCAAGTGTGATTGGACACACAAGGAATTTGTCTTTAGTGAATATGCTCTCAGTGTACATAAAGAAAAATAAAATAGTAAAATAGTGGGATCCTTGCTGCACCAAGCCTTCACTAATCCTCTCACTTTCATAAAAAACAGTAAAAATCAATCATGCTTTTCTATTTCTATTTATTATTTTGCTATGGCCACATATGAATATATATGCACATTCCAAACAAATTTTCTTACTAAACAGCCACCATTCTCATCCATAGGCCACTAAATGCCTCACCAACCTTTTCTGTATTCTTTCATTTCCATCCATCCATTTTATTTATTTAACACAGAGTAGATTAGGCTGTCAGCCTTAGTCATTCTTCTAACATGACAACAATTCTTACCAACAAGGACGGTATTGGCACATTTTAGCTAATGCAACCTAAACATAACCAAAGCCTATTTCACTTCAAGTATGCTAACTTTATTCTATGCAAGTTGCAATCTCTAATCTAAAGACCACTTTTCAAGCCAACATGCTGTTAACTACAATTTACTAACCAAACTGCTGATAATATTTATTCCCTTTTGAAAAGGGATCCAAATGGTTACCTCTGATCTTCTACTCCTCTCCCTAATAGAGGTCCAGTTCACCTTTTTAAAATCTTCACATAAGGAGCCTTTCTAAAATTTTGCAAGTAAATTTTGCAAGAATCTTGCCAGGAAAATATGGTCCTGTTTTTTTTTATGTTAGCTCTTGAGCCTCACACACCTGCTAAAGCAACGGATGCAGAATCAATGGGAGGAAGACTTTTCTCGGGAAGCGCACCCGGAAGCTGCCGCTGCAAAGTCGATCCCTACGGAACCGTCCTCTCTGCACTTTGACAATCTCCGCCGTGCAAAGGGGGACGTTCCGGGCGCTGCCTGCCCGCTTTCCTTCCTCTCCGCTGTGCTCCAAGCTCCGCCTACCACACAACACTGTGACCTTTCCTCTGACAGAAATATAAATTTTTAGGGAAGGAAGCGTGGAGTGATGGTCTCGGCCGATCGGACCTTCCTGGCTGACTTTGCCGTTTCCAGCCTCGGTGCATGGAGTACTAAGGGGTGGGGGAGGGGGGGAGAAGAAGAACGAATCAGCAGCTTCTCGGCTCATAGAAATGCTGCATCCATGGACGGGGAGGAGGAGGAGGAAGAAGGAGGAAGCGGTGGCCAAGCGGAATCCTTTTGAGAGAGGACCGGCGCGACCTGGGAAGCGTCGGCATGGCCTCCGCCGTTGCCAATCGCACCCATCCCCTCTCAAAAGGATTCGGCTTTATTTTGGCGCTCGCCGGCCCAGAAGGAGCGGGATGAGCAGCGAGCGGAGCCTCGTTTAAAAGCTTCTCTGCCTCCTACCCTGCATCTCCCCTACGTGGGACCCCCAGCAGCCCCCACCCCCAAACCACTTCCTCCCCATCTCCCCCTTTCCCCACCCCCCCTTCTTGAAAAGAGAGGAGGTGAGGGTGGAGATGCGATGCGCTCCCCGCGGCCTTGCCCCTTCCTCTTTGTCCACCTTCCCATGCTCTTAGCCATGTTGCACGGCCTCTAGGCTCTCTCTCCAAGCTTCCCTTTGGAATAAGCGCCCGTCCAGCGAACCCCACTGCCCGATCGCTTTTCTCTCCCCCCCCCTCTTCCCAGCATCGGGAGCCCCATTTGGGGCCGGGGAACAAAGGCAGCGGAGGGAGGAAGCGGGGTGGTTGGAAGGGGAAAAAGAGAGGAAGGCAGGCGGCAGGGAGAAGAAGAGAGGATTGGAGCCGCGCAAGGGCGTGCGGGGGCTTGAGGAGAAGCCGGGCCACCCACCAGGCTCCCTCCCCGGGCCACTCACCCGCTCGGCCGCGCTCCAGCTCTTCGCTTGGCGAGGGGGCGCTGGCTGCCTGGGCGCAGGAGACAGAAGGAGGCTGGGGCTGTCTGGCCAGCTGCCATTGGCTGGAGGAACCCTGAGCGCTGGGCAGGGGAGGCTCCGGACCGTTCGGCGCTCTGCACGTGCTCAGAGGGCACCCTCCGCTCAATGTGGCTTCACGGCGTTCCCGAACGCTCAGGGCGGGTGGCGCTTCCAAAGGTGGGGAGGCGGAGGAAGAAAGCAGGTCGAGTGCTGCCTTCCTTCCCTAGTCCCTTCCTCGACAGCTTCCCAAGCCAAGTTAAAGTGGGGTTGAGGGTGGGAGGGCAAACCCCTGGATTACGCGGGTCGTCAGAACGCGGCCGTTCTCTCTGCTTCGGCCATGCGCTGCCCCCGGAGCCCAAGGGTGGGCGGGCTGGTGAGCGGGCACCTTTCTCGCACACAGAGAAGGGGAGGAGGGCGGCGGCGGCTGTTTCACTAACCCCGCGCAGGTTACTAATTCCCACCGGTTACTCACCAGTGAAGCAGCAAAACAAAGGAAATGGCCGCGAAGGCGAAATAAAATGGAGACTCCTGCGACTCACGCGGCGTGCTAAGCGGACTCCAGCCAATCAGTGAGCTGGCTGGAGTGGAAAACTTTAAGCACGCCCCATGCGTGCTTAAAGTTATCCATCCCAGCCAGCTCACTGATTGGCTGGAGTCCAGGCCAATCAGTGAGCGGCCGGCTGGGCTGGCTTAGATTTTTAGAAATAGATGGGGGAACGAATGAGCGAGCTAGCGGCAGCTGATGGGTGGGGGGGGGCAAGCGAGCCCCAAAATAAAGCGGGGTTTTTCTAGAACGGCCCGGGACGCGGGAAAAATGATGAAAAGTCGTGCCTGTCCCGCCAGATGCAGGACGTCTGGTCACCCTATCTTTGTAACTTTTTATGCTCACAAACTATCTTTGTTTCTAATAAATACTTGACACATTGCCTTTTGTTATTTAAACTTTCAGCTTTTTCTTTTTTCCCATTTTAGGATATCTTCAACTTCAATCAACCATAATTTTCTCAGTATTTGTCTTCTGCTTCATCCTTCATTATTATTTTATTTATTTGTTTTGCAATACAATCTTCATTCTTGCTCTCTCTCATTTTTAGGTTTTGTTGAATTTTACAAAGATGTTACAATTCAAAGCACATAAGGCCAAACCTAAAAAACTAACTGAAAAAAAGAAAAAAAATAGAAGAAAATGAAAAATAAAGGAAAACATTAGAAAAGGAGTTTTTAAATGTTTTGATAGTAATAAACTGTCAGTCTTATTAAAGGCTTCATAAATATGCCCAATTCTGCCAGTATCATAGAGATCAGTGCCAAAGGCTATCAATAGTAATACAAATTCCAATTTAAAATTTAGCTTTATTAAGTTATAACCATTAATAATGGTTCAAATATTTTAGAGGTGTCATGATTTAAAACTTGACTAAGATTACTAGTCCTATATTTCAGTCCTCACCCCAAGTTTTCCAACTTTTTTAAAAAAATCAAGATTATTCCTTAGCATCAATTGTTCATGTGTATTAAATCCAAAGATTAATTTTCCTTTTAATGTGCTTTAGATACGTATGTCAACTTGTGTTCAATGCCAGACAAATAAAGGTTGCTATAGTAAATTATAGTAGTAAATTCCTATTATATTTGGGACAAAAAACTTGCCAGCACTTTAAGGATACCAAATAATAACTCTTCAGTTGAATTCATAATGGTAAATTATGTCTTTTTCGTTTTAATACATTACTGAAATTAACACATGATATTCTTTACAATCAGGAAAATTAAACCTAACTTCAAGCCATAGGTTTGAAAGAGAAATCATGAATCATTTCCATTAAAAAAGACAGCCTATCAATGTATTTTAAAAACTTAAATGGCACAGTAATTAATTTTGGGGTCAAAATATCTATTAATTTTGATATAATATTCATTTGCATCACTAATTGTTTATTTTTCACCACAAACTTAGGGTTATTTTCATCCATCTCTTAAAGTTCCTTTAATTTTGGCTCATAGCTTAATGAGCAGAATGTTTTTTAGGAATTGTAATCATGTATTTTGGACACCAAATATTCTGATAATTATCTGTATCCTTAGATATGGTTTTTCCAATGGACATAATATTAAGTAAACTCTATACCAAGTATATACCCCTTGAAGCTGTACAGTCTCAATGAATTTAGATAATCTTTTCTGAGAATTATTTAAATACTGTAATTATATAAGTATATTACATAGAAACAATGTAATATACTATTGTTACATACTAACAATAGCAACAATGTCAATGCATTCCTAGGATATTATCAGAGTTCCAGAATGAATGAAATGAAATAATAAAAGAAATGAAATAATAAAAGAAATCAAATACCTGCTTTTTGTGTTCCATGCTGCATTTTAATTCCAGGAGAAATACTCTCTTTCCAAATTATACAAACAGAGGAATTGTAATAATAAATTTCAATCAAAGAAATAAAATTCTATAGGTTCTTTATCATTTTCACCAGAAACTTAATTCATACTATCTGCTTCTAATGATTTTTCTGCATCTAATAATGCCAAAACAGCTGTGTTATGTGTGTCAGCATATAACGCTAATATCGCCATTAAAAGTTTAATGGTGCCTGAGGCTTGAAACACTTTCATGAAACCCAATTGTGAAGGGTGAATTACTGATTTAGTACTTTCTGTAATGGTCTCGTCAGAGTGCCTGTTTAAATCTTAACATTGCACATTGAGTGGTAACTGGTGCATTTAAAACAATATCCCATTAAAATCTTTGGCAGTTCATCCTGAAAAATAGAAATAATTGTATACAGAAATTTCAGCAGCCAACGTACTTAAATAGCCATAGTGAATCAGGAATTGTGAGTGAAGCATCACCCTAGGCAGTTATATTAACAATAACAATAATAACCCATTGTATGTGGAGTACTGTAACAGTCCAGTGAACATATTCATTCGCCAACGAGTTTTATCCCAAACCAGGCAATGGTATATACACAATTAGGAATCACTATAGCTATGTCTACAATTCTTTTCCTCCTGGAAATAAACTGAACCACAAAGTTGGAGGGCAGATTTGCCAGGTCTCATTGAGATCTAGGAAGTGGAAAAGGGGCAAATCTATTTTATGGAAATTTGTCCAGACAAGTTTTGTCATGTATCAGTCATGATCATAACTGATAATGATCCCTTACTTGAACTTTTTCATAGGGATGAATTTACCCAAAGTGTTGGTACTGAGTGATTTTATCTTCCACTCTCTAGGACTGGAGGCAGTCCAGGATTTCATGGTCACCATGACAATCACAGTCTAGTCCCAGTTCAACATTTGTGTGAGTTATATTGCTGGCTTACACTACTAGAGCCTTGGAGTAGATGAAATATCTAGTTCTGGGGATATCTCAATTGGTACATACATTTTTATAAACATATCACTTTCTTGTGACAAAAGGTTTGACAACTCATAATTGGTCAAAAGAGCTAATAATGTTGGGTTACTAATGGATCCAGGGGGGTTTCCAGAGATTGCTTTTGAATTTTTGCTGCTATCTGATTGCAGTTATGTTTTGGGTGCCTTGTTAGCATCTGGGACAGAGAAGCAATTAGGGCACTGAACAGGATTCACCTAAGTGACTCTCTCCACGTACCTGAAGCAGGTAAAGGAATTTTTTTTAATATAGAATTGGCTGAAATGAACTACATTATGCCAACTCAATTCATAAAATGGGCCAATTCAAAATATCTCTTGTTCAGCTCTGAGCTATTCTATTAAAATTTGCACTCCATCTATAAGGATATAATGAAAAGGGTAGAAGTCAGTGGTGGGATTCAATTTTTTTTGACTACCAGTTCTATCGCCATTACTTGGTGGGCATGGCATTGCTTGGTGGGCATGGCAGGGAAGGATACTGTAAAATCTCCATTCCATTCCCACTTCAGGGGAAGATTACGGCAAAATCCCCATTTCTTCCTGATCAGCTGGGACTCGGGAGGCAGAAAATAGATGGGTGCGGGGCCAGTCAGAGGTGGTATTTACTGGCTCTCTGAACTACTAAAAATTTCCGCTACCAGTTCTCCAGAACTGGTCAGAACCTGCTGAATACCACCTCTGATAGAAGTATATCATTTTACAAATTAATTGCAGTTGATTACAAGGTATTAAAAAGAATTTGTTCATGTTATCAGGATAATAGTCTGATTCAGAGGTGGTATTCTACTAGTTCAGACCGGTTCACCTCAACGGGTAGTGGAAATTGCAGGTGGCCCCTGCCCACCCGCCCCAGCTCTATGGCATCCTATTTAGACCCCTCATTTTTTTAGCCAAAAGCGTATGCATGTGGTCACATTTGCAAACCAGAAGGGAAGGTAAGTAAATACCACCCCTGGTCTGATTGTTAAGGGGAAAATAACAATGAACCTAAGTTAAACTAACTTCTTTTTTGAGTGAAGAAGTGTACAGGTATTTCCATTTCTCTAACTATAAATGCCACCATATGTGGAAGCTTGTTATAATATCGTCCAAAGCAATTAGAGTTTGTTTGGGAGACTGTTTTCACAGATGCTAAGCCTCTCATGTTTGAAGAAGCAGAGAGTGTAGTTCCAATGAAAATGCTAAATGCCAAGTAGAAACATTAGAACCAGTCTTTTCTTTGGAAAGTTTAGTTAACTGTTGTGACATCTGCAGAGACTAAGTGGGGTAATTGATATAATGAATATGCAAATGATGTGGATTCTGTACCATTTATCATGTGTCATGACACAGTACCATGATTGATGTCGTAAATCATATAAAACTGTGTTGTTTGTGTAATGATATGATACATATAACACCACTATGTTATAATGATATTACATATTTAATACTATATTGATGCTATTAAAAGACAGAAGCTTGATGATTTTATAATGGTAGAAGTACAAAAAAGGAAGACCATTTTATCACTATGATTTTTCCATTTCTTCTTTTCCCAATATAGATTGCCCTAAATTAATATAATTTATATTTATGCCCAAAAGATCTGAATAGCAAAGTGTTAATCAAGGCTAGAATACAGAAAGTTATGTTTAGTTTTCACATTTGTCCCTCATTTTAATATCAGTGAAATCACATATTCAGGGTATACATTATATTGACATTGCAGTTGTTTAACAATGCAATTGCAATTATTTTAACCAAGGACATTTTTTAAAATTTCTCACATGTAACCAGCTCAAAACTGAAACCTGTTGAACATTTCATAGTTCTGTTTGTATGGCTCTCTTCTTAGTCTCGTCTTAAGCGCAGGCAACATTAAGTATTCTTAGAAATGAATAAAAAACATACCTGTACTGTTAACTACATTTAGCATAATAATCATGTTAATAATAGGCTGCTGTTTCTGCTCTAAAGATATTGTTCACTCTAGGAGCAACATACAATATCTGCTTGAATTCATTTCCTTCTTGGTAACCACAAGGTGTCCCTCTTCTACCAGTGACTGACTCACTGTTTTCTATCTTTCTGTATTCCATGAGAGTATTTTAAGATGTCAAATGATGTCAACTACTTACAAAAGAAGATCTCTCATTCCTTGTTTTTCCCCTTTTCCCGTGCCTACTTATCTATAGGGGTATTTATCCTAGCCCCATAAGTTCTGGGTGACTTGTTTTTTCTCCCAAAGAACCTTCCATTTTGCACACATTCTTCATGTCTTGGAAATAATTTCTCTTCTATGCAATAGTCTTAAGGACATGTTTCTTTTGTGTTGTCTTGTCTCTTGTGATTTCCCAGTTCCTGCCAGACAGACAGCAACCATCACACTTTGCAACCATCCTTCAATATTATTCATTTATACTGAAGGGGAGATCAATTGAGGTCTTTTTTTACAGCTGTCCCACCCATCACATTGTAAATGAAGGAGGGGTTGTAGCATTGGGTAGCTTCTGGAGTGATCACTATGAAACACAAGGAGGAGAAGATAACTATTGTACAAATGCTGCTTAAAACTGAGGGAAGGTATAGTTGGAAGCTGCATAGAATGGGTTGTATTTGAGACTGAGATGGGATAAACAATATACCATGAAAGAGACCCAATTGGACTTGGTTACATTTTATATTTTGGTTTTATTGGTTATATTCTATTTAAAATCAGAGAAAAAGAAATAAAGGACCACCAAATTATTCAACTTGTGACTTGTTCATGAGATTTTGTTAATTTTTTTTCTAAAATAGCAATAGCACCTAGACTTATATACTGTCTTCACAGCACTCTCTGGATGGTTTACAATGTCAGTATATTGTTCCCAACAATCTGGATCCTGTGAAGCACTTCTGACCTTGGAAGGATGGAAGGATGAATCAACATTAAGCTTGTCAGTTCAAACTCTTGGCTGTGGGCAGAGTTAGCTTGCAAAACTGTGTTCTAATCTCTGTGCCACAAGGGCTTTATTCCGCCACAGATGAAGCACAACTAGATCTGTTACACTGCTCATTCTCAGCATCCAGGTAGATCGAGATTGTTATCATCCCAATGTAAACAAAGTAGCAGGTCTTGGCAACCCTAAGGAATTCACATAATCCTGCTGTAACTGCTTCCATGGCAACCAGTCTTGCCTTTTTCTTTCACATCCTCCAAGTCTCTTCCAGTGATTGAAATTGAGAAACTAAGGTTATGGTCTATTCTAGCAAGAGATGACCAATACTGTCTTGTCCTTTCTTGCTTTTTCTGAACTTGTTACCTTCCCACCTTATTTAAGTCCTCTGAGCAGGAATAGGAGGATGAATCACCACTGTGGCCAATCAAAGTAGAGTAGAGTAGAGTCACCAAGCAAGCTACAAGTTGTCAGGAAGAAGTTCTATTATGGTCAAGATGTGTTTCTACCAAGATCTCTGTGGAGTGTAAAAATTAGTATCAGCCATGATCACCTGCCAACCAAATCACTTTGAAGATGAAGAATTGCTAGAAGGAAGTCACACATAGTTGATGACTAAGCAAAATAAGCCCAAACCAAGAAGCAAATACATTGTACAGATGTTCTAATACTATCTTTTAAAATAAGGCACATTATATATTCATAAAGCTAATTTAGTATTTTGCTATTTTGTATATGCTTCAAAGCACTAAAACATAAGGCTAAAACCAAGGATATACAAACATCTTCGCAGTATAATGAGGTTATATATCTGTCAACTATGGAACCATGTATCAAGGAGATCACTTTATTGACATGACACAATCTGTTATTTTCATGCTTAATGAAATAGTAATTGCCTACCCATTCAGAATGGGTTTTTTTTATTTGTTTTCATGCTTTGATTTAAGGGAAACTATAACATACAGTGGTGTGTCTCATACAGAACATCAATACAGGGTCTAAAACTAAGAGACCAAAGCTTAATGCATATAAAGAGGATATATAATGTACTAATACAGATGGATTCCGAAACGGAACTGATTAAAGATTGTATGATAAAATGGGCTCAGAATATTGAGGAACCAATAATGCTGGACACATGGGAAAGAATATGGGTAAGAAATGTGAAATTTACACAAGCACAAAATCTGAGAGAAAATTTTTATAAGAACTTTTATAGATGGCATTTAGATCCCAAAAAGCTTGCTTCTATGTATCCGATTGTACAGCCTAAATGCTGGAGATGTGGTTCTCTTGACGCTACATATTTTCATATATGGTGGACATGTCGTAAGGTTAAGGCATTTTGGATAAAAATATGGTGGATCCTGCAAAATATCTTCAAAAGAAGGATAAAATTCACCCCTCAGTTGTTTTTATTAGGTATATGAACTGACTTTACAGCGGTAGAGATTAACTTGGTTCTGTATTTAATAACGGCAGCAAGACTGTTAGTGGTGCAATACTGGAAGAAGGAAGACGTGCCTACAACTCAAGAATGGACTTTGAAAGTTATAAACTTAGCCGAAATGGCAAAAATTTCAGCATATCTTAAAGAACATTCAAACGAGAGATATAAACGAGAATGGAAAAAATGGATTGATTATACACAAAGCAAATATGGGACTAAGAAACTCCAGATAGCCTATGCTTAAGATTAGCAATAACTTAAACTGTTTAAAGTTTGGGTAACAGTAAGAAGCCGAGTTCAACATAGAGATCTTATCGACCTTTCTTTTTTTTTCTGCTTTGTTTTAAGACATTTTAGACTGTGTTTGCTAAAAAGTTATACCGTGTACGGGCTCTGGGAAGTCAGGGGGAGGGAAGGGAGTTGGGGTTCTAGGGAGAGGGGGGGAGGGAGGAAATATGAGATCTTAAAGCATATGATTGCACTTGCATACTGTGGCTTTTCAATGTTAGTGTAAAAATAGGACAAGCTGAATATATTGGTAGACAATAGAGGTACACCGAAGGGAGGAGTAGAGTGAAAGAAGAAGGAGGGGTGGAGAGGTGGGAGAGAGGATTGGAGGTAGGAGGAGAAGGCAGGGAGGGAATGTATTGGGAGAGAGGAGTGATAGAGGGGGAGGGGAAGTAGGAAGTAGAGGGGTATGTTGGAAGGAAGAATAAAAGTTGGAGGGGGGTGAAAGAGGGTGTATGGTGGGTCAAGGTGGTATATTGGGTTTGTATTATGGGGGGTATTATCTATAAAAGCGAGGGCTGTGTTTATTATTCAATGTTATATGCCCCGGTTATGCACAGTATACATGTGGATGTATGGAATGAAATGGAAATAAACGTATTTTCAACAAAAAAAAATACAGGGTCTAAAACTGATATATAATGGATAAATTCACACATAACACTGAACCAGAAACAAATAACCAGAACTATAGCTTAAATGTGAACTAAGCTGTGAATTTAAAAGAAATGTTCAAATTATACTTTTGTATCATTCAGTAGACAAAGTAACTTACTTGAATTTACATATAGAAACTTAATACATAAAATTTTGTCATACTTTGATAAACATATGTATCAATGAATATGTATTTTGGGAGATACAGAAGCAAATAATACCCCACTTTAGGGATGCAGAAGCATACTCAATTTCATGTTCAGTTAAGACAGCCAAATTGAAAGCTGACTTTCACTCTACAATTGCCAGTTCTCAAGTTCCCTATACAGAGGAAATACCTCTTATTTATTAAAAATATATCTAAACTATCTTTACCCTTACAGAAAGCATGGTGAAAAAAATCCTCTGCAATCCAAGAATGCATGAGTATAAAAAACAATAGTATAATTTTAAAAGAGAGAATCAAATGTAGAACTAGTGTTGTCAAGATGAAACCCTAAGCAATCCATTTCTAGAATAAGATGGAATAAGAATAACACTGTACAGAATAAGTGTCAGTGAATACATTGTCATTTTTTCATTGATAGTTTCATTGTACTGTACACTATGTAGTTACATTTTCCCTTGGACTCCTTTCTTTCTTAGCAGCAGGCTATCCAGATGATGCTGTCAGGCCATTTTATAAACTATTCTCAGCCTAAGGTGCCTCTCAAAATGTTCAAGGATTCAGATGCATGAAATAGTTCTGTTCTGTATTTATTGTGACTGCTGAACCCAGCTTTTTCCCACTAGATGCATTTCCAGTTGTACTGGAACTACAATTCCCATAATTATACCTGGAGAATAATTATATATCTGACATTTTTGACAGTTATACATGTGGAGCAAAGTTGGTGGTGGGTTATATCAAAACTGAATGCTAGCTTGTAGTATAAAATCACATAAAATGCAATTTTAAAATAATTCTCAGTGTAACTTTATTCAGAAATTTAGGAGACATTTCATGTTGGAGAAACAATGAAATATGAAATGAGTGGGATTTGATTTCCGTTCAGTTTATCCTTACTTTTGATACATCTTATCAAGTTAATTGTTTGCTGATGTTTGTATAATAAGGCTTTTGCTAAATGAGCCTCCTGCAAAAGAATTTTAATCAAAGATAGCACTGGAAAAGACTGAGACATGATAATAATTCTTTTTCCCCTCTCATTTAAAGAATGAGCAAAAATAAAGTATTACTACAGTATTACATGCAATGCCCATCAAATATGTTTGAAAATCTGCTCGTCTGCTCAGTATGGGGGCTGTAATGAGACACCCCCACCAGCTGTGAGACCAGCTCAGCCTCAATAAAACAAAATAAAATAATAAATAAAATAAAATATTGTTTTCATTTTTAGAGTTCTGAGTATTCCTTTCCATCTTTATCTCTTCAGTGTCTATGAGCAG
Source organism: Thamnophis elegans (assembly GCF_009769535.1). Classification (NCBI taxonomy): domain Eukaryota; kingdom Metazoa; phylum Chordata; class Lepidosauria; order Squamata; family Natricidae; genus Thamnophis; species Thamnophis elegans. The sequence goes on from NC_045550.1 coordinate 17,954,124, forward strand.
TCTTACATTCCTTATAAGAGCCTTTTGGTGCCCTTGCAGTGAGGGATGTAATGATTAGAAGTGAAACCCAAGTCTTCAGTAAGTAAATCCCAAACAGTTATATCAAAAAGATAACAACAGGGAAGAAACAAATCCAAACTCAGTCAAATGGACAATTTCAATAAAATAAGCACCACATTCATGTAATTACATCCCTGTGCCTCTTTTACTATTGATTACTTATTAATAACATACATTATTTGGTATACAAGTTAGTTTTAGTATTATTTTCCTATTAATACCCATTTCCAAGCCAATGGAAAAAATCTCATTTATGGTAATGATCTTAAGAAAAGAGTTAGGCTATACCTATGAACTGTTTTAATACCCTCTAACCTCATAAAATGGAAATATATCTAAATGACAACTTGCTTTGTCTGATTTGCAAATCCAACCCCCTATAAATAGTGATAATGCAAAGGAAGATAAGGAGATAGTCTTCAGTAATTTAGTTTGTAATAGGCATTGTTTTCAATCTGGTGAAATTTTCTCTTTTATTAATTGTTAATTGTTAAGACAGTACTTTTCCTTTTTTATTTCACCCCCAAAGAACTGAAAATGTGATTGGTTGCTGTTTTCCTCAGTCGGCCATAAGAGGGAGCCAGAATGACTGTTAGCTCTCCGTTTGTTAGATGCTGGGCTGATCTGATCTGAGTGTTTTGGAAGCTGGCTGTTAGAAAGTGACGTGAGCTATTGTAAGTTTTGCAACTGCTAGCAAACTTTGTGTAGTGGACTGTTTGGACTATGTTATTTGGATTATCCCTTAACTGAAAGATGTTGATGACTGACTGTCTTATCCGTGTATGACTTAGACTGTTTGATGGACTCTGATACCTCTATTTCCACGAAAGTAAAAGCCTATTTAAACGGCAGTATCTCTGTATGCTGGTTTGTGTATTCTCCAACACAACTCTCACAATGCTTCTCTGAACGCACTGGCTCTCCCAACGGGGAGCTTACCTAACAAAAGTATCCATTAGTTTCATTATTGAATTACTGTATTCTCACTGTGGAAATACTGTGTATAATGTTCATTGAAATCTATTCATAATTAAACTGCAAGACATAGCCTGATATCTGGTGCACCAATGATTAAGTCTTTGCTCCTTTTATGTGATAGTATCAGATGTTAAAGTATTAGAATTATGCTATTATGACTGTTAATAGGTGTTAGAAGTAGCTACCTAACTTCAAACACAAAAGCAGATAATTTCTGCCTATCTTGGGATTGGGATTCCAATCCATAAAGAGCTTAGCAAATTGGGGAAGGTAGGAAAATGATAGGAAAATCTTTTATTGGTGGAACTTTGCAATATATATTTTGGGAAGGGTTGAGCTGGGTGAAAAAAATGATACCACATGGTTCTCAAATAGCATAAGAGAGTAGTTACTCAAAATCTGAAATACTTCACATTTGTGTACACCATTCCTATTGAAAATATAGAAAGTAAAGCAGAAATGCACAACATTAACTTTTTTTCTTAGCTTTTGAACTTACTAGGACATTTTGGATTTTGCATCTACTTTTAGATATCTGGATGAAGAAGCTGGGTTTGAAGTAGGTTCTTTTAGATGCTTATAATGAAATCATTGACTGGCATCATTATTAAACTATTATTATTGTCATTCCGAAAGGATGGATAATAGTCTGCTGTACATCTTTGCTGATTATCAAGATTCCGGGGAAATAACTAATTCATCCAGAATCATGGTAATATTAGATTCATTTTCTAAAAATTATAGATAATAGGGCAATTTTGGTACTCTCTCCTCAACATAAGAATTAAAGAAAAACTTTCCCTATCTCATATACATTTATCCAAGTTTTCATTTCCTTTAAAACTGAGTCATGTAAAACAAATTCTAAGTGTGTGTGAAGAAAATCAAAATTCAGATAGATCTTTTAATTTTAAATCTTTTTTTAAAGCAAACCTCTTCATTTTGAAATCTTTAAAAAGAACACATCCCTTCCCCATTAACACTATCTCCTAGCTGTGGTTTGAACTATTTCCATTCTACAAAACATGTTAAAGCTTAATTTGGTGAGACAGCTTGGATTTCCCCTCAGTATTTTACTTCAGTAGAGACTGCCGTCTGTCAGAGGATCAGTTGCCATGACTCTTGAAGTATCTGCTTAAAAAAACAAAAACTGTTGAGGAAAAAATAATCTAAATTCATCTTCATCCCCCACCCCCTACCACATTGTACATTAAATCTTTATAACAAGATCTTTTTCATATTTGGCATGAATATGTATGCTTTCAGATTCAACCACAAGTAATAGAATTCATTTAGGGATGACTGAGGCTAAGATAATTTCACTGGGATAACCTCTAGGTCTGCCTAATCTTGATTGAGATTTACTAATCAAAAGTGGAAACACATACACACACATACAAACAAACATAAACATATGTGTAACGTATGATATGTGCATATGCTACATTTATTTCACCCAGTATAATAATATCTGAATTTTAAGCATATGCAAAGGAAGCAGTGCAGGAGCATTGAGTGGGTTTGCAATTAAGCTATATGCAAGAAATAAAAACTTAATTAGCCATTCAGAATCACTTAGTGAAATGAGTGAGATACAAATTTGATAAATGAATTAAAAAAGTGTTTTGTTGAGGTGTCAAAAACACATTCCTTTTCAAACAGTGAAATATATATTCAGACGTTGCTCCATATCTATGATTATAAATCATAGGGACAATCTGTTATAAAGGTCACAATTGACAAAATAAAACAAAACTTTTCTCATCTCTGATGTTGGTAACTATTTATAGCTCTTCTAGATCCATTGTACTGTCTGCACACCTGCCATCTATGAAACTCAGTAATTCTTTGCTACTGGGGTAGTAATGATAGTTCAGATTTTCTCTAAATAGGCAGCTGCCTGATCCATTTTCAGTTGTTGAGCCTGACAAGAAGACCACACTACTTATGTATAGGCTACATGTGGTGACCTTAAATTAAAACTGGACCAGGCAGGGCTCAACTCTGTACAAGAGTAAGAATACCAATGATTTGATAATAAATATTGTGGAATCATTTTTAAAAAATATCTTCTTGGACCCCATTGTTTTGGACAATTACTTTTTGGTAGATAGCTTCTGTCTTTTTTATGACAAAATGTGGAACTAATAGTGACATAAAATACTTGAATAACTTACATTACTTAGATCCATTTTAACTGGCTTTATCCTGCCACTTTAGTTACTTATAAAGTAATAAAGGAAAGATAAAAACCCAATAAATAAATAAATGAATTTCAAAATTGCCATGGTTATTGATTATCTTATTTGGGAGACATGGAGTGTGACCTTGATAATTCTCATGAATCTCTCAGAAGCTTTTAAGGCATTCAGCTAAAGTCTCTCTCTCTCTCTCTCCCTCTCTCCTGTCAAACAATCAAAACAGATTGTACACATAGCTCATAATAAAAACAAAATGTAATAATACAAATATGTCAGGTTCCAAAAGCCTTCCATATAAGCTATATTTTAAACTTTTCCCACAAATCAGATAATTTTGGAGACAAACTGTAGTAGGAGAACTAGTATCACAGAAAACCTTTTCCCCCTCTTTTGGTCATTGTCCTTCTCCACCCAACTTTCCCAAAAATAGGGAAGGCCAGCTGAGTCACCTGGCATGATCAAAGTGGTTGGGCTTCCTGTGGTATGGATATGGGCTGCTACAAATTATTTGGCACCATAAAGGGTTTTGTACTATTTTTTTGACTATTTTGACTTGACTAAAATTATTCCTATTCTACTTTTTACAATAATGTTTTTTATATATTGGACTATTATTATTATTATTTTGCATAAAGACAGATGCAAAGAATGAACCAAGCAATTTTGCTTTCTCCATGGAAATTCTGCTACTGTTCATCTTCTTACCATCTTCTCCCATTAGTGGACCAATAGTTTCCTTGACTTTTTTCTTGTTTTTTACATGGTGAAAGAAAAATGTAAATTTATATTTGACAAGTTTGAGTTCATTCTGAGTATTAACTTTATTGACTCAGTCTTTGCAGATTCTGGTTACTTGCTGTTATTCTGTTTTAGTTATGTGTCTCTTGTTCTTTTTTTAAATATATATACTTGCCTTTTTGTCCTTCTGTTTATCAGAAAATTACTGCAAGCATTGCAAGAATAGAACTCAAACAGTTAAAACTTTTCTTTAAAAACATTCAGTTGAATAATTTGGAGGACTACTATATTACAGCAGCAATACCTGCACAAATCTCATCCTTTCTATTATGTGTTTTTATTATATTCCAACAGTATCTTTAAAGAAGCAGAGTTATTTTGTACCTAAAAATCACAAACAATATCAATAACATTCCACTGGCATTTTATCTATCATTTTGTTCTGTGGTCCTGAGCAACTTATTTTCTTAAGTGAATATATTTTCCCTTTAAAAAATGAGAGTGTCCAATAGATAGAAGATTTTGCAATGTAAGCCAAGGAAACAAATGAAAATTTGGCCAGAAAACTGATCTTAAGTTTATTCTGATGGCAACTTATCAGCTTAATTGGGCAAAGAGGTGAAGTGACTTTCAGCTCTAAAATGAAATAAAATTTAGACAGTTATCTGGAAAAACAGCTCATGTAGACCCATAAAAGAGAAAGGGGTATGTCAAATGACTCATAAAGGTTCATAGAAAAGAAATATTATTCTGTGGACCCATAACAATGATTAGAATAAGCTAAATATAATAATTGTTAAAAGTAAAAATGAAATGTTCTGCTATGATTTATTATATATTGCAATAACCTTGTATTATTTAAAGTTTAGTAGATCCTTTACATTTTCCACCCATCATTTACTTGGCACTGAAAAGTATCTAAGTTGGAAGACAGTGCTATTTCAGGATTGCTCACAGTTGTGATCATCACTATTGAAAAACATTTTATCCATGACTATAATTTCATTTGGTGGTATCACCTCTATTTTGTTTTATTGCAAAATAGGATAAAGGAAAAAGAAGGAAAAGCATGCTTTATTTCAGAAAGAGGAAGAGCCTCATTTTTTGCTTTGTTTTTGCTATACATCTGTTTCTACTTTCATTTTTTAAAATACCAAAAGCTGAAATTTATTATCATGTCATAAGATTTGCGATTCATACAAGTCCAGATTCTTGTTATCTTTTTCAGCCTGGGGTAAATGTGTCATGTCAGTTGTTCACCACAGTTAGAATATATTACTTTATATGATGCATAAACCACTTAAATGCTAAGACCAATAGTTTAAAACTAGAATTTTAAACTTAATTGAACAGTTTTATGTCTATTTTTGTATTAGGAAGAGTGTTGCTTCAGAAGGCAACCTAATAAAAAAACAATGATTTTTTAAATTAAAAAATTAGAAAGAAAGAATATTCTGCCCTTTGCATTTTACAATTGTACATGCTAAAACATTTTAAACTGCTTTAAATTAGACGACCACAAAGTCTATCAGAATAAAATTTAATCTGCTTATCGTGGCTTTAAGTTAAATGTATTCATTATTTTATAAAACAATTTTACTTTGTGAAAGGATCCTAAAAGTTTCCTAATCAAATGCGTGTACCTGGCATGGATGACGCAGGTCATGAGATATCATTTTGAGGACATCCAGTAGCCAAAGTGGTGACAAGCTGCTGCAATGAATTAGGTACTCTGGATGGCAGATTGGGAAGAAATGCTGAGGGATTGTTGACTCTAATTTGCTACATCCAATCCATTCCTCAAGGCTCCTTCTTCAATGTAATAGTAGGATCAGAACTAAGTAATAGTCGGCATTCTATTTCCTAAGCCAACTACCATTAATAACTGTTTTTTGTTACACAATTATATTAGTTGATTTCTGTTTAGACTGGATAGGTAGCTGACCAACTGCATAGAAAGATACTTTGATATGACTGCTCCAGATGAAGCTTTATTTGGATATGTGGTAATGGTCCATTGACACATAGAAAATTTGATTTGATGAAAGTCCAATGAATGTCTCTTCTTAAGCATTTCCTTGGGATTTTGTTGATAAATTTGTCTCCAATATTACAAAGGAAGTGGTGGTGAAGGGAAGTGGGGTTTTATGAGTTTTATGTTGTGGATGTTTAAGTCTCTGTGCATGAGTTGTGCAGCCATATAAATTTGTTTAGCAAATAAATCAATAAAACAAACCATGGATTCTAAAAACAACTCATTCATCCTTGATAATTAACACATTTGGTGATACAACCAAGACATTATGAAGAGGATCATCAATTTCATAGCAGGGCTTTGCTGTTTTTGGCTTTTGCTTTCTTTTGGCTCTTGGTTAAAAAGCATTTTTTTTAAAAAAAATCTTGGCAAATCTTTGATGCAATCTTGGTATTAATTCTTTCATCTTCTGTGACCTCAGCTGCAGAATTGTCACCACTCTGCATTAGCTTTAAATAGTTTTGTTACAATCTTTCACTGACTGAAGGCAGGTATGTTGATGAAGATAAGTGTGGAGAAATGTGTTTTTTAAGAGATAAGTATAGCTGTCTGTGGGATAAAAGATGATTGAACTGAAAGGGCAGGAGAATTGATTCATCCGCTGTTGGTTTCTGTGTGATTTTAAGGACATCAATGGAATGACATGGGGGGGGAAATAGAAAAAATAAAACATAACTCATAAAGTAGAAAGATTCATCATCAAACAGTAATGGTCCATGACCTATCCTTCCTAACATTTATGGCAAATTATAATACTATATGAGAGTATGTTCCATTTTTTATAAGAAACTCAGAAAGATTCTTTCTGAAGAAATTCTGCAAACGTATAGGGATTGAAACCAGATATAAGCAACTAGATATAAGCAGTTATAATTAGTATCTCTTTCTAAGAGAATGAATGAATTTTGCCTTAAGCATAAAGCTGTAGCAAATTTGCTATCATTATAATCCTTATCATTGTAGAAGAGAAACTTCGTTGGTGGTGTTTTTTTCCTTCGAAGGAAATTGGGGAAGATATAATACCGGTATTAATTTCATGGACTATCCTCTTTAATATTTGGGCGATACAGTTTCGTGTAGTGCAGACTGGGAATTCTAGTCCCACTTTAGCCATGAAAGCCAGTTGGTGAATTTGGGCCAGTCATTGTCCCTCAGCCCAATTCACTTCACAGGGTTGCTGTTGTGGGGAAAATAGGATGAGGAAAGAGTATTAAGAATGTTTGCTACTTTGAGTTATTTATAAAAACAATAAAGGTAGGATTAAAACAATCTTTAAAAAATGAATATATTGTAATATCTGTTAATTAAAACATTCCTATAAAGCTGTGTTTTTTCAAACTTGGCAACTTTAAGAAGTGTGAACTTCGGATCCAGAATTTCCAAACCATCATGTGTTTGAATTGAAGTCCACACTTCTTCAAGTTATCAAGTTTTAAAAGCACTGGTTTAGCCTCTCCATTTTACCTAGTCCTCCTGAAAATCAGGCAAAGGCACAATAGCATACAGATTGTAAGATTAAAATATTAGTGTGAAAGGGGAACTGCAACACATTTTTCTGTTTTGAGGCCATAGTCAGTATAAGTTATTTAATCACACAGAAGAGGCTCAGAATACATTAGCGTGATTTCACAAAAGCCTTTGGATTTAGAAATTTTCTTTGGCAATAAAACATCTTTTTTCATAAACATGGATGAATGCAACTCATGGGGTGCAACAAGATATTGTAATACTATTTACTAAGGACGTAGGTAAGAACAAGGACAGAGTACCTCTCGGACAGGTCGCAATCGGTGTGGGTTGGAGGGCAGAGATTGACCCCTAGGCCCCTCAATTATGGGGTGCCGCAGGGTTTGGTCCTGTCCCCCCTCCTATTTAACATCTACATGAAGCCGCTGGGTGAGATCATATGCCGGCATGGGATTAAATACCACCAATACGCGGACGATACACAGTTGTATCTGTCCACCCCGTGCCAACTCAGTGAAGTGGTAGAAGTGATGTGCCAGTGCCTGGAGGCTGTTAGGGTCTGGATGGGAACGAACAAGCTTGCACTCAATCCCAACAAGACCGAGTGGCTATTGATTTCCTCTCCCATGGATGGTCCAGCTATTCCATCTCTTAGCCTGGGGGGTGAAATTATACGCCCCTCAGAGAGGGTTCGCAATTTGGGGGTCCTCCTGGATCCGCAGCTGACACTAGAACATCACTTGTCGGCTTTGACCAGGGGGGCCTTTGCCCAGGTTCGCCTGGTGCACCAATTGTGACCCTATCTGGACCGTAACACGCTCTACATGGGGCTGCCCTGAGGAGTGTTCGAAGACTTCAGTTAGTCCAGAATTGAATTGAATTGAATTGAATAGGTTTATTTATAGGCCGCCCTTTTCCCTGAGGGGACTCAGGGCGGCTAACAACTCATAGGGAAGGGGATACAGACAATAACATATAACATTACATATAATTAAAAAGTAAACAACATTCATCCAACATTCAGGTGGGGGCAGATCAATCTCTACCCCCAGGCCTGGCAGGATAGCCAGTTCTTGAGGGCTGCGCGGAAGGTCTGAAGGGTGGTGAGGGTACGGATCCCCACGGGGAGCTCGTTCCAGAGGGTCGGAGCTGCCACTGAAAAGGCTCTCCTCCGCGTAGTAGCCAGCCGGCACTGGCTGGCAGATGGCACTCGGAGGAGGCCTAATCTATGAGATCTAATCGGTCTCGAGGAGGTAATCGGCAGGAGGCGGTCTCCCAAGTACCCAGATCCACTACCATGGAGGGCTTTATAGGTGGTAAGAAGCACCTTGAAGCGCACACGGAGATAAACAGGTAGCCAGTGCAGCTCGCGGAGGATAGGTGTTATGTGGGTGAACCGAGGTGCACCCACAATCACTCGCGCGGCCGCATTCTGGACTAGCTGAAGTCGCCGGATGCTCTTCAAGGGCAGCCCCATGTAGAGCACGTTGCAGTATTCCAGCCTAGAGGTCACAAGGGCGCGAGTGACTGTTGTGAGTGCCTCCCGATTCAGGTAGGGTTGCAACTGGCGCACCAGGCGAACCTGGGCGAATGCCCCCCTGGTCACAGCTGACAGGTGGTGATCAAAAGTCAGCTGTGGATCCAGGAGGACTCCCAAGTTGCGGACCCTGTCTGAGGGGTGTAAAATTTGGCCCCCCAGCCTGAGTGATGGAATGCTAGCCAAATTGTTGGGAGGGAAACACAACAGCCACTCGGTCTTTTCTGGGTTGAGTACAAGCTTGTTAGCCCGCATCCAGTCTCTAACGGCCTCAAGACCCTGGTTCATCACGTCCACCGCTTCATTGAGTTGGCACGGGGCGGACAGATACAGCTGTGTATCGTCCGCATATTGATGGTATCTTATCCCGTGCCTCCGAATGATCTCGCCCAGCGGTTTCATGTAAATGTTAAATAGTACGGGGGACAGGACCGACCCCTGCGGCACCCCATATGTTAGGGGCCTCATGGTCGATCTCTGTCCCCCGACCAACACCGACTGCGACCTGTCCGAGAGGTAGGAGGAGAACCACTGCAGAACAGTGCCTCCCACCCCCACCTCCCGCAGTCGTCGCAGAAGGATACCATGGTCGATGGTATCGAAAGCCGCTGAGAGGTCAAGAAGAACCAAGATGGAGGGATGACCTCCATCCCTGGCTCTCCAGAGATCATCGGTCAATGCGACCAAAGCGGTTTCTGTGCTGTAACCAGGTCTGAAGCCGGACTGGAAGGGGTCCAGGTAATCGGCTTCCTCCAAGGACCGCTGAAGCTGGTAGGCCACCACCTTCTCAACAACCTTCCCGATAAAGGGGAGGTTGGAGACTGGACGATAGTTGTTAAGTACAGCTGGATCCAGAGATGGTTTCTTCAGGAGGGGTCTCACCACCGCCGTTTTAAGTGCGGCGGGGAAGTGCCCCTCCCGAAGCGAGGCGGTAATAACCGCTTGGATCCAGCTCCGTGTCACCTCCCTGCTGTTAGCTACCAGCCAGGAGGGACACGGGTCCAGTACACAGGTGGAGGCACTCACAGCCCTCATGGCCTTGTCCACGTCCCCGGGTGTAACGTCCTGAAACTCAACCCAGCGCTGGTCTACCCAGCGTCCCCGGGGGTAACGTCCTGAAACTCAACCCAGCGCAGCCACGCGAGCGATTGTGGGTGTACCTATATACACCCACGTTACACCTATCCTCCACAAGCTGCACTGGCTTCCCATTGGTTCAAGGTGCTAGTCATTACTTTTAAAGCCCTACATGGTATCTCGGACCTGGCTACCTGAGAGACCGCCTCCTGCCAGTCACCTCCCAGAGACCTATAAGATCGCACAGACTAGGCCTCCTCCGGATTCCATCTGCCAGTCAATGTTGGCTGGTGACTCCCCGGGGGAGGGCCTTCTCTGTTGTTGCTCCGGCCCTATGGAACGATCTTCCCGTTGAGATTCGGACCCTACTACCCTTCCGGCCTTCCGCAAAGCGACTAAGACCTGGCTGTTCTGGCAGGCCTGGGGCTGTTGATGCATCCAGCCTCATCCTAAGTTATGAATGTTGTTGAATTTTTAATGTTGTTTTTTATTTTTTGTATGTCACCCCCTCCCTTTTTTACCTGTAAGCCGCCCTGAGTCTATTTGAGAGTGGGCGGCATACAAACTAATTAAATAAATAAATAAAATAAAATAAGATGGCTACAATATTTTTTTACTCAAGTTTAGAAGTGACAACCATATTGCTGTGTAAAAGGCATAATATTTCTATTAAAAGTCTTTTGTATGCTTCTTGAGGGGGTCAATTAAAGCTTTCTTGCTGTTTCTGCAGCACAGACAAAAATATGCTTTAGTTTTTTGGGTTTTGATTTAATATATTGCTGTAAACAGATGATACAGCACAAGAGAGAGAATCTAATCTGGTTTCTTCTTTGTCATCATTGAGGCCTTTGCAAATGAGTTAATTAATTTGTACCACTGCACTCTTTTCATAAAAAGGTGCAAAGCTGGCACATAATTTGAAATCTTATTGAATTCTCAAGAGAAAAGGGGAAGCAGACATATACAAAGCTGCAAGGCCAGCAAAGTCTTTGAGCATCCTATAGGGCTTCATTATTATTATTTCCATTTAAGAGATTTCCTTAGCCACTTTCCGGCTCCCACCCATGTAAAAGATGCCACAGACTATGCATTAACATTTTTATGAAGTGCCTGCTTTATTGCCTTAATAAATCTTACTTTGGTTTGCAGAACGCAGTCCCACTGATGTTAAAGAGTTTATATGAAAATTAAGCTGCCAATTGATCTCTTTAATTAGACAAATGCCTAGATTAAAAATAAAACAAATGTCAGATAGAAATGAAGGGCAAGCGTGTTTGCCCCAGAGGGAGATTCTCCCTTCCATATCTGTTTGCAAAGGTTAATGGACTCATATCTTATGATTAGGAGGAGCAAAAGGACATGTCTCTCACTCCTGAATCGTGCCTTTCAGCCCCACTGAATTATTTACACCTGAAAATGAGTTACATAATTATAAACATAGTTAAAGTTAAGTTGAGTTCATTTTTCAGGAGGGTACTGCTGCATTTGGCCTGCAGTGTGTTTTTTCTCTTTATTCTGTATGGTATATGGCAAGCCAAATGAAAAATTTGTCAACTGTCATAATGAATAATGAGTTCCTTATCCAGAATGTCATTTCTTTGTCCAAAGCAAGATGGCATACATACACACAGATGCAAACATCTTTCCATTTTCCCTTTCTTTGATAAAGATTTTGGTCTCAGAAACAAGTCTGATTTTTATATGTTCTAAAAGAATATTAAAATTGTTACCAGAAATATCAGAAATTCAGGTTCCAGCAAGATGTTTAAATGGATGGTTGAAAGATAAAAATTTTAAGAGGTTAGAAACCCTTCAGTATTTTCTTTTTCTCTCATTATCCAAATACATATTTAAAGATGATGGACAGTCATATTGCAGTGATGGTGTAGTGGATTCCGCAGTGTATAGGGAGTTGGGCTTTATGACTTCTTAGGTCTCTTTCAACTCTACGTTTTTATGATGCTTGATCCATGATGATATCTGGGTCCTTCAAAATACTAGCATTTTACCTTCTTTGTTTATGTTATGTTCACAGCACTGTCTATTTGGATTTTATCTCTTAAAGCAATAGCACTTAGACTTAGATACCACTTCAAAGTGCTTTCCAGACCCCTCTAAATGGTTTACAGAGTCAGCATATTGCACCAATAATCTGAGTCCTCATTTTACTGACCTCAGAAGAATGGAAGGCTGAGTCAACCTTGAGCCAGTCAAGATTAAACTCCTGGATTGGGCAGTGACTTAGCATGCAGTATTGAATTCTAACCACTGTGCCACCATGGTTCTTATATGATTATCTTGGTCCATATGCCAAAAACTATGGAAGAATTCTTTGTATGGTGACTGGGCTTACATGCCTGAAATGCTTCTCCTCCTATTAATTCATAAAAACAGCAGAATGCAAAACCAATGGTACATTTCAGTAGTAGTAGGGATGTGCATACTTCAAAAATTGTTTAGTAAACATGCTTCAGAGTGTGTAAGCACCTGAGAGCAACATCTCAAACTAGATATCATTTTAAAGTTTCCACTTGAATAACAAAGTTGCTGCTTCTCAAGTTTATGCTGACACTTTTAAAATACCACTAATAAATAATAAATAATAAATAATAAAACTAGTGCTCCCTATCCCAATGGTGCAAGCAAATTGCTCACTTAGGAAACATTGAGATGCATTAAACAATATTAACTTTATTTATCCAAGGCCCTGACATGCACAATAATTAGGCCAATCGAATTTACCAAATCAACTGGGATTTTGGAATCCATAAAGTGAATCCTGGATTCTGATTGTTCCTCCAAGACTATGCAACAATCTGCTCAGCCCTGCTAAGATTCAGGGAACTGAAGATAAAATAAATGTAAATTTGTTTTGGTTTTGCTGTAACAAAAGGAATAATACAGTTGATATGCTCAAGATTCTGTCCATTTAATTATCTGACAAATTTGATACATAGTTGATCTCCAGGCATCTGGATTATCTAATAAATTTCAGGTATTTATGACCAGAGAATTTGTTCTCTCCAGCTATGTTAACTAGTATTTATAGATGGATATTAGTGGAATCAATCAGTTTTTCCTGCCCAGTCTTTGATATGACAACATAGGCCTAGAATATTACTTGCCTGGATTTAACTGTCAAGAGATTAATGGAATCAGTAATAATGGGGTCCAACATGACAAAATCCTGAAAATGACTGATAACTTAATTGAAAATTTCATGGTGATCTGAGCTTTCACCAAGAAGGGAGTTGTTTGAAAGTACAAGTGTTCATTGAAAAATGTCTTTCTAAACAATGAAGACCTTGGAAGATGCTTTTTAAAATTATGCTGGGATTTTCCTATTTTTATTTTTTACAGTATGGATATGCTACATCTTTCTTTCTTAAGTAGCAAACACGAAAAAGTGTTTGCCGGCAATTTCCAAGGAAAACATCAATTTAAAAAACAGTCCAAGTATGATGGGTGAGTCCTTGTAACAAGAGACAAGTCTAAAATCTGAGGAACAAATGAGACAAAGCAAGATGAAGAGCCATAATATTTTCTCCCAGAAAGGCTCATACTTGTACATAGGATTTGTTATTTTCTGTAGTGCTTAAAGCATATTTGGAAACAAAGACTGTTTGAAAGCTTTTGACAGGACTCCTCTATTCATTTTTTTTTTTTGAATTAATTTTTGGTTGGAAGCGATGGGCTATACAGTGTCTTCTCCTCCAAGGGAATCAATGAGCTGCTAATGGCAGTAAGCAGTAATGAGGAACATGTGTTAAGGAAATATATATATCATACCCTTGCACACTGGCAATGACTGGCAATTTGTATAATATGATGACTTCTGTAAGAAGGAGACCTCTGACAGCCTTTGAATGGCTTTCTATTTATTTGTTCGGTTTATATCTATGCATTCCTCAGAAGGTTGAAGTGCATATACATAGCATTCCCTTTTTCCATTTAGGTGGAAGGTTGGATTGAGAGACAATGATTGGAAAAACATGGGCTACCACATGACTGGTGGTAGTCCTGAACATGGGTTTACAACATTACAGTACACTGACTTTTCTCCCAGACTTTGAAAAAGGGGCAAATACTTTAAAAAATTCATTGCATTCTTATAGCACATTCAGGATTGTTTTTCCCCCCAGGATTGGTTAGAAGCAAGAGCTGCTTTGTGGAACAGCAGAGAGGGGCTGTACATACACAAGAGTCAAAATGGTCTTACAAATAATGTTGCAAAACCAAAACCCTAAAGATACAAAGATAGGAAAGTAAGAGGAAAAGAGAGAGGTCAGAGCCCGAATATCTGTGTAGCATGAAAAAGCTCCAGACTTATTCTGCAATACCTAAAGCAAATGTTAGAAAACCCTGCTTTAATGCCTGTAAATCTATTGTGTCAGAATTCTTCAACTCAGTGTCAACGTGTAGATTTTCCAGCCAGTTGCAAGTTTGTTTTGAACTTTCTGAATGACAAAGAAACAAAAAGTGAATTAAACACACACAAACACACACACACCGGGAGATTGGTAGTTTTTCTATTTCTACAGAGGTCATGATCATGTTGTATATCTGGGAATGCTATCAAGTTGAGGACTCTTTTTAAACATTCAGACTTTTCATCTTCCAATCAATCTACTTTCAAACACAACCAAGATTGAGCTTGGTTACCTTGACAATGTGCAAATCTGTGCATATATTAAGAATCAAGCATGTTGTTACAATATGAACCAGGAAGCAGGAGGTGAGACAAAGCAAAATTACTCTTCAATGCAAAGACTATACCTTGAAGCATAAGGCTGCAGTATGCCGCAGGATTTGTTTGACTCAAAAGTTTTCTTATTCACAGATAAAATAGGACAGAGATACATTGTGATTGAAAAAGTCCAGGATAACATCTTGCAACGAGGGCAATGGGGGTGGGTCAGGTCAATCTAGTGCCTTATAATCAATTCTAGATGGACAGTCTGAATCAATATGTGGGCCAATATGAAGAAATAGAATTAGCTATCAAAATGGAGGCGAGTAAGTCAGTCCTACTGCAAACCTGCCATAGATGTCTTGTTATAGGTTCAGAAATATTTGAGTAATCATTTAGAGGAAATCCAATGCTGTAGTTTCATAATATTACTTATGAAGAATGGCTGCAGGAACTGGAAGGTCTAATTTAATGCAAAGAAGGACTAGGGGAGACATGATTGCAGTGTTCCAATATCTCAGGGGTTGCCACAAAGAAGAGGGAATCAAGCTGTTCTCCAAAGCACCTGAGGGTAGGACAAGAAGCAATGGGTGGAAACTAATCAAGGAGAGAAGCAACCTAGACCTAAGGAGAAATTTCCTGACAGTTTGAACAATTAATCAGTGGAACAAGTTGCCTCCAGAAGTTGTGAATGCCCCAACACTGGAAGGTTTTAAGAAGATAGTGGATATCCATTTGTCTGAGGTGCTGTAGAGTTTCCTGCCTAAGGAGAGGGTTGGACTATAAGACCTCTGAGGTCCCTTCCAACTTTGTTATTCTGTTTTCTGTTATTTGTTAGAATTTAGTTTGATCATCCACAGACCCTTAACAGTTTATAGCACTACTGTTATAGCATAATTACCACGAATATAGTGGTAATTGAGAGTTCTGATATTCATGGTCCTCTATTGGAATCTTTTTTGACTCAGAAAAAGTGAGGGCTCTGATGATGAAAACTGTCATAGCTGGGAAAGAAAAACTAAAAGAAAGACTAAAAGAAACTTGAAACAGTATTCTGAATGGGGTAGATCAGAATAAACCTGGAGTGTGTCCAGAAATAGAAAAAGGAGAACAAATATTGGGTAGAAAGAAGACTAGAAATATCAAAACAGGAGAGTAAAGATATGGTATGTTTAAAGCCTATACACTTGCTTTGTTCCTCATTTTTGTCCTCTCCAAGATCATATGGAAAAGACATAATTCCATTTGCTGTTATAAAAGTATACCAGCACAAAAACACTCCAGTATGTTTTCAAATCTAAGCTGCTATCAATCAACATTTTAAATCAACATTTGTGGATTCAAATTCAATCTTGCTACAGTAATAAAAGCTTTAGAAAGTCAATGTTATAGGTTACAGGTATAGCAATTTTGTAATTTACAGCACTTTGTTTTGCATATTTATATTGATATTTCTTACAATGCTATGTGGATAGTAGGAAAATAAATGATAGAATGAGTTGCTTTCATATCATAGAGAGAAGCTTGAGGTTTTTTATCTACAGTAAAACACATATCAATCATGTAGCACTAGCATTCACACTTAGACTTATATACAGCTTCCCAGTGCTTTTACAGCCCTCTCTAAGCAGGTTTACAGAGTCAGCATATTGCCCCCCAAAATCTGGGTTCTCATTTTACCCATCTTGGAAGGATGGAAGGCTGAGTCAACCTTGAGCCTGGTGAGAATCGAACTGCCAAACTGCAGGCAGCCAGCAGACAGGAGAACTAGCTGGCAGTACTGCATTCTAACCACTGTGTCACTGCAACTCTTGTATGATCTGTAAAATACATATCAATGATGACTCCCTGGTCACAGTTCCACCTCAACACCAAACAAACTTCTTGTTTTTCATAGGAAGATGTTCTCATGGGAGGAAAAGGGGATGTTGGGCTGACATCAAAGATGGGGTCTTGTAAAGGCAGCATCTGGGTCAATCTGTCATTGGGCATGGACTGATCTAACAGGTTCTTCCTCTTTGCAGTGGGAGGTGGTATCAACTTAACCATAACCCAGGGAACCTGAACACCCAGTTTCTTGCCATACACACTTTTTGACTTTAGTCTTCAGTATGTCATGAACATCCAAGTGTGGCTCTGAAACCGGTGGCACTAATCATTTTCTGCCCTTGTGGTGGTCTCTCATGAGGAATAAGGAATAATAAGTCAAGGTATCTTGGGATGAGAGTTCAGAACAGACTCTAAAACCCCCTTTTATTCTTATTCTTATTACACTCATTAGCATACAATGTTATCACTTAGGGCCAGAGCTGCCTATGGCCAGTTACTTTTATGAGTCATTTATCCTGTTTTCCACATTCCCATGCACTTTCATTGTTTCGTGTACACTATGGCACATCCTGTGGGAGCAGGTCTCTGCAATTATTCCCACAGCCCTGAGAGCAGCTTTGTTAAAATGAAATGCACAGAACTTCTGTGTGCATGCCACAAAATCTGGAAATGCTGCATTTGTTCAAGAAAACATTTAACAAATGTGTTAGATATCCCCAGACTTCGATTTTACATATGACATGAGGCATCTAATTCTCCTGCTTTTATTCTTTAATAACCATTTCGGTAATTAGGAAAGGATTTCTAATTACATCGCTTGATCATATTTATTTTTTTCCAGAAGATTAATAACTAGTAATTATGATTCATTCATATTTTCAGATGCATTAGTAAAAAGTAAACATGACAACAGGGGATTTTTAAGCATAGCAAAAGTCACTATGATCTCATTATATAGTTGAATATCAAAGATTTAAACTGTATAATCAGATCAGAGTGACTTTTGCAATGCATTTTCCAGTTAATTGTCACTGGAGTATGCTGCAGCAAGTTCATGTCAGCACTGCTAGTTCTTTCCCCTTTTTAGTCAGTAATTCAAGACAAAAAGACTGATCGGTAAAGGTCTTATTGTACTAGTATTGTATTTCTAAAAAAAATACAGAGAAACAAACAAAAAAATAAGCATTCCAATGACTCACTTTGTTTAGATAGGAAAAAGCCAATGGTAATAGGAATGTTATTGTGTTTGCTTTGCATTGTTGGGTTGGCTTGCATCAAACCGTGCATTGCTCCAATTTAATACGTAGATTATAAAGCAATTACTTCTGAGATGATCTCTCTTTCCAAATTTTCTAATGCAGATATCGTCACAAATATGAGTTTGAAGAGGTCTGCAAAATGTATATATGAGCAAAATGCACATATGAGCAATACCATTTCAAGCTGCAGGTGGCTTAAGCACTACCTTCTTTCCTGCAGTTTCACTGCTGATTACTCCTGCTGACAGGAGATTACAAGGCAGAAGCAATTTCTGAAGTTATGTAGTGTATTTAGTTTGACAGTAAGCAGACCTATTCAACTTCTAGCAGACGTTTCAATCTGAGAGGAGCATTCATGCGTGATAGGTGTGTTGTCTGTCTGTATATGAACATGAGATTCAAAAGAGAAACATCATACTAGAAAATTGGCTGGATTCATAATATGTTTTGTAGTGACTTCATGTTATAAAAGAGAAAAAAACCTGAAACTGAATATTGGAAGTAATTCATAAGGTATAATAAGAGTAGATGTGATATAATAGATTTTTCTTTCTTTTTCCTTATTGTTTGTAACATTTAATTTCAGGTATTTCTTATTCAATGGAAACTATTAAATAGTAGAAAGCTCAGCTATAAAAATTTTAATCTCCTGATTAATCTCCTGTTTCGATTAATTGATGGAGCCTGGGACGCCCCCCCCCCCCCAAATTTACCACAGAAGTTGGTATTACAATTTCTGGATGAAGAATTCCACGCAAAAAATTCTGGGCTGGGTAAATTGACATTTCATATTCTTCCTTTTCCCTCTATATAGAGAAGTTTTCTCTGGACAAAATTCAAAGATAAAGGCAGCCTGTTTTCCAGCTAAATCTTGGACATAAATCAAAATTCTGTTGTTCAGGTCCCAAAATTTCAAGCAAAGACTTCAAACAATTTGGGATTAAAAAAAAAATAGATTAGATCTTCTAAAACCTCAAATGACCCCTAAAAGACATAAAAGAAATATTGAAAACTAACATTATTTAGTGCTTATCCAGAGTTTTGCAGCCCAGCAACAATAACCCTAATTTAGATGCAGCTCTAAAGTATTGTAATGAAGTGATTGAATGTCTCCTACATCTAGATATAAGGTAAACAGTTTTATTAATATTAGTTGACCATTAAGCCTTCTATTTTTAATGGTAACAGTGTGTGCCCTCAGCTCTGCAGGCTCTCTTGAGTACAGGCTTCAACAATTAAGTGCCTGTGAGGATAATTTTGGTCACTAAAGATAAAAGGAGGTCATGTAATAATGAAGAGTTTGGAGAGTTCAAAACTGCATTTTTACAGCTGTTTGGGTCCTTTAATTTCCCTGAGCCAGTTAAGTACATCTGAGATGCTTTCTTTAAATTGCAGAAACAGCAATAAGAACTTTGACAATGTGTTTCTCCCCCCTCTGACTGCACAATGCCTTGGTTCAAATCTTGTATCTGTTTCAGAGTATTGATCCTATGAAGTCATTTCTTTAGACAGTTCTATAGTATGCCATGATATAAGAACTGCTATCTTATCAGGAATCAATGCTTTTAGATGCTTTGATTCATCTGTTGAAAAGAGGCTATTTGACCTGTGTTGGTAAGACACTGGGCTGCAAGTCCATCAGATTTAATCAGTCAAGCAGAAGTGAACTTGTATGGTAAAGAGGGAAGTTTCAGATTTAGAAAGAAAAGGAACTAGTAAACTGGGATTGCAGCTTGGACAGATAGCCATAAGAAGGGCACAGTTACAGTGTGAGGACAATGTATTTTATTAACAATGTTTCCCTCCGTCTTTTAATTAAAAGAATTCTAAAAGTGAAGTTGATTTGCTGCAACTAATAAAAATGTGTGTATCCTTACGAGCACTGATTGTTGAGGGGTTTTTCTTTTCTTTTTCTCACAATATCCTAGAATGCTGTTTTAACCAAGAACACATCCACAGGAGGATTCTACTCCAGATTTCTCTGTCCTTAGAGCATCATGTGCTTTGGTAGATGAATTTAGCTTTCTTTCACTGACACAAGAGGCATCACAAGCCTTATTGTCTTCTTTGATAAAGTGACTAAATTAGTGGATCAGGGAAATGCTGTGGATAGAGAATACTTGGACTTCAATAAAGCATTTGACAAAGTAGACCACAGCCTTTTTCTCGATAAGCTAGAACAATGTGTACCACCACCAAATGTGTTCACAGTTGGCTGACCAGCCACAATAAATGAAGATATATTTATACAGAGAGAAGTATACAATGAGGTACCTTAAGGTTCTTTCTTGGGCCTAGTGTTCTTCCACAACTTTATAATCTAGATCAGTGGTTCCCAAACTTGGCAACTTTAAGACTTGTGGACTTCAACTCCCAGAATTCTCCAGCCAGCAGAGCAGAGCTGGCTGGAGAATTCTGGGAGTTGAAGTCCACAAGTCTTAAAGTTGCCAAGTTTGGGAACCACTGATCTAGATGAGGGGATCTAGATGAGGGAATAGAAGAGGAGCTCATCAGATTTTCAGATGACACCAGGTTGGGAGAATTGCCAATCCTTTGGAAGATAGGCTCAAGATTCAGAAGGATATTGGCAGACTTGACCATTGGACTCATCCAGCAAGTTGCAGTTCAGTCATGAGAAAACATAGGCAGGAAAAACAAAATGCATAAGAACACAATAGGAAGTACCTGGCTTATAATAATAACTGTGAGAG
This sequence comes from Thamnophis elegans, assembly GCF_009769535.1. Taxonomy (NCBI): domain Eukaryota; kingdom Metazoa; phylum Chordata; class Lepidosauria; order Squamata; family Natricidae; genus Thamnophis; species Thamnophis elegans. Next base: position 17,974,707 of record NC_045550.1, read on the forward strand.
GATCTAGTAGATCACCTCTTATGTATAATTAAGCAGTGTGCTGCAGCTGTAGAAAAAAAGCGACATAGTTCTAGGCTGTATCAACAGAGGGCTAGGATCAAGATCATGGAAAGTGATAGTACCATTTTATACTACACTGGTGAGAACACACTTGGCGTACTGCATCCAGTTCTGCTAACCAGGATTTTAAAAAGATGTTGAGGCCCTAGACTGAGTACAAAGAAAAACAACAAAAATGATAGGTCTGGAGCAGTGGTGGGTTTCTGCTGGTTCGCACTGGATCGGGAGAACCGGATGGTGAAATTTACCCATCCAGTGAGAGAAGGTTCGACCGGTGGACCCGGAAGTAACTTCCAGAACATCTGCCCCAGCCCTGTCACTCCTCACTCACCCCTGCCCATCCGGAAGCCGCTCCATTGCTCGCTCCCCCCACCAGTCCTCACTATCCTAGCCCAATTCGGTGTCAAGTGCAATACCTGGGAGTGGAGGTGGTGAAAGGAGAAGCATGGAGAGGTCCAGTGGCACAATCCACCAGACAGCAGCGGCAAGCTCAGGAGTTTTCTCCTGGATTCCTCTCTGTCATGCCTCCTCCGATCTCCCAAATTCTTTCTCCAGAGTGTGATAGCTTTCTACTGGATTCCCCTCTGTCGTGCCTCCTCTGTTCTCCCAGAGTTCTTTCCACAGCGTGTGATAGCTTTATACTGGATTCCCCTCTGTCTTGCCTTCTCCGTTTTCCCAAAGTTCTTTCTCCAGAGTGTGACAGCTTTGTTCTGGATTCCCCTCTGTCTTGCCTCCTCCGATCTCCCAAAGTTCGTTCACCAGCATGTGATAGCTTTCTACTGGATTCCTCTCTGTCCTGCCTTCTCCAATCTCCTTAATTTTGGCCCTTAATCTTCCAGTTGTCTAATTTTGGGAGGTTTTCTCCTCTCTTTCTCCCCCCCCCTTCATAGGAGTCCCATTTTTTTTGCCACATGGCTTGCGGGTGGTGGTCATGTGACTGAGTGTGAATGAGTGATGTCAAGTTGGCCATACCTGCCCGGTCACATGACTGGCAAGCAATGCCCACAAAATAGGCCATACCCACAGAATAGGTTCTTAAAAAAATTGAAACCCACCACTGGTCTGGAGGCTAAATCATGATGAATGGCTAAGGGAATTACGTATGCTTAGCCTAATGAGAAGGCTTGGAGGGAAATGATAGCAGTTTTCCAATATTTGAAAATCTGTCACAGGGAAGAGAGCATCTACATATTCTCTGTAACAGCTGAGTAAAGGACAAGAAGCAATGGATGGAAGCTTGTCTGAGGGAGATTCAGCCTGGGAATAAGGAGGAATTTCTTAACATAAAGAATGATAAATCAATGAAACAATTTGCCTCTCAGAGTTGTGGGTGCTCCATCGCTAGAGGTTTTCAAGAAAAGATTAGACAACCACTTGCCTGGCTCCTCCCTTGGCAGGATGTTGGACTAGAAGACCTCAAAGGTCCCTTGCAGCACTTTGGTTCTATGATGTTCATAGATCTTTGTTACAATAATGATCCTTAAAATAATATTTATTTTAATTTAATCTACCTACCTAGACATTCCTGAACTACTTAGAGATCATAACCATACTTTGATAGAAAATACAATATCCTAAAATTGCCACATAAGAGTGAGGGAAAAGAAGATGTGGTTCTTAACAGAAGCTCAAACTTGTGGACAGAAATGAAGGACAATACAAGTTAGAATATGTGTATCTCCTCCATTCTCAGAATGGCACCTGCAATCCAGTTTAATGGTGTCTTGTTTAGTTTATTAATAATCTAATAGAAAGTATTCCCAGCCAAAATGAAATGAAGGATAAATTTTATTGAGTGAAAAGTTTTATTGGGAGGTTTGCTCACAATCCTGGTTTCATGTGCTCTTGAACCATCTCAATTAAATGGGATAGAGAGATGATTTTTTTATATTATACTATACAATATTATAACAGCATTTCAAACTGTCTTGTTTGCAGCCATTGTTGCAATTGTTATTTATTATTTTGTTATTTATTTGAAGCCTGATGCTTGATGGAATGCTTACCTTACACGTTAGATTTATGAAAAAGATCCTCATTTCTGACAATCCTTTGTCTCATGGTCAGCATTCTTCATCAACTCTAATAAATAATTTGACTGCATTCTTTATAACCCATGAAAGATCTAGTAGAACATCAAAACAAAATGCCATATGCTACAGTAATATAAACAATAGCATTTTAATACAGCCACTAATCAATGCCAGATTACAGCTAGTGTTACTGTTTGCCAAGGGGAGCTACACATAAAAGACATAGGGATTAGTCTAATGAAGGGTATTAGCAGTTTGTTGGGATGGGATGGTCGTCCTCTTCCACCGAGTGTGCAGCTTCGGGAGGGACACACATGGAGTGATGAGGGAGGAAAGGGACACCCACCTAGCCAGTCAGATCAGCTAAATCAATAGCAGTAGACTTATATACCGCTTATATACCCTGGCGATCAATGGGGTCACAGATGTCACAGTCAGATTGCCCTCACATCCAAGCAGTTTGCTCCAAGTATCTCTAGAGGAATTACAATAGAGTAAAATGTGGGTCAGTAACTCAGTGTTCTCTACTGTCAGGGATGTTGTATAAAGGGTTGTTTGGAGCCTACTCTTCCATGTGGCTAATGGCAAAATACCAGACTGCAGTAATGTGAAATCCCTAAGGAATTTATTAACTGTAAAATGTTCAAGATACAGGGCTGGTTCAAAACAGATCTAAATATTCCCCAGTTATATTTTGAATGGTAGTTGCTATGTAATAAATTTCAAATATGACTTTGATTTTTGATTTTTCTTACTGATGCAGTAGGAGGTTTATTCCATAATTCTTCCTTTATTCCTTCAAACTTATATATATATATATATATGTAGGTCTCTAGTTATTCGGGTTTTCTCCTGCATAGAATTGGAGATGTCTTGGCGACGTTTCGACGAAGTCTCATTCGTCATCTTCAGGCTACTTCAGGCTTGGTGTTTCCAGGAGTAATGTGAGATCTCGGCTGTTTCTTCCTTTTAACTGCCAGTGGGGGTTTGAACTGATTGGGTGGGGGCTTGGCTGTGTCCTGATTGGGTGGAGGTGTGTCCTGATTGGGTGGAGGTGTGTTCTGTTCTGATTGTTTGGGGGGTTGTGTTTCATGTAAGGGTAGGAGGGGTTTTAAAGAGGCTAATTGTGCATTTGCAGTCTGGCTTCTGGTTCTGGGTCGTGCCTCCTCATCAGTTTGTGTTTTTGTCTGTTTTCTTTGTGGATGTTTGGTGGTGATATTCTGTGTGGCTCTTGTGAGTGTGGGCCTGTTGTCTTTCATCATGTTCGGGACTCGTTTATCAATAAGGGCAGGCTTCCAAAAGGCTGGCAGGCGGGAGGTATCGTCCCGCCTGTTCATGCTGTGTGGGCATTTTTCTATTTCAATTGCTTCTCTGATTATTCGGTTGTTGAAATGTTCAGCCTTGAGGATAGTTCTAGTCTTATTAAAATCAATTTTATGTCCTGTGGCTTTAAGGTGTTGGACCAGGGAAGAAGTTGGTTCCTCTTTTCTGATTGCGTTTTTGTGTTCTTCAATGCGTGCACTTATTCTTCTGTTGGTTTGTCCGATGTATGTGGTTGGGCAGGTGGTGCATGGGATTTCATATACTCCTTGATTTTCTAACTCAATTTTGTCTTTGGGGTTTCTTAGGATGGTGGATATTTTTCGGTCTGTGCAGAATGCTGTCTTGATGTTGTGTTTGCGGAGGATTTTGCTGATTCTGTCTGTGGTGCCTTTTATGTATGGGAGGAGGGCTTTTCCGTTTTCTTGTTCTCTGTCCTGGACTTTAGTGGGGGTTTCTTTTTGGATTAGGTTGGTGATCTTATTTCTTTGGAATCCATTGGATGTCAGTACGTTAGTGAGAGTGTGTAGTTCGGTTTTTAGGTGTTGTTCATCAGCTAGGCGTTTTGTTCTGGAGATGAGTGTCTTGGCTACGGAGTTGATCTGGGCTGGGTGGTGGTGTGAGAGTGCGTGCAGATAGCGGTTAGTGTGTGTTTTCTTCTGGTAGATGGTGTGTCCTAGGGAGCCATTAGATTTCCTGTAGACTAAGACGTCCAGGAAGGGAAGTTGGTTGTTTACTTCTGTTTCCATGGTGAACTGTATTTTGGGGTGTAGGCTGTTGAAGTGTGTAAGGAAGTTGTCCAGTTGTTCTTTCCCATGTGGCCAGATTATGAAAGTGTCGTCTACATATCTGAGCCAGAGTTTGGGTTTGTGATCAGATTTTTCTAGAGCTTGACAAATGAAAGATATGAGAGCAGCTGTAAGTATAAAGATATGTATGGCAATAAAGTCTAAGAATTCAAAGACCATAGTTCTCTGGCTGTAGTTTAGAAGTGATTGTCAGTTCACCTTGGAGAAACCGATGTTTGACAATTGTAGGAGAACGTTCCATAGCCTGGAGCCACAGAAGAAAGGTCTTCTTACGCTAGACAGATGAGGTTCTTCAATTGGTGAGTTTTGAGCCTTAGCTTTCATTAATATGACCTTCCTGTGAATGACTGAAAAGCATGTAATCTAAAACTACCCTCCCCCATGTAGAAAGGTTTGATTGGGTTCTTATTTATTCATGCAGGACTAAGACCACTTTCTTTGGTCCTCTGAAATGCTTTGATGTTGTTTTATAAAATATGGCATCACTATTGTGTGAACATTAATTAATGACAAAAGGAATTGCATGATAAACTGGATGCATAAATTGTTGTGAATTATTTTTCATTTGAGGATGTGGCTGAAATTTACATATAGATTGAACTCCTAAATATACCAAATGCCACTTTTTTGCTTGTTAACAGCCCCCTCCTCCCTAATTATGAGGCATGTTTGAAAATGTTCATTGTAGGTTCATTGTATTTGCTTTTGAGGATCAAAACAAAAAAGTTATTGCATTATGTATTCCAAAGCAGTACAGGTTAAAACAAAAACATGCAAAATAGAGGGTGATAGGGCATCTATTTTAATTTCTTGAATTGAATGCCCACTGAACTGAGTAGTACTGGCTGAGCAACAAATGGAAGGTGGAGCTGTAGTATCTATAAAAGAGAATAATTATGGACCAATTTAGTAGGTGCGCTAAAGAACAGAATAGGTAATTGCTAGAAAGAAAGATAAGGTGTTAGATTAGAAAACATGAAACTCTGAGTTCTAGTCCTTTCTTAGGCATGAAAACTGAGACTTTGTGACAGTCTCTCAATCCAACCCAACTCACAAAATTGTTGGTAAAATATGGGGTAGGATTATTACATATACAATCTTGATTAAACAAAAAAGGTGAAATGCATATCTAATAATAATGTTAATACATTTATCCTATCTTTTGAAAAGGCACAGAGATACACTAGTTTGGGTATGCCACTAGCTCTCTTTTACATGATTAGCAGAAGATGAGAAGTTGCATCATTTAGAAGATCATGAATCCATAGTTAACAATAGCAATAGTAAAATGCATTAGGAAATTTAGGATATAAGCTATTAAAATCACTCCTGTAGTGTAAATTTGTATATGTGGACGTCCTAGTAGAAGGCTTTAGGGATATGATAGAAAATTCATGGCACCATGAACCTACTCCCATGGAATATGCTTAAGAGTTTGAAGGATTTGATTGAAAGACAGTGTCACACATCATTGTAGTATTTTTCCTAATGTTTATTCAACCTGGTTATAAAACATAGCAAAAGCAGTTTCATTTACTCAGTGTTAAGCTTTGCATGTACAATTTGTGGCTCCTAATTGCTCAGCATATCAGTAAAGATAATCTTCTTCCTAGTGGTTGATTTCAAAATTTTTTAGAACCTCTTCTGTAGGTGTGCTTTGTGGGAGTGGCTTGCCGGCCATTTGACCGGGTGGGAGTGGCTTGCCGGCCATGTGATTGGTTGGAGTGGCTTGCCAGCCATGTGACTGGGTGGGCATGGCCAACTTGTAAAATGTGGTGAAACTCACTTAACAACGCTCTTGCTTAGCAACCAAAATGTTGGCTCAGAAACCCTGGCATTTGAAGCACGCAATTCTTAAAGATGTCAAGTTACAATACCCTTGCACCCCTAACCCTTTAGAAAAAAAAACATGCCCATTATTTCAAATTCCAAATTCCAAACCAATCTTTCTAGTTACCTGTAGGTATACAATCTTTAACAGTATGAATATTACCAAGTCCATTTTAGGCTCATTAGTCATCCTTTCTTGGATTGAAGCCAATAGGCCATCTTCAACTGCCAATCAAGCTAAGTCAATTTTCATTATTTTAGCTGCCAGACATCACCTCATTTTCAAACGTTGACCTTTTTCAGGTTTCCTGTTTCCATGGTCATCCTGAACTGTATAAAAGAGGAGGTTGAGTTGCACTCTATGTAAAGGACCACTATATTGCTACAGAATTGCATGAAGCCAAAGACAAAAACCTCCTAGAATGCATATGGGTCAACATAAAAGAAAAAAAAATGATATGGCCATAGGTGTCATGGGCCACCCAATCAATCAGAAAAAATAGACATTCTTTTTGCCAACTAACAAACATATGTAGGAAACACACTGCAATAGTAATGGGGGACTTCAATTACTCTGATAGCAATTGGAAAACTAATTCTCCACAAAGTGAGAAATCAAATAGGTTCTTAACCAACCTAGCTGACAACTTTGTTGTCCAAAAGGTAGAGGAGGGAACTAGAGGGGCAGCCATACTGAACTTAATACTCACAGAGAAGAAGTGACAGAGGGAATTGAAACTGCAGGAACCTTGGGTGAGAGTGACCATATCATACTAGAATTTAATATAATGCAAACACAAGCAATAGAACATAATGATACCAGAGTCTTAGATTTTAAAAGAGCTGATTTTAATAAACTCAGACAGATCTTGGAAAAGACTCCTTGGATAAAAATCCTAAAGGGAAAACAACCCAAGAATCTTGGGAAAACTCTGAAAAATATGATAATAAAAGCATAGATCAGCACAATAATGCTGAGAAAGAAAAACAAGAAATCCAAGAAGAAACCAGCATGGTTGCACAAAGATCTCTCTGACAAATTGAAAGACAAAAAGTATGAGTACAACAAATGGAAAGAGAGACACACACCTAAGGCAGGATATCAGCAGATAGTCAGAATCTGCAAAGACAAAGTCAGAAAAGCAAAGGCTCAGAATGAACAAAGGCTTGCAAGAAAAGTTAAAGATAATAAAAAAAAAGTTTCTTCCAACATATAAATCAGAAGAAAAAAAAATCAAGGAAACAGTCGGTCCACTAAAGAGGGAAGACAACAAGGAAGTAAAAGGCAACAGAGAGAAAGCAGAGCTGCTCAATTCATTCTTTGCATTGGTCTTCATGCAAAAAGAAACTATAGCCCAACCTACCAGAAATATATACCACACTGGAAATAAAAGTTAAAATAAGCAAAAAAAAAAAAAGTAAAAGAACACCTGTCTGATCTTGATGAATACAAATCACCAGGACCTGATGGATTACATCCCAGAGTTCTAAAGGAGCTGGCACTGAGCCACATCTTTCAAAAATCCTGGAACACCAGAACTACCAGAGGACTGGAAAAGAGCTGATGTCATTCCCATCTTCAAAAGAGGAAATAAAAACGGACCCAAGAAACTATAGACCAATCAGCCTAACATCAGTACTCGGGAATATACTGGAAAAGATAATAAAAAAAAAACAGATCTTTCAACATCTAGAAATGAGTAAATTAATAACTAGCAGCCAGCATAGCTTTGTTAAAAACAGATCATACCAAATCAATCTTATTTCACTCTTCAACATAGTGACTAAATTAGTAGACCAGTGAAATACTGTGGACATAATATTCTTAGACTTCAGCAAGGCATTCGACAAGGTAGATCACAACCTACTTCTTCATAAGCTAGAAAAAAATGGGCTAGATAGTTTCACCACCAAATGGCTGACAAACCATAACAAGTAGTCCTTAATGGGTCTGTCTACATGAAGACTTGGCAGTGGGGTATCACAAGGTTCCATTTTAGGCCCAGTACTTTTCAATATCTTCATAAACAACTTAGATGAGGGAATAGAAAGGGAACTTACTAAATTTGCAGATGATACTAAGCTGGCAGGAATAATTAGCGCCCTAGAAAATAGGCTCAGATGGATCTTGACAGACTTGAACATTGGGACCTATCTAACAAAATGAAATTCAATGTAGAGAAAAGTAAAGTCCTATACCTAGGTAAGAAAAACCAAAATTACACATATAAAATGGATGAAACCAGGCTTAATAGCAGTGACTGTGAAAGGATATTGAAGTCTTAGTGGACAACCAGCTAAATATGAGCCAGCAGTGTCTAGCAGCAGCCAAAAATGCCAATGCAATCCTAAATTGCATTAACAGAGGGCTACAATCAAGATCAAGTGAAGTGCTAATACTACTCTATAAAGCCTTAGTAAGACCACACATAGAGTACTGCATTCAGTTTTGGTCACTACATTATAAAAAAGATGTTGAGATTCTAGAAAAAGTGCAGAGGAGAATAAACAGGATGTTTAGGGGACTGGAAACTAAAACTTATGAAGAACGGTTACAGGAACTGGGCATGGCTAGCCTAGTGAAGAGAAGGACCAGGGGAGACATGATAGCTGTGTTACAATATTTGAGGGGCTGCCACAGAGAGGAGGGGATCAAGCTGTTTTCCAAAGCACCTGGCGGCCAGACAAGGAATAATGGATGGAAACTGACCAAGGAGAGATTCAACCTAGAAATAAGGAGGAATTTTCTGACAGTGAGAACAATCAACCAATGGAACAACTTGCCTTTGGAAGTTGTGGGAGCTTCATCACTTGAGACTTTCAAGAAGAGATTGGACTGCCATTTGTCAAAAATGGTGTAGGGTCTTCTGCTTGAGCGGTGGAGGGGGGGTTGAACTAGATGACCTATAAGGTCCCTTCCAACTCTGTTAATCTGTTAAAAGTCCATCTTCCAGGTCTAGGGTAGCATCTGATAATGATACCTGCCTATTTTTCTATCAAAAAATGTATGACAATAGAAAATAAAAATTCCTCTTAGTTCCTTATAAACAAAATTAACTCTTTAGCCTGGATTTCTGCATGAATACATGAACAGAGAGCAAGAGAGCATCATCATAACTCCAATTTGGTTTTGGACTTAGTCACCTGAATTCAATTAGCTGAATGTTGAAGTAGATACTTGCAACTTTAAATCTCCTCATGTTTAGATTTAACATTTAGCCAAATATGTAGCTATAGCCATAATCTGACACACAATAAAAGCTAAAGGATGTAGATGAATGGTTCATATTAAGGAACTTTAATGAGATGTATTCAATTCCCTTAATTCATCTATTCTTTCAATTGTGAAGAATGCTCAGAGATGCAACACAATTAAATGAACTAAGAAAATAGATTAGAGAGTTAGAGTTTGTATCAGGACTACACCAGAATTATTGTGTGACAGATGCAATAATCAACTTTCAAAGAAAGTAAGGAAAGGTTTCTTCAATAGGACCCAGCTAGAATGACACAAAATTTCAAGTAAATTTTAAAAGCCTTCATGTATTCTTGTTCTCTTTTAAAAATTCATTCGACTCATCTGCCATCTTTATATTATACAATATGAAGAAATCAATTGTGCAGTACTATACATTTTCTTGGGTTACACATTAGACTAAGGCAAAATGTAGCTTGCTTACTTTTGAGTTAATGTCCAGTCACTGGAGTGTCTAAATCATAATTCATGGCTTAATAATGTGAACATCTTACCACTGATGCTTATTCTATGACCATTATTTGAAATGATGATTTAGTAGGATATATAAACCCAATGTCTGAGTTAAACTTAGATTTTGTTTTTAATAGAGACTATTTGGATAGGCCTTCTAAATGGAGGAGGCAGTCTTGAACATAGTCAGGTACCAAGTTTTATAGAATTTACAGGTTAAGACCAGCATTTTTAGTTGCACTTAGAAACCTATGCAATTACTGGCAAACAAATGTCATATGGCAATAATCACTCTGCTTTGCCATTGCATAGGTTGCTGGAGTTTGGACCAACTGCAGTTCCTAGTTAGTCATTAGTGATAGAAAATATGAACTCATACTGTGCTTAATCAGACTCACATTTTGTCTATCTTCACCAGTGCTCCAGGGACCACTTCTGCTGCTTCTGCTAACAGTCCTCAATAAACCAGACAATGCCCTTAACTTTGGCTAATAGTAGGAAAATGTATGAGAGTTATTATGTCAACCAACCTGCTGCTTCCCAATTCCAGCCAGATGCTCAATAAGTTGCCTGTTAGGATCATTTGGAAACTTTCCAAGCAGCCTTCAGAAACCATTTAATGCCTTTCTAATAGGCTCCTGCACTCTAGACTGTCCTAATAGGTTGTTCCAAACTGGGGAGGGAATAGCAGCAACAAATTTAGTCAGGATCAGGAAATAATCTGACACAACAAAGGAATCAGTCTAATGTCTTCTATATCCAGATCATACATTATCTACTCCAAAGTAAAGGCTAGGCCTAAATGAGTCTTATTGTGTGTCTCAGATCAGATTTTTAATTGGGATAATCCTATGATTGTCATGAAGGTAATGAACTCCTGAACTTTCCCAGAATTCAGAGCATGGAGATTAAAGTTTTACAGTACAAGTAACTGGGGTGTGTGTGTAATATGTAGCCATCATATAAAACAATGATTTTTCCTTTTGCTTTACTCTGCTTATTTTAATTCTGCCTATTTGATGGGTCCCATTAAATTACTCTTGAGGAAAAGTGGCCTTCAACAGAAGACATCTTACCCACTCTTGCTATAAGTAATTCATCAGGTTATATGCTAACTTAGGTCCACAGCTACTTTTCTTCCAAGATAAAAATAAATAGGTTAAACAAGTTTGTCTATATTATTTTGGGCACTGATTTTTATCCTACATATGATATTAAATATACATTCTAGGATGTAACTATCTTCCAACTTCTCACCACTTGATAATAGTGTAGCTATGTGGCAAAGCTGATAAGAATCTCGTTCTCTTCCATTGTACTAAGTAATAGCAAAATCTTCTAAAAGTCCACTCTGTATTCTGTCTTAGATAAGCCTGTCTGGCCCCATTTGTCCCTTCCACATCCTATCTTATTTTACAGCTTTCAGATGCTTCACTTGAGGAAAGTTCTGTGTTATTTTTCTATTTTTCCCACTCAACAATTTAATTTCTTTTCTTCTTCCTTTCTCTATCTTGTGTAAGCCCCTTTAGGAAAGGAGCAACTGAATGGGGAGACAAGATAACAATTCTAAAATAAGGTTGCAACAAACATTTGTTACTCCATTTCATTCTATATAAAGGAATTAAAATTCTAGAGTAAAAACTACAGAATGCCACTGTTTTAAGGCTGCAACCATCAAGGAATTAATGATAATGAACAATTTATTTTTGAGTAGACATGCAGGACTTTATTGTCAGTTTTGAAAATAGAACGCCATGAAAACCCAATCATCTAATCAAGGAAAAATAAGCAGACATATGGAATCTAAGATTGCTGTAACCAAGAGAAAGAGAAAGAGAAGCAAATCACAAAGTCTGTCTAACATCAATACCTGGGAACATTACAGAATGAATAATGAAGAGATTTTTATGTAAAACCCTAGAAAACAATTCATTTATTAGACTTGCATGTTGCCCATCATGCCTAAAAGTGACTCTATGCTGCTTATGAACAATGCAAACCAATGGAGCAATGACCAATTTTAGCATAGATCGTTAAGAATAAATTTGTCACATGATTCTTATTTAATGTTATGATCAGTACATTTCCTTCATAAACAAAGAGAATGCTGAAGACCGCATGTACCTTGATTTCAGCAAGGCATCTGACTAAAAATCTCATGACCTGCTATTTACCAAACTATTTAACTGAGGGCTTGATTAAGTGGGTGCATAGTTGGCTCAAAAATCATACTGGAAGAGTGATAATCAATGGTTACTCATTACACTGAAGAGCTGCATCAAGTGGGATGCTGCAAGGGCTATTCCTGGTTTCCCTACTTTGCATATTTTCATTAATGATTTGGAAGAAGAGGCTGAGGAAACATTTAACAATTCTGCAGACAATATAAAATAGAGACAACCAAAACTGTGAAAAGCAAAAATAAAATTCAAAACAATCTCAGTGGAATGGAGACATGGAATGAAAGTCAGAGAATGAAATTTAACAGTGACAAGGGCAAAGTTAGTAATTTAGGAACAAACATCAAATAGGAGATATAAATTAAATAAATTTAACTTAAAAAGGTAAGAGACATCTGACTTGGTAATTTTACTTGTGAAAAATATCTTGAAACACTATTTGTTTCAAAACTAAACTAAACTAAACTAAACTAAACTAAACTAAACTAAACTAAACTAAACTAAATATAGTCTGACATCTAATGTCTGAAAAAATAAATAAGCAAAGGCAGTATTAGGCTTCATCAATATAACATATAGTAATTGTTCCACTCTATTTTTAAATCAGACACTTTGAGTACTGTGTTCATTTTTCAGTTCTATATTTTAAGAATAATTCATAAAATTACAATAGGTTCAAATAATTGCAACAAAAATAATCAGGAGACTAAAACCTGAGTCCTACAATGAGCAATTGAACGAGCTAGATATTGTATGTTTATTTTTTTTTAAAAGTTGGGGGGGGGGATATTATAGCATTTTTCAAATACCTGAAAATACATTATATGGAGAAAACCTATTTTTGGTATAAACCTATTTTTCTTGCTTTGGATTGCAGGAAACAGAATAATGAATTTAAATTATAGGAAGACAGATGTTAAAAAAGGTCTCAACAGTTAACCAATTACCCAGAGTGATCAAGGGTTCCCCTTTATTTGATATCTTCCAACAGAGCTAAAGAGTCATTTGTCTGGGATCCTTAATTGAGATTCTTACACTGTGCAGAAGATTGAATTCTATGAACTCCATGAGTCTAATTCACATTTCATTTAGTGAGAATTAAAACTAATGAATTATAGCTAATACAATTATTCTCCATGTATAATATATAACAATGTACTCCCTCTTTCACAATAAAAATTACAATATATCATAAATTTTTGGATAGGCTCTGACGAGACCAGATACAGCATTGAGGTCATATGTTTTGTATCCCCAGTGCACAGATTAAATAAACAGCTAAATAAAAATTTTAAATGGATTTGATATACTGTATTTCTGAGTCCTTGGTGCTATCTGAGCTTGGTTGTTTTCTTGCAGATGTTTCATTGCCAAACTACCTATGAAAATGATAACAGTACCAAAAACATCAAACAAACCACCAACAGACTATTACAACCATATGGCATCCCCATCTAGAAAAATATGCTACATGAACCAAAAGACCAGCAGCTTCCCCTAAAAAATAGAACAAAACAGGAATCATGTACAACATGAGTCACCAACCTTTTGGACCTCCGGGACCACTAAATTCATAATTTTAAATCCATGGACCACTAATATGAAATTTTTAAACAATAAATAGTATTTAGTGCAAAATAAAATGCACATATTTTTCTCGCGAACCACCAGTGGTCCACTAGCTACCAGTTGGTGACAACATACAGTGTAAAGACAACCATTATGTAGGATAAATAGAAATAAAACTAGCAGAGGGCATCCATGAATACCAACCAATAGCCTGAAGACATACAAAATACAGAAGAACAAAATTGGAAGGGACCTTGGTGGTCTTTTACTCCAACCCACTATTCAAGCAGGAGATCCTATAATATTCTGGACAAATGCCTGTCCAATCTCTTCTCAAAAACCTCCAGCCATGTTTTTGCTTTTGACATAGCCTTAATGAGAACAGATTCAGCATTTTCTTTAAGTATTTTCTCTGAAAAACATTTAGCACAACTGTCCAATCAAGGAATGATCAAGATCATGCCTACCAACACTGATAGGGCAAGTGTTGAGAACAAATCCCTATTAACATTGATGATGTTACCTAGTTTGGTAATGTCTGCAAGAAAACAACCAAGCTCAGAGAGCACCAAAGACTCCACATTTCAACTCTGAGTTACAAATATTCTCTTTTATCAATGCTGCACTTCATATGTTCTACCATATTAAAGTATAGGTATCTGTTGAAGGTTAAAATCGGCATTTAGTTTCTTAAAACTCTTTTCCTTGAGAATTAATTGTTCTTTCCAGATGGCTGAATCTGAAATGCATAGTTTACTTTTATACTTTTCCATTGTGGAGGATGACCTGATTCTCTAGGGCTTTACTTCTTCATTTAACCAAGGAGAAGCTACAAAACAAGCCAGAGGATCATTCGCTGAAATCAATTAGTCAGACAACACCAAGCATTTAGTGAGAGAGACTCTTGGAGGCTAAATGTTTCTCAGAGAAAATACTTGGGCAAAATGTCGAATCTGTTCTCATTAAGGCTATGCCAAAAACAAAAAGCAAAGCAAAACAACAACAGCAATGATAACAACAAAACAACAACAAAAGTTTAAGAGGGCTTTAACCAAAATGTTTTCAAACTGCTGCTTAAAGTAACATAAAGATGAAGCATAGATGGCTACTTCTTCAGCTCTTTTTATTGTTTTGAGTAGAAGTGAGATTATTAATAATAAAACAAATATGCAGTAATATTAAAATTCATTAGATACTTTGCTTAAATAGCTGATCAGGCCATTTGTTGCAGAGACCGAACAAGCTCAAAAGTTGCTTTTCTGCATTTCAGTTCAAGGATAAAAGTTTGCCCCCAAAGGAAAAAAAAATCTAAATAACTAAATAGCTCAACTAAATAACAGATTCCTATCAAAGATTAGTGAGAAGGTCATTCTACAACTGTAATAACATAGATGATAACTTAGACCTGTCAAGAAAGCATTGCCAAGACAAGAAATGTGAATAATTTTGATAAGCTTTCTTTCAGCATCTCAGCAGCTAAATAGATAGCCAGTCCAAGAAACATGTGGAATTATGATCATCACCTATCTACAAAAATTGAGGTGGGGGGGATGGAAAAAGTTCAAAGACAAAATAAAATATACAGTATATAATACCTTTAGACTTTACTTATAAAGACAAACATGTCTTCTAATTTCTTATGGGGACCCAGCAGTGCCAGAATCTTATGAAGGGAAAAATACCAGTGTTTACAGATAGTCCTTAATTTATGACCATATTAAGCCCAACATTTCTGTTGCTAAGTGATGCAATTGTTATGTGACTTTTGTCCAATTTCTTGCTGCAGTTGTTAAGCAAATTACTGCAGTTGTAAAATTGATAATACAGTTACCAGTTATCTGATTTTAAATCTTCATGGCAACTACGAAGCAGGAAAACATGGCTTCAGCCAGGTCAGCTTCAGAGTTGACATTCAGATCATGAAATTATTTACTCACATATCTTATGGCTGCACACATTACAGCTATATTTCACGAGTTGCATTGGTTACTAGTCAGTTTCTGGCTTCAATTCAAAGTACAGTTACAACCTTTAAAACCATACAAAGCTAAGTTATTTGTTGGTCCAGCTTTCCTTGGTTATCCCATCCCATCCCATCAGGGTTGATGGGAGGGGCATTTCACGGGTTCTATCTGCTACGGAGTTCTATCTGATATAAACTAGGAGTAAAGCTTTCTCTGTGACACATGCTCTTTGAAACATCATTTCCTTTGAGGTGAAATTGACCCCCAATCCTATTGACCCTCCAGAAGTCCCTTCAAACTTGGTTCTTTCAGTGAAACTGTGAATCCCATGGAAATAGAGAGCCTGCAAAATACTGTACATATATTGTATGTAGAATTCTGAATGTACTACGCCAAGGTGGCGCAGTGGGTAGAGTGCAGTACTGCAGGCCACTTCAGCTGACTGTTATCTGCAGTTCAGCGGTTCAAATCTCACTGGCTCAGGGTTGACACAGCCTTCCATCCTTCTGAGGTGGGTAAAATGAGGACCCAGATTGTGGGGGCGATATGCTGACTCTGTAAACGGCTTAGAGAGGGCTGAAAGCCCTATGAAGCGGTATATGTCTAACTGCTATTGCTATTGCTATTGCTATTTTTAATATTTATAGTTTTAATTGTTTAATAGTTTTAATTGTTCTAATTGATTTTAATAGTTTTAATTGTTCTGATTGTTCCTACTTTTTAAAATCCATGTATGCTAATCAGAAACACAGATGTGAGATGAATGGCTATAAGAATTTTATGAACAAATAGTATCATAGCACATGCTCTGAAACTTATTTTTTAAATCAGGGTTATTTTTGTTTTTTGTTTAATGTTTCTGGTAAATCATAAATGAATCTCTTACAAAATTTATTTTACAAAATAAAATAAAGTAATTTACACTGTCTTGAAGGAAGTCCTTCTAAGATTTGTTTTAGTTCTTCAATTGAACCAAATTCACTCTACCAGAATGCATAGAAAATGTACACCACAATGGGATAGTATGTTTACAGGAATGTGGATAGATAGGAAACATATACTTTTAAGCCTATGTGGAAGGGTCTGGCTTGAAGTGCTTCAAGCTGTGAAAGTCTTATGAGGTGCTGTGTTTCTCCTCCATGAAATAGTTTATGAAGTTTTGAAGCCCCTGTGTGAGTTCCACTAGCATCTGTTGCTCATATGTAGAAGTTTCTTCTGGCTGTTACAAATGTCAGAGGAGTCATTAAAATGAAGAAACAATGCTGCTTTATTGTTAGAAATACTTGAGTACTCTTTTATGAAGCAACCTCAAAAGTTTTCACAAAGTTTTACTGGAGTAAAACACTCCTTTGAAGCTTTGCACAGTTCTAATTTATAATTCATAAAAATCTAAACCATTACAATAAAATATAATATCTAGCCATTCATCCTGTGTTATATGGTTTACATCAAGAAGAAATGGAATAAATGGATAAAAGTACAAATGGATGTGATTCTAAAGCATGAGTTCTTTGCTTCATAATCTCTTAGTTCAGAACCATTTACATTATATTTACACAAGCTATTTTGCAATATTTTAAATGGAGACTTTATTGAAGATTGAATTTTGTGTGAAAAAAATGTCTAAATGTCTAGGATAAATAGCCATGGTCACCTTCAGATGAAGGTGACCTGAAATGAAGGTCCTCCTGAAATTCCAACTTGTTGATTTGTTTTGCAGGTTGTGGATTATACAAAGGTCATCCTAGCCACAACTGCTACTTAATCATTGAACAGGAGTCATGAGTACAGGAGGAACCCGGATTGTGCATTGGGGTACTGCAATTCCAGTCAACACAAACACCAACACCAAAGATGTCTTAGTCCTGACAACAGTAGCCTCCAAAATCCAAAAGAAATCCAAAATTAAGGAAGGTTGTTTTATTTTTCTTAATGTAATCTACTTAACTTTGTTTTGTACTTACTGCTTACTTGATAAAAATCTCACATCACCAAGCTGCTAAATTGATTGGATATAGAGCCTATAACACAAAATTATTAAGTAGCTCTTAATTCCCACCTTAATGTTAATTGCGTTACCATACGGTGCATTCCTTGTGCCAGAAGTATATCAAAAGATGAGCATTAAGTAACTAAGTAACAATCTGGTAGAAGATTAAAGACTCAGGCAATTAGCTTCTCAACAGAGATTTCATTGCTCTTACATTTTACAATACATTTTGTTTCAGAAGTCGTCTCAACCTATAGGAGATGACAAATAGAAAAAAATGATATACACATTCTGTTATTAAATGAAGAATATACATACATACATACATACATACATACATGTGTTTGTATGTGTGTGTGTGTATATGTGTGGCAAAAATCACAATACATCACAAGGCATTTTAAAAACTAAACAATTTATTATCTCATAAACCTCTCATAAATCAAGTGATCATACATAAAATAGCAGAAATGACATTGTGAGAGCCATGGTAGTGGAGCAGTGGTTAGAATGCAGTATTACAGGCTAATTCTGCTGACTGCCAGCAGTTTGATTCTCAATGGCTCAAGGTTGACTCAGTCTTCCATTATGCTGAGATTAGTAAAATGAAGACCCACATTATTGGGGGCAATATGCTGACTGTTAATTGCTTAGAGGGAACTGTAAAGTGGTATATTATTGTTATTGCTATTGCTGTTAGTTTTTTAGCACTGAATACCTAACTAATATATGTTGTATCCAAAGAAATTTTAGTTGATGTTTAATCTATGAGAAATAGTATACAAACATACATACATACATACATACATACATACATACACACACAGGTCTTGGCGTATTTGGGTCTTTCCCGTGAAAGATTGAGAGTATCTTGGTGACGTTTTGACGAGGTCCCACTTGCCATCTTCAGGCTGGTGCCTTCGGCTTCGTGCTTGTGTGAGCAACAAGTACAAAGCCGAAGGCACCAGCCTGAAGATGGCGAGTGGGACCTCGTCGGAACGTCACCAAGATACTCTCAAACTTACACGGGAAAAGACCCAAATACGCCAAGACCTGCATACCTGTACCCGTGAAAATCTATGTATACATATGCATATATTTGTATGATTATAACTTGTCTTTGTTATTTCTCTTTTCAGGCATTGAAGCTTGTGAACAATAGAGTGTCCTTTAAAGCCTTCTCAATATTATTTCTGAAAATTCAGTACTAGATACTTATGACTCCTAAATCATCATATTCAAAACAAAATCTAATCCAAAATATAGTCTTTCCATCATTTGATTGGGAAGGACATGTTCAGACTCAATTCTGGTACGATTTAATGGCTCTAGATTTGGTGCACTTTGGATTCAAAAAGTTTTGATCTTTGATTTTGAAAAATGACCTCAAACAGGCCTGCTACACAAATTGGGAGTCCTCTTGAAATCATGATTCCTGATTGAAGAGGAGATGATAGCTGTGTTTCAGAAGGCCTTTTCACAAATCACATCTTTTCACATCTTATGAGCCAATTTCACACATTTCTGGGATGGGAGGCTCAATGTCATGCATCTGGATTACTGCAATACCCTGTACAGAGGATTGCCTTGAAGACTATTCAAAAGTTTCAGTCAGTCCACAACTAGTTTTGGACACAGCTCAGTATTCCTCCCATTATATGTACAATTATTGCTTCATGAGCTATACTGGTTACCAGCAGGTTCTGGGCATAATCTATGGAGCTAGTTATTATCTCTAATGCTTTGCAGTTATTTGAAGAGCTCTCTGTCTCATATTATTTTTCTCCATCTACTAGGATTGGACAGAGTAGACATGCTCATCATTCATCATTTAAGTATTGTCATTTGGTGCATCTTCTCTATCATTGTGCCTGAACTGTGGAACAGAATTCCTCCCAATAGCCAATTTTGATTATTTTCTTGTGTCAGAAATTTGTATGTCTTCTTTGATGGTCCTTGATTATTTTTGTTTGTATGGAGTTATTTCTATTTTATTATGCTTTAACATTTTAAAATATTATGTTGATTTAATTTTGCCTACCGTCCAGTCACACATAGATATGGCAGCAACATAATTAATTGACTGAATGAGTGAAGAAACAAATAAATTTAGATTAAATAATGTTATTGGAGGGGCAGCTCATCCTTCAAAACATCTTACTTCTCTAAGCAAACACAAGAAGGAAACCATCTCTGAGTTCTCCTAAATAAAATACCTTAAGAGGTTTCTGGGATTAGGCGAACTCTATTGTGCCTTTGTTGACAATATCTGACCATATACAAAATCTGAATACATAAAATTATAAAAGATGTAACAAAATCAATGAAAATAATTTCTTTCTTATTACATCTTCCTTTTGATAATTAAGTTGATACTCAACGTTTCTTGTATTCTTCCTTAAAGGCCATTTCAGCACACATCTAAACTATACTTTTAATAATATAGAGAATTATATGTTAAATCAATGCCTCATGCAGTCTGCTTATGATAAAGACAATAACAATCATTTTTGGCCACTGCGGCATAAGACCAGTTTTATTCTGAGCATTCTCACATTAAGCTCAATTCGTAAATTTAATGATTAGCTTTTTGCTACATCAAACTTATTGTCTTTAGTCTACCAACCTGCAAGGATACAGAATACACATATACTCAGGGAAATGAGCAGCACTAGAAATTTGTGCACTTTAATGTTAATATTAAAGACAATGTGCATAAAATGATTCCTTTGAGTTTATGTCCATGGTTATTTTCTAAAAAGAATGCCTATAAATTTTGCAATACCACTCTCAGAACTATTTTTCCTTGGCAGGGGTTTTCACAAATCACACTTTGCAGTGAAGAAAGAATTTTTTGCAATCTGTTACTTCCTAGGCTATATCTGCACAAGTGCAATTCCATGAATCAGTTTCTCATCAAATGTTTAAATGACCCATATCATCTGCACCCAGCAAAGTAGATAGATGCAATCATCAAAATGTCTATCAAAATGTACTTGATTACTGGATTGTCCATGACCTGAATCATATTCTTTTCTTTTCATATTGAACCTAATACGATGTCACTAAAAGTAAGCTGAGAGAAAATTAATAGACAACAGAGTTATTATACTAGGTTGAAGCACTGCAGATTCAGGTTTTCTAGTTGCTTCAACCTTCAGTTATTCCTAGTAGTGTTTTTATGCTATTGGAAAATAGCATAAGTTCTAAGTTTCAGTGGAATAAATATCCCAAAGGTGTAGTGTAAAGCAAAGGAAGTCTGTGAAGTGAACTAGTTAAGCTGTTCATATAGAAAGGGTGGGTACACTATGTTCTTAGTGCACATAAAGACCCTGAGTTACCTACTCATCTCATGAATACCACAATTCAGATAAATAGTTTATCAGGCCGCTGGCAGATTATAGAAGACTCTTTTTGTTGGCATATTTGACCAGTGGGGGAAGCTAACAGTTCTATTCTTACAATGAATTACCAGGGATCATACAACTGTTATCTCCTTGAGAGTTTTCCCACCAAGAATGTAAAGATAATACTTTGCATTATTTACAGAAAAAAAGATTTTGTGTGGATGTGTGTGTATAAGTGTGTATTTGCTGAGATATGTGAGTCTATTTTGTGCGAAATCTAAACATTGTTTCAATACACTGTCCTTCCTGAAGTCAGGGATCTGTTGGCTCCAAGGCTCACCTGAGTCAATAGGACTAACTGTGGCAGTTTTCATTTCTAGCCAACTATTTTGGTGATACTGTGAAACAGAAAGCTTAATCTCTTTAAAAAAAGACAGATATTTTCTTTTGCGCATTATGAATGGCACAACTAAAACTTCTCCTGAAATGTACTCATTTCATTTCACTTGTATGCTAACTACTACTTATCCTTTTTACTCAATCTGGTTGAAAAGAATATCCCCCCTTAACAGGCTAAAGTTTGATGGTAAGGAAGTTTTTTAAAAAATCCAACCCTGATCTACTTATTATTTTTGGACAAATAAGAACCTGATTATCCAAATCTAAAGCACATGAAGACAGCTGGCTCCTGCTAGGATATACAAAAAAAGGAGAGCAGTGTTCTTTGCTTCTGTGCAGTAGTCTTGGGCAGTTTGACTGCTGACTGGTTGCTGCTGACTGCAATGTCACAGAGGCCAATCTGTCAAAGGTCTGTTGTCAGAAAAGCCTTAGTTTGTAAAACAGCTTTAATCTGGTTTAAGTTACCAAAGGGTAAATTAAATTTGGATGGGATAAAAGTGATCTTATGGGTGACAAAATGATGGTGAAGCTGCCTGTGACTCTAGTGATGGAGGAAAAGCTGTGGCCCTGCAGCTATCAGGTTTGTGATAAAGTTGCCCTTGGTTTCCCACTGGAGCTGCTGTCTACAAAGCCATCTCATTCTATATTCCTTCTCTGTGAAAATTAAAGTGAAGTAAAGGCTCCAGCTGTGGGGGAAAGCAGGGTTTGCATGTCAAGAGAACTGCTATGAAAATTATCCCCCCTTCTCCTTCTCTGCTTCACAAGAATAGGAAGAATGGCAGTGTTGGTGCCAGCTTTCCAATCTTGCTCCCATCATTCTCTCCATATCTCTTTTGCCTTGGGTGGCAAGAGAAGGAGTAAGGGAGAAATAATGAGGAGAGAAATGGCAGAGAATATCTTATTTGGGACAAGTCCTACTGATTGTTCTGCAACAGTAGAGAACAGTCAGCAGAAGACCCAAAAGAGATGTTCTCCATCATATTCTCTTCTTCTGCTTCTTGTGTAAATATAATCCCTATTATACTCCATTGCCTAAGAAAAATAATGGTTGTACGTATGGGCAGTATTTTGTTAACCAGACAGTTTTTCTTCAGGTTTCTGCACTGTGCAAGAGCATCTTAATGTAGTGATGAGGAAGCCCATTTTTTCTGAAATTGGATAGTGAAAACTGAAAATGCTGAAACAACGCCATACATTGAATGTCTATGGAGATTCTCAGTCATTCAGGTCATGGTTGTCCCAAATGTTCTATTTTAAGAGGCAATTGGGCTTTCTGGTTCTTCTTTGAAGATGTTTTGCTTCTTATCTAAGAAGCTCCTTCAGCTCAGAGCTGAAGAAGCTTCTTTGATGAGAAGCAAAACATCTTCAAAGAAAAACCAGAAAGTCCAGTTACTTTTTGAAAAAGCACCTTTTGGAGAACCCTATATATTGTTACATTCCTGACACAAAGATGAATCCCCCAATTAATGGCTTTTTCAGCTAATTACCCCTACTAACATTTTATTAGCATTGTGATTTGTTATTAAAATATCAACAATAGTTTTTCATTATGAAGTTGGGATTTTGTGCCCATGGATAAAGTCAGAATCCAATGAACTTGTTTTAGAAATGCATTGGCCTTTAATTTTTTTCTCCTTCTCAAACATGAATATTGCCAAAGATTTTAATGAAAAATAAACATTAAAGCTGGCTAGTGTTTATTCTTCTTTAGAAATTCTTATTCCATCTTGCCCTCTCTCTCTCTCTCTCTCCCTCCCTCCCTCCCTCCCTCCCTCTCTTCCTCCCCCCCTCTCTCTTGCTTTATCTGGAAAATCCTCCTTACACAGTTCTCTGAAATGATTAATTCATCTTTGTAGAACTTTCTGAAAAGACAAAAGGAGGTCTCTATATACTATAAGTACAATATATGGGGAAATTTTATCATGGAATGAAAGAAAAAAACTACAATATTCTTGGCTACATCATACATTTTCAAAAGTAAGCCTATACTTCAGTTTGTAAATAGAGTAGTGAATTATGTTAGGATACTCAATAAATTGTAGGCATAAATCTGTCAGAGGTGCAAATATCCTCTATATATTAGAAAGTAGAGATTTTATTTACACTGATCTATATATTCATAGATATAGCAAACTGGCTTGAAATGGAGGATAGTTTCAAAATCAGTCAATGTTAGATTAAGGCACATGGCTCCAAGAAAGAAGAATAAATTTAAATACACATAACTTCCTTGCTCTGAATATAGCCAACTGACGGTTACCTGATTAAATCTCTATTTGCTTCCTTTTCTATCTCAATGTTCTCTGGTTGCTGAGCCTGGCCAAATATGAATTAATTTGCTGGACTCTAGAAGTGCAGTTTTTGTAATATCTAGCAACAAGATGCTGTATGGAAGTAATGTAGGAACACTAAGATGTTTCAAGGAGACAACTTGAAATGACAAGCTCCATGATATTAATTTTATACAGCAGTTGTAATTAGTTATGTTATTTCTTATGAGGCCAACTCCTTCAGTTTGGTCCTGATCTCTTTGGCAATTCTTAAGCTTGTTTACAATTACAAAAAGAATAGAACAGCCAGTATTTTTCATACGTATATATCACAATACAACCCTTGAAATTGACCATCCCATGCCTGGCATGTTAACATGTTGCTGAAAATGTAATTGAAAGGACTTGGAATTGTATTTCTTTAGTCACTCTGACAAGGAACTTTCTTCTCAATGATATCTGCTCACAAGGAAAGGACTTTTTATTCTTTGTCTCCCACACAATTATCACAACTAAATCTTTTTCTTAAATTCCTTATTTCCAAACAGGAATTATCTTAGTTGCATGACTACAAATAGCACTCAGGAGATAAAAAGTCTCTTTGCTATCACCTACTTATTTGAAGGAATTCAAAAAATAAATTAGTTGATGATACAATGGAAAAGAAAAAAAATGCAGTGTATGGAATTACCAATGTTCTGCATGACAACTGGAAAAGGCTTTTCATGTGCTGAATGATGTTGGATGGGGTGCAATTTGAGTTAGAGGAACAACCAATCACACTCCTTAGAATGTTGCAATTAAAACTATGGGGAGATCAGTTCTGAATGTTTGGTAACTGTGGGAGTAGTAATATTTACAATGGCATGATTTCATATTTCAGTGCCAAGATGAGAGAATGCATAGTAAAGTAGATGTGTGAATATGACCAAAGTCACAAATTCCACAGTGTTAGTTTAAGCTCTTTTCTTGATCCTTTGCTTTGGAACCCAGCAAATATTTTTCCTGTTCCTAAATAATATAATGGATATACAAAGTATGTTCACATTTAGTACTTATGAACAAACCAAGCCTAAATAATGAACACACTAAGAATGAGTTATCTGGTGAAGGCATATAAGCTCTTTTAACTAGGAATACATTTTCTTTACCATATATTCATTCAAAAAGGAGTTAGCAATAGCAATAGCAGTTAGACTTATATACTGCTTCATAGGGCTTTCAGCCTTCTATAAGTGGTTTACAGAGTCAGCATATCGCCCCCACAGTCTGGGTCCTCATTTCACCCACCTCGGAAGGATGGAAGCTGAGTCAACCTTGAGCCGGTGAGATTAGAACCACTGAACTGCAGATAACAGTCAGCTGAAGTGGCCTGCAGTACTGCACCCTAACCACTGCGCCACCTCGGCTCTTCCAGCAAAGCAGATGGATGTGTTCCATCATTATATCCATAATACCTGGTACACAGTGATATGACAAAAGATGGCAATTTGTTCCTGCTGTTTTCTACACCACTGCTCATTCTGTTCCAACAATTAAAACTATGTGCAAGGAAAGAGCTGATGTAGATAGATAGCAGAGCTGGTTTCCTCTATCAAGAGCAAAAGCCAGTTCAGAAAGCTGTTGAAAGATTGGGCTTCCATTTATCATGGAATGGCATATTGACTGCACGGGCAGGCTATCACTGCTAATTAATCCTCTCCTTTTGGGAACAGAATAACATGTCTCCTTCCATATGCTTATGCTCTTTTTCACCTTAAGAAAGTACCAGTTCATTACAACTGGAGGAAATCCATATTAAAGTGTTTAATCAGTAGCTTAAAAGTAAGCCTCCATCATGAGTTAACAGCTGTGAACTTTGACATGAGAAACATTCATTTGGAAGCATGATTGTGGTAATATCTTTCTTGCTTTATTTATCATTTATAGTTGTTAAAAATTAACAATATCCATTAATTGGGATGTGTTTTCTTCTTTGTTTAATTGGCAGCATTCAAAACTTGAATATCATAGTCAAATATAAAAAAACCTTAAATTCTAGCTTTGATTTAAGATTCAGATCAAACTTTTCTTTCATTGCCAAAAGAAAACCGTGTCTTTCAGTGCATGCTGAAAGGTGCACTGCGCCACCTCGGCATTAAGAGCCGAGGTGGCGCAGTGGTTAAATGCAGCACTGCAGGCTACTTCAGCTGACTGCAGTTCTGCAGTTCGGCTGTTCAAATCTCACTGGCTCAGGGTTGACTCAGCCTTCCATCCTTCCGAGGTGGGTAAAATGAGGACCCGGATTGTTGTTGGGGGCTGTCAGCACCTCTTCATTGGGTAATTAGGAAAGAAGACCACGAGACTCCATAGGTAGAAATCAAGTGTACTTTTACTAATTATAAATGATTAAAGGCATAGCGAAGCGAAGACTGATTATTTAGGCGCGAAAACGATTGATATATAGAATGACCCATTCCCCACCCCTTGGCATCACAGTTACAGTCCAATCATAATTCTCCCAAGTGTCAGGTGTGAGATAACTTCAAAAGGCATCACTAAGATGGAATGTTGGTGCCGTTAGTCTTGGCGGGAACCTCCTACGCATGCGTAGTCCGACAGGCAGCTGAGCTCCAGAATCTTCCTCCAGCACAATTAGTAACCCCTCCCAAATACCATGCCCTCCCTCCCCGTTTCATGGCAGCCGAAGCAGCAGCAAAGCATCCGGCCGTCCTCTGGAAAAAAGGCGTTCAGGCCTGGAAAATGACAAAAATGACAAAACACAAACAAACAGACGAACAACAAAAACAGAAAAAGAAAAAAAAAGGCGGGGGAGAAAGTCAGGGTTTGTCAGGATAAGCAGAATAAAACTGTCGAAGCAGTTGGGGAGCACGGACATGGGACTTGTCCACCCACTCGGCATGAGATGGAGGAAAATGCTTCCAAGCCACTAGGTACTGTATACGATTCCGCCGTCGCCGAGAGACCAATATTTCCAGAACCTCAAAATGTTGTTCACCATCAATCAACAGGGGGGCAGGCGGTGGGTCCACAGGTGGACGTAAAGATGAGAAACGAACAGGTTTAATGAGATTAACGTGGAAAACTGGATAGACACGGCTGAGATGCTTGGGTAGCTGCAAATGAACCGAAACAGGATTGATGACTTTGATTATGGGAAACGGGCCCACGTACTTAGGCCCCAACTTCTTAGACTTTTGTGTAGTTTGAAGGAACTTTGTGGATAAATAAACCTGGTCACCCACTTTGTACTGATAAGGTTGCGCACGTTTCTTATCAGCCTGTTTCTTATGAGCGCGATGCGCAGCATCCAAAGTACTAAGTGCCAAAGGCCAAATATGGCTCAATCGCTCACTCCACTCGGAGACAGACAAAATTTGTGGTTGCTCAAGGGGAACTTCAGGAATAGGAACAAAATCCTGACCAGACACAACACGAAAAGGAGTGAATCCAGTGCTGCTATGTACGGAATTATTATAAGCCACTTCTGCATGCGGCAACAAGTCCACCCAATCATCTTGCTGGTAATTGATGAAACAACGTAAATATTGTTCCAGAACAGAATTAGTCCTCTCGCAAGCCCCATTAGTCTGAGGGTGGTGGGCAGAGCTTAGGCCCTGGGCGGAGCCAATGCACTTAAGAAACTCCTTCCAGAAAACAGAAGTGAATTGGACACCTCTATCAGAAACGATGCGATCAGGCACACCATGCAAACGGTAAATGTGAGAAATGAAGAGCTTAGCAAGTGCCTTTGCAGAAGGAATCTTGTGGCATGGAATAAAATGAACTTGTTTGGAAAATAAGTCAGTAACCACCCATATGACGGTGTGCCCCTGGCTCTCAGGAAGTTTGACAATAAAGTCCATAGAAATCTCCTTCCAGGGGGCGACCGGGCGGGCTACAGATTGGAATAGACCTTGTGGCTTCCCTGGTGGCCGTTTAGCGGCTGCACAGACCGGACAACTGGCAACATAAAGTTCAATGTCCTTTTTCAAAGAGGGCCACCAAAACTGCCTCTTCACCAAATGCAGCGTCTTCACAAATCCAAAGTGATCCGCCAACTTGGAATCATGAGCCCGTTGGAGGACAATGAGACGAAGAGAGGCAGGGACGTAAAGTTTCGCTCCAATCCACGGTAAATCATCCCTCATTGTGCATTCACCTTGATGTTGTTTGAACCAGTCATCATGGGGAAGGGCCTTTTTGAGGTCAGAGAGGAAATCTTGAGACACTTCTACTTTCGAGCGCGCCTGCTGCCTAGTAACAACCGGAGCAGCGAGGCTGGACGTGGGAACCACGGGCTGGATAACACTGAGTTTAGAGCAGTCGTATTGAGGAAGTCTGGACAAAGCATCAGCCATAAAATTCTTCCCTCCTGGGATGTACTTGAGTGTGAAATTGAACCGATCGAAATGCTGAGCCCAGCGCATCTGCTTAGGGGAGAGGCGCCTCGGAGTCCTCAAAGCTTCCAGGTTCTTATGGTCAGTCCACACCTCAAAGGGGTGCTTAGCACCCTCCAGAAAGTGGTGCCACGTGGCCAAAGCCCAACGTACAGCAAATGCTTCCTTCTCCCAGATTGCCCAACGCTTTTCCGTGTCCGTGAGCTTACGGGAGGTGTATGCGCACGGTTGTAAATTACCTTGGTCGTTAGTCTGAAGCAAGACGGCCCCAACCGCCACGTCGCTGGCATCATCTTGAATGACAAAAGGCTTGTCCATGTCCGGATGCTTCAGAACCGGTTCAGCCGCAAAGAGTCGTTTCAACTTCTCAAAAGCAGCCTGACACTCCATGGTCCAATCCAACGGCTTGCTAAGCTTAGGTTTAGGCCCACCTTTGGACTTCAACAAATTAGTGATGGGAAGCGCAATTTTGGCAAAAGAAGGAATGAACTGACGATAGAAATTGGCAAAACCCAAAAATTTCTGCAATTGTTTACGTGTACAGGGTGCCTCCCACTCAGTGACTGCCTTTACCTTAGCGAAGTCCATCTCAATACCAGCGGGGGAGATACGATACCCAAGGTAGTCAATCTTCTCCTGGTGAAATTCACACTTGGACAACTTGGCATAAAGTTCAGCGGCCCGGAGCTTCTTCAGGACAGTGCGGACCAACGTGACGTGTTCGTCATAAGTTTGAGTGTAAATAAGGATATCATCTAAATATACGATAACGCCCTTGTAAAGGTGGTCATGCAAAATTTCATTAATTAATTGCATGAAGACTGCAGGCGCCCCCTGTAGGCCAAAGGGCATCACCCGGAACTGGAAACAACCAAGGGGGCAGTTGAAAGCCGTCTTCCACTCATCCCCCTCCTTTATGCGGACCCTATAGTATGCTTCCCTGAGGTCCAATTTAGTGAAAATGCGGCCCTTTCCCAGTTGGGCCAGCATGTCCTTCATCAGTGGTAACTAGTATAGGTTCTGAGCTGAGATGCAGTTCAGGTTTTTGAAATTAACACATAATCTCAGGGAGCCATCTTTCTTCTCTCTGAACAACACGGGTGCAGCTACCTTGGGTCGTGCTGGCTCAATGAAACCCCTTTTCAAGTTTTTATCAATGAATTTCCTCATTTCCTCCATTTCCCTAGGAGACATTGAATATATTTGGGGCTTTGGAAGCTTTACCCCCGGCAAAATATCGATGGAGCAATCAGTAGGTCTGTGGGGTGGAAGTTTATCTGAAGATTTTTCACTAAAAACCCCTTTCAGGTCCCAATACTCTTTTGGAATCTTTTCTTCCCCCTCAATTCTCTCCTGGCCCCTGGCGGCCAATGCGGGACTGGAGCCAGCAAGCTCTGGGGCATCGGCATCCCCATTTGGAGCTGTGCTGGTCCGAATGCGCAGCCACCCCTCCCTCCAATTAATGCGAGGGTTCCATTTACGAAGCCAGGGGAGTCCCAAAATAAGGGGGTCTGTCCATTCCAGGAGCCACAATAAAAGAGATCAATTCTACATGGGTGCCCATTTTCATCTCTAGAGGTTCAGTGTAGAAATGGGCTGGGCCACCCCTGCAATGGATCCATCGATTTGGCAAAACACAATAGGGGTTTTCAAAGTCCTTAATTTCAGGCCCAGTTTTTCAACCATTGCAGGTTTAATCATACATCTTGAACAGCCTGAATCAAGGAGGGCAGGAAGCTGTTCTGTCTCCCCATCGGGTGGTACTCTTAATTCTATTGGGATCAACATGGGGCCTTTATTTGAACTCACCCAACGAGGCGAGGCGTCGTCATCGGAGTCATCAGAGGAGCTGGGGGTGATGTCTGCTTCTTCCTCCGCCTCCTGCCTGAAGCGCTGGGGGGTGTTTTCAGCAGCGAAAGCAGCCTCTTTCTTCCTCCCCGGGGTCTTGCTCGTCTTCCCTTCCCTCTTGGCAGGGGGCGGGGCAGTTGCAGGAAGTTTAACGCGGCAATCCATGGCACGGTGGCCCCCCCTTCCACAACGGAAGCACGTGAACGGCTTGGCCTTGCCGGTGGAGCTTCCCTTTCTTTCACCCCTGATGCGGAATGGGGCCTTTTGAGCTGTGGGGGGGGGGGTGATCTCTCTGCTTTCTCCTCTCTTGCACATTGAAGTCTAATCAAGTCGAGCTCAACGTCTGCTGCATTTTCATACCAAGCTGTAACTCGCTTGGGAAGGTGTCTGTTAACGCATTGTTGGTAAATGTCCTCATTTAATCCTAACGCAAACTGATCAAGAAGGGCATCTTCAGACCAGCCTCTCATATAAGAAGAAAGCTGTTGAAACTCCTGAATATATTCGGCCACCGGTCTATCTCCCTGTTTGAGGGCCATAAATTTTACCTTCCCCCGTTTCTCAATCAGTGGATCATCAAATCTTCTTTTGAACGCAGTCATAAAGGCATCAAAATTCCTCAGGAGGGGGGAATTGCTTTGGTGTAAGCTGACCATCCATTCGGCCGCTTCTTCCTCCAAAGAAAGTAAAACCATTCGCACCTCCATCTCATCTGTTTCTAAATCGGGCCCATAAATTTCCATATAGTTCCAAATTTGTATAACAAAGAGACCCAGTTTCTTGGAATTTCCGTTATATTTTACTGGCAAGGGAGGGACTTTTGCCATTCTGCATCTTCTGCCCCCCCCTACTCTGGCAGCAGCCCTGGCTGGGGGGGGGGAAGCTGTTTCTGGGTTTGTTTGCTCCCATCCCCCCTCGGCCTCTTCACCCTCCCTAAATTTTTGCATACAGTACCTTTGTTCAAACTCTTCCGTTTGTTCTCTTTCCCGGGGCCTCCGTTCGGTCAAGGTTTCTTCCCAGTCAGCTGGTTTTCTCCTTTGTTTTCTCCTGGTAACTCCAGCATCCAAACTCTCACTATCCTCTTTTTGGCCCACACCTAGGGTCCATCGAGGGCGAACTGCAGGGTCCTCTATTCCTAGGCCAGCCATCTTTCCAGATGGGTCTGCAGTTTCCCTTTCAGTCTCCTCTTCATCGCTCGCTCGCAATGACATTTTTCTTGTTCCTTCTTGTAAGTACACCCCCCACGGTAGGTTGAAACCTCCTGGTGGGGTGTGAGTGAGTCTTCGCTTACTGTCAGCACCTCTTCATTGGGTAATTAGGAAAGAAGACCACAAGACTCCATAGGTAGAAATCAAGTGTACTTTTACTAATTATAAATGATTAAAGGCATAGCGAAGCGAAGACTGATTATTTAGGCGCGAAAGCGATTGATATATAGAATGACCCATTCCCCACCCCTTGGCATCACAGTTACAGTCCAATCATAATTTTCCCAAGTGTCAGGTGTGAGATAACTTCAAAAGGCATCACTAAGATGGAATGTCGGTGCCGTTAGTCTTGGCGGGAACCTCCTACGCATGCGTAGTCCGACAGGCAGCTGAGCTCCAGAATCTTCCTCCAGCACAATTAGTAACCCCTCCCAAATATCATGCCCTCCCTCCCCATTTCATGGCAGCCGAAGCAGCAGCAAAGCAGAGGCTGACATGGGCAATATGCTGACTCTGTAAACCGCTTAGAGAGGGCTGAAAGCCCTATGAAGCGGTATATAAGTCTAACTGCTATTGTTATTGCTAAATCTACATGTGAAGAAGCATGTAGATTTGGGATGTTCTAATTTTTGTGAATTTATATTTTGATGATGGCTATAATACATTTTGTACAACTAGCAGGTGTTTTACATGTTCTAAAACACATCTGTTTTTCTTTTATATTAGGTTTATTTATTTATTTATATATTAGAACCTGCAGACAATGAATAACACTGAAACATTAGGGACTATATTGTTTTTCTTCTTTTTTGTCATATTAGCATAGATGGAAAATGATTTTGTTTCTTTTTATGTGGTTGAATTGGTCCTTGGTACTCCGCCAATGTCTTCCTGCTGTCCAGCTGATCAATTTGAAGCTGAATAGTGGAAAAAACAGTACTACCCTCTAAAGGATATATCGGTGTATGTAGAACATGTACATCATACAGAATTAGCTACTTCTTGACTTTCCTGGCATATCTGTTTGCTGCAATTAATGTCGAAATTGGCTCTCAGACTGAGGGAATAAATATGAGAAGGATGAACTTTTTTTTGAACAATGATCTCTTGATAATAAATGAAGGTGAACTTCTCCATGTTTGCCAACTACACAAATTGCTCAGCACTTCAATTTGTACATCTGTTTCCATTACATTTTTAAAAATATTCATAGCTCAATAAGACTGAATATGGTGATGCACTAAATTAATTTAGGAGCTGTTTTTGCTTCTAATATATACATCACAATGTTAATCACTTAGCCACTGGGATACAAAAATAAAATATTCCATCCATGTTGGGGTCAAATGACAGAATACATTAAAAAATATGTAAAAGCAAACCAAGAAATGCTCTTTCGATCAATTTATGTTAACAGTGCAAGATTTCCAAGCAGTTTCTGTAGTCCATCTCTTTGCCTCCTACAGTTTTGCACTCTAAAAAGGCATAACACAGAAGAAAAAGAACAGGAGGATGGAAAAGGAAATTATTTAGAAATCAGAGTGTAATGCTTTATTAATTTTATCATGGCTGCAAAACAGTCGAGCATTTATGGAAGCTTTAAAGTTTCTCTTTATCACCAAAGTGGATTGTTTTTTTGTTCTTCTTCACAAGCCAATTGACCTCAATATGTAGAAAGAGTAGTATAACAGAATAACAGAGGGAGAAAGGACCTTGGAGGTCTTCTAGTGCAACCCCCTCTTCAAGCAGGAGACCCTATACCATTCCAGAAAGTGGCTTTCCAGGCTCTTCTTAAAAGCCTCCAGTGATAGAGGCCCATAACTTTTGAAGGCAAGTCTGGTAAATTGTTCTCACTGTTAGGAAGTTTCTCCTTAGTTATAGGTGGTTCCTCTCCTTGATTAGGATGCAATAGCAGCCTGCATCCCAAGTGATCACAGAAGTCATGGAGAGATGGAATCCCAGAGAAGGTGTCAGCAGATCCCTGTCTGCTGCTTCTTTTAATCACCATGATGCAGAAAGATGTAAAAATAGTAAGGTCTATGTGATGGGAAATTCCGGTATCAGTGTGCATTGTGCTGTCATGGTGCGTAGTCTTGTAAAATGGAATTATACTATAATAGCATATCCTGGAAATAGGAAAAAAGCTCCAGGGAATGGCTGGCTGGCCTCTTCTCAACCAGACATTTTTATTAGAATGGATACAAATAGTTTACATTTGGACAGAATGTAATATGTTTTAGAAAGCATAATGAGCATTTCATAGCCCCAAACAATGAGTCAGAAAAACTGGTGGAAAACGATGTGACCCTTATTTGTGTGAAATGAGAGTGACACTAATATGACTGATGGTAGAGCTGAGAAACTGTAGACCAGAAGGGAACTCAAGCCCACAATACAACTGTCAAAAGGTGGCTTCCGGGGAGGGACCTGTTGCCGTCGGCAGCTTAACAGAGCTGCCCCCAGAGTTCTGGTTCGTTATCTACTCAATATCAAGAAGATAACTCTTTTTTCAGACAAGAAAAAAGCAGTGAGGAATCTCAGCTGGTAAGAATCTTCTTTGAAGTTCACAGTTTGTTTCTTTTTGGGCTGTGGACGGAGGGGGAGGATCAACCCAAAGCTGAGTCATTCAACTCCGACCTGAACTTCGCAGCTGTTATTTACAGCACAAGACAGGAACCCCTCCCCCTTAGGACAATCTTTAGAAAACAGACTATTGAAAATCAATACGAGCAAAGACCAAACTTGTGAACTTTAAAATTTTTCCCTATCTGAAATACCAGCTTCAATGTTATAAAAATCTCTTTTGTTTAATTGTCTTCAAAATGGCATTTACAGCTTCTGCATTTGTTATCTCCGGCTTCCTGGTACAGAATTAAAGGAATAACTTCTTATAATCTAATTAGATCTACTCCCTTAAAGCCTTCAAAGACTCTTTGTTGTTGATACAGAGACATTCCAAACATTCCAAACGGACTTTCTCTTTTGAAACCCTTCGTAAAACCCTTTGTAAAAAAAAAAAAAAAAGGGTGGGGGGAGGAATTTCTTTTTCTCCAAACAGCACAGTGGATTAGCAATTTAGAATAAATAATTAAAAGCAAAATATAATGGCATCCAAATCAACCTCTGTCAAATTACTTCCGAAAACGTCTCCCATACCAGGCACAAAGGTGCAGCCCCCACCATCTATGCCCCCTAGTGGAGACGTACTAACAAAAGAATTTTTCTTGGAAATGTTCAAAGAATCCAGAGAACAGAACTTAGAAATGTTTAGAGAGTCCAGAGAACAGAATCTAGAAATGCTTAGAGAGTTCAAAGATGAAATAAGGAATGAGATGGAAGCTCTATATGACAAATTCGATTCCAGGGTCACTAAAATGAATGATAATATGATGGGAATTGTAAATGTGGTAACAGAATATATTTCTGGAATGGAAGATAATTTAGAAATTCTCAATGAAGCTAAAAATAACCTGATATCCAAAACTGAAGTGGTGGAACAAAAAATTGATAATGCTGAAAAACAAATTATTATGATACAGTATAAGCAGATGGAACTTGCATTAAGAGTGAGGGGGCTGTGTGAAGAAAAGCAGGAGAACTTAAAGCAAATGTTTTCTGAAGCTTTTGACCATCTGGTGGGAAAACCGGGATCCAATTTTGATTGGCAGATTGACAAGACTTTTCGTGTTAACTCGTGGGCGGCAAAACAAAGGCAACTTCCCCGAGATGTGGTAATATACTTTGTTACAAGAGAATCTAGAAATATGATACTACAGGAGTCTTATAATACTAAGCTTCAAATTGGTGGACAGGATCTGATTGTTTTGAAAGAAATACCACCTCAAATGCTAAGAGCCAGAAGAGATTA
Source organism: Thamnophis elegans (assembly GCF_009769535.1). NCBI lineage: Eukaryota > Metazoa > Chordata > Lepidosauria > Squamata > Natricidae > Thamnophis > Thamnophis elegans. Next base: position 18,009,511 of record NC_045550.1, read on the forward strand.
TGCCTTTCTGGTGGAAGAGCTCAGAAAGCGTCAGATACAGTACAGATGGGATGCCCCATTCGGTATTATAGTTACAATGGACAAACAAAGATATCGTCTCAGTTCTGTATGGAAAGCTCGTGATTTCTATCATAAGATTCTGAAGATGGGATACCCTGAATCTTCGGGATATGGTGAAAAACCACGAGACGAACAAGATAAACAGCAAACCACACAACCATCAGATAAAATGTATCATCTCCCTCTCCCGGAGGGGCAAGGAGTCAAGGAAAAAAGATCCAACCGTATGACCACCAGACAAATGGATAAACAAACTACCATGCAACAATCTCAACAATCGTTGGCCACTGATCAAGGAGCTACTGCAACAAGCTCAGAAGCTGTGGGAGGAGCCAAACCAAAGGTGAGACAGGCCTTGCGGGAGGCTCTAAAAAAGCTTCAGGCAACCAAAAATGACAACTAAGATTTTGACATGGAATGTTAATGGACTGAACTCTCCACAGAAAAGAAAGAAAATATTTCATTATCTCAAACAGTTTAAGAATGACATAATTTGTTTGCAAGAAACTCATATCAAATCAACCGATCAAAAATATTTGTTTAACCCCAAACTGGGCCAACATTTTGCGACCTCAGCCATGGAAAAGAAAAACGGCATAGTAGTATACTTAAGAAAAGACATTAAAGCTGAGCTAATTGAAGCAGATCCCTTCGGAAGATATATTGCATTAGATTTAATCTTAGAAGGGAAAAAGACGTTACTTTTGGGAATTTATGCTCCTAACCAACAACAAGATGGATTTTATAGAAATCTCCATGCTAAATTAGTACAGTGGGACTTTGAGTCTTGTATATTATTGGGTGACTGGAATGGCGTGATTGACACCAAAAGAGATAAGAAGACATCTCGCCCGAACACCAAATTCCGAGCTAAGTTACCCAAACCCTTTTTTGACATGCTGGACGACTTTGAATTGCGAGACGCTTGGCGCGAGAGGCATGCAGAAGAATATGACTTTACCTTTTTTTCCAACAGACATCAATCTCTTTCAAGGATTGATTTTATACTAATTACAAATGATTTACTTTGCAGGGTGAAGAAGACAAAGATTATGGCGAGAGTTCTTTCAGATCATAATCCAGTCTGGATGGAATTGGGAAGGGTAGCCCAGGCAAGAAGGTCCTGGAGGTTGAATGAAAACTTATTTAGATATGAAAAGTATGTTAATGATTGTAAAAAATTGCTATCGGAATATTTTGTTCTCAATATGAATAAGGGTACATCTATGGAATATGTATGGGATGCAAGCAAAGCGTATATGAGAGGAGTATTAATGAATATAAACAAAATACATAGACACAAACAAGGGCAAAAACAAAAAGAATTGGAAGAGGAAATTAAAGGGAAAGAGTCAGAATTAACATTGAATCCAGGAGATACAAAGATTAGGGAAACAATTGCTATATTAAAATCTCAGTTTGATATGCTGATCTCTGACCAGGTAGCCACCAGTTTATTATATGCTAAACATAATACTTTCTGCAATGCAAATAAACCCGGTAGGTGGTTGGCTTATCAGATTAGAAAAAAAAGGAAAGCTCGAAATGTATCCAAATTGTGTTACAGAGGGAAGGAAGTGTTTCAACAGGAAGAGATTCAAAAGGTATTTCGGGAATTTTTTACAGAGTTGTATAAAGGGGATAAAATCAAGGACGTAGATATAGACAAATACTTAGATAAAGAGAAAATTCCCCTAGTTAGAGAAGAACATAGGCATAAGCTGAATCAACCTATAACCTCTGGGGAAATTCTGCAGGCAATTAAACAATTAAAGTTAGGGAAAGCACCAGGCACAGATGGTTTAACAGCTGTTTATTATAAAAATTTACAGTTAGAAATGGTAGAACCCCTCAGAGAACTATTTAATAAAATTCAATCGGGAGGGAAAGTGCCCCCCTCGTGGAAGACTGCGTTCATATCGTTGATACCCAAAGAAGACCAAGACCTTACCCAACCAAAAAACTATAGACCTATTTCATTACTCAATGTAGATTATAAAATTTTTACTAAAATATTAGCAAATAGGCTAATGGTGGTAATTCAACAATTGATACATACCGATCAAACTGGTTTTATACAGGGCAGACAGATGAAGAACAACGTTAGATTAATTATTAACGCTTTAGAATACCTGGGAAAGAACAATCAAATCCCAGCCGCATTCATATTTTTGGATGCGGAGAAAGCCTTTGATCGAGTTAATTGGCAATTCCTGCTGAAGACATTGCAAAAAATGCAGATAGGAGATGGCTTTTTACGGTCAATTGGTGCAATATATCAGCAGCAAACAGCCCAGATCATTGTCAATGGAAGTCTGACAGACTCCTTTCAAATTGAAAAAGGTACAAGACAGGGCAGTCCTCTGTCCCCATTATTGTTTATTATAACTTTGGAAATACTGTTGAATAAGATACGGGGCTTGGGCGGTCTAAAAGGGATTAAAATTAGACAGCAAGAATATAGAGTCCGTGCATTTGCGGATGATCTGGTCATAATATTGGAACAACCGCAGGAATCTAGTAGGGTATTATTGAACACGATCAATCAATATGGTCAAGTCTCGGGATTTAAAATAAATCTAGGAAAAACCAAAATATTAGCTATAAATATGACTATCAAACAGAAGGAAGAACTGGGGGCGATGCTAAGATGTGAGGTAGTTAAAAAAGTTAAATATCTTGGAGTTAATATTTTAATCTCAAATGGGAAATTATATAAGCATAATTATGAACCACTTTGGCATAGTATACAGTTGGAGTTGAAAAGGTGGGAAAAACTGCATTTGTCCTTGCTGGGTAGAATAGCGGCAGTAAAAATGAACATTTTACCAAAATTTTTATTTCTTTTTCAAATGTTACCAATACTTAAAAGAGATGCGAATCTTTCAGAATGGCAGAAGGGTATTAACAAATTTGTGTGGGCAGGAAAGAAGCCGAGGGTAAAGATGAAAATAATGCAAGATGCACGTGAAAGAGGAGGATTGAAATTACCTAACTTAAAATTATACTATGATGCAGTGGCATTATCTGCAGTTAGTGACTGGATTCATCTAACTAATGACAGAATTTTGAATATCGAGGGATATGACTTGTTATATGGTTGGCATGCTTACCTGTTATTTAACAAAAAAATGGATAAGAAATTTAAAAATCATATCTTAAGAAATGCTTTATTGCGGGTTTGGAAAAATATCAACATAAACTAAATGATAAAGTGCCCATGTGGGCAATTCCTAGACATGCAATTGAAAATATGAATGTAGAACAAAAACACGATAGAACCACCTATAGACAACTTCTTATCTCAGAAAGAGGGGTGATGCAACTAAAATCTTTTGAGGTACTTAAAGAAGAGAAGGTAGTTCAAACGTGGTTTCAGTATGGTCAACTACAGGCTAGGTGGAAAACAGATCAAAAAATTGGCTTTGTAAAAGTTGAGGATAATTTATTTAAACAAATAAGAGATCAAAGCTCAATGCATATAAAGAGGATATATAATGTACTAATACAGATGGATTCTGAAACGGAACTGATTAAGGATTGTATGATAAAATGGGCTCAGAATATCGAGGAACCAATAATGCTTGAAACATGGGAAAGAATCTGGGTAAGAAATGTGAAATTTACACAAGCACAAAACTTGAGAGAAAATTTTTATAAGATGTTTTATAGATGGCACCTAGATCCTAAAAAGCTTGCCTCTATGTATCCAAATGTTCAACCTAAATGTTGGAGATGTGGTTTCTGTGATGCTACATATTTTCATATATGGTGGACATGTCGTAATGTCAAGGCATTTTGGATAAAAATATGGTGGATCCTGCAAAACATCCTCAAAAGAAGGATAAAATTCACCCCCCAGTTGTTCTTACTGGGTATATGTATTGACTTTACAGCAGCAGAGACTAATTTGGTTCTGTACTTAATAACGGCAGCAAGACTCTTGGTGGCGCAGTATTGGAAGAAGAAAGATTTACCTACAATTCAGGAATGGACTTTGAAAGTTATGAACTTAGCCGAAATGGCCAAAATTTCAGCATATCTCAAAGAACATTCAAATGAGAGATATAAACGAGACTGGAAAAAATGGATTGATTACATAAAAAGTAAATATGGGACTAAGAAACTCCAGATAGCTTATGCTTAGTATCAGTAACAATTTAAATTGTTTAAAATTTGGGTAACAGTAAGGAGCTGAGTTCAATGTAGAGATATTTTAGACTGTGATTGTCCAAAAGTTATACCACGTATGGTCTTTGGGAAGTCGGGGGGAGGGAAGGGAGGTGGGGATTTAGGGGGAGGGGGGAGGGGGGAAATACAATATGTGTTAAATTCCATGATTGCATTTGTATACTGTGGCTTTTCAATGTTAGTGCGAAAATAGAACAAACCGAATATACTGGAAGATAATAGAAATATACCGAAGGAAAGAGTCGAGTGAAAGAAGAAGGAGGGTGGAGAGGGTGAGAGAGAGGAGGAGGAGAAGGGAGGGAGGGAATGGATTAGAGGGAGTGACAGGGTTAGGGTTAGAAAGAAGGGGAGGGGAAGTAGGCGTAGAGGGGTGTGTGAGAAGGAAGAATGAAAGTTGGAGGGGGTTGAAAGAGGGTGTATGGCGGGCCAAGGTGGTATATTGGGTTTGTATTGTAGAGGGCATTTTCTATATAAGTGAAGGCCGTGTTTATTACTCAATGTTATATGCCCTGATCAAGCACAGTAAATATGTGATTGTATAGAATGAAAACATTATATATATATATATATATATATATATATATATATATATATATATATATATATATATATATATATATATATATATAAAAATACAACTGTCAAAAGGTGATTTTTTTCAGTAATTGAAAACCTCACACTTACAGTTTTTCTAACTTAATAAAGCAAATAGTCCATCAAAAGAAAATTGGAGGCTTAGATTCCAAGCTAAAGGTAACTATCAGGTTCTAGTTATATTTAAGCTCAATTCAGGTCTGAGGTTTGTTTTCTTGAAAGCTGTTTGAAGGTTGTTTTTTTACCTATCCAAGTCTTGTATTTCATTGTGTATCTTTATATTTGGCATCATTTCTTCCATCCCAGAAGAGATTTTGTACTCTCTTATCACTGCCCATTAACTTCCGCCATCTCTACTTATCTTTGTAGCTGTTCCAGACCAAGTGAGGGCAGTTGGCAGCCAAAGGCTACGCTACTACAAATAATTCATCAGCAGGGATTCATACAGAAGAGGATAATAGTGCTTTTGTGTGGTTTATCTGATATTTTCAATACAAATCTTATTAATTATATCATAATTTTTATTATTACTCTGTGTCTGACATCTGATTTATTAAAGAGGAAGAAATTTATGAATGTTTTTTTAAATAATGATGAAAACTATTATACAGTGTCCTCATTTCATTTGCCTTATAATTAATTATAATGTTTTTGTAGATGCTTTATTTTAGGTTGTAAATCAATAACTGTTTGACAGACAAAAAGAGAGTTTCCCCATTGGTTAGTCATATCATAAGAGCAAGTATACTAATGTGTAATATGGATGTATACAATCCATATACTTATTAAGAAGGTCTTACATTATATTTTGGATTTTAGAATCCAGCAGGCAATATTAGAAATTTTGGTCACAATTATATTAGTGAAATACTTATGCTTGAAGAAATCCGAGGCAAAAGTTGTAAGTGATGGCATTTTAGGCCATTATTAACAAGCTTAAAAAGGAGTCAAGGTGATACACAGCCATCTGATTAAAATTAACATCTGAATTTGTTCATTTACTCACAATAATATGAACTTCAGAACAAAGGTCAACAACAACGACAAAGAATATCCCAAGAAAGTCCTATTTTAACTTAGTTTAGAAAAATATTCTGGCTGGTGTATTTGAGGTTGCTGAGATATCCAAGAAAATTAATAAACTTACATTACATTCATTTGTGAGTTGCTTATCAGCCCCAACAATATTTCTGTCCAAAACCAAGGTTAAACAATGTTGGAATGAGTTTGTTGATAATGTTCAATATAAAGGGGAACTGAAAGTCTTATCTTTTTCTAGCATCTAGATGCACTTCTTGGACCCTATCATTTTTGACAATTTGTAGCCATGGGCCCTTTAAGTGAAGTTAAATGAATGGGGATCATTGAACAACTGTGGAGCACCATAGAGATTGCAGAATATCTGAACCTTTTTTCAGGCACTGAATGGTTATCCTAGTTGAAGAACATTGTCAAGAATTTGATTGGAATTAGTGTACCCCTTCTGGTCCTTTTAGATTTTTGGGTGGCTTTTCATATTATTAGAATGGCAGACTTCTGGACTGCATCTGTACACTGGGAAAGGGTGTTTTACAAACATTCTGTTGTTGTTTTTTAATTATCTGGATTTCCTTTATAATGTGGCACTGATGTACTGGCAGGAATGCCTTAGCCAGGCAGAATAAACATATTTTATCTGGGAGAAACTGCTTGAAATCAATTTCTTTCACAAATTTATGGGGGCTAAGGCTCATTGGAGCTGTTCTCAGTAGCTGCACCCATGCTACAGAATAATGTCTCCTTATAAATTAAATGTGTCCCACATTGTTTACCCTCTAAATGTACTAAAAATGAAATTATTTTACAGGGCTTAGGGAGAGTGATATAAGATATAAAATATATCTTTTAATTACATTAATTGCAGGAAAATATGAAAAAGCAGTCGTTTGATCTTTAATTTTGTAGAAGCCATATACTGCTCCAAAGAAGCATTAATTACTTATAATCTCAAATGTTAAACCCAGTATTGGCAGCTGTTAGTGTCTATGAAGGACGTAGATCCAAAGAACAGGTGGTGAGTCTCATCATTATTAAATTGTAAAATAGTATCATCCAAGTTGGATTGAATGTGACTGATTGTTTCTGTAAATGGAATGTAAATTTATCAGAACCTCCATTAGCTCTCTTGATGTTTCAGAAAGCACATTTCACCACTCAAAAGAGTTCTTTTGGCAAGTTGTAAGCATGTGCACTCACACAAATTCACTTACAGTAATTTATTTTTTCTCAGCTGCCATTTAGTCATCTTTCCTTTTCTTAGAGTACCAAAATCCAGATAAAGTTTTATTGTTTTACTGAGGATATCTGTGAGTGATTATCTCAAGACTAGAGCTTTGGCAGAACTTCTGGCTACAACAACAATAACAACAACAACAAACTTTCTAGAGACTTCAGGACACTATCTGAATGCATCTGTTTATAGATGAAGAGCATTGAAATTGGTTATCCAAATTTGTTAAAGTATAGTTCACATTAATTTAATGATCTGAGATAAGCACATCATGCTATACTGATATCATGCCCCATAAACAAAGGCACGCGAAATAACAGATCAACTATTGGTTAAAGGCAAGATGTCTTAAAGGGGATTTTTTTAACAAAGGAAAAAAAAACATGCCTGCAGGAAAAGGAAGGATTCCACTAAGTCTTTACCATCTGCAATTCTTTATGATCTGCAATTCTACTACAATAACTTCATGAGCGTTAAATGTCTTGACCTGTTGGGTTTTGTATGAGGCTTATGGTTTTGTAATTTCAACACACTAGAAAAAATATCACACAGAAATATAGAGCTTATAATAATGGATGTAAGTAATGGGAAGGCAATAATTTCTAAAAGTAGGGACATTTTGAGAGTGTAGCTAATTACTCTACGAGGGGCGCTGTCATAAAATAAAGGCGTAGGAATTTCTGCTGTGTACCCTATTTATTTATTTCTCTGGTTTTAGTTTATGAGATTACAGTCTCAATCTTTTCATTCCAGTCATTATATTGAGATAATCATGCCTTAGAATACAGAAAATGTTTCTCCTACTGTGGTATTTTTGGCCATAAAAATGAACCTGTGCATACAGAATCTATATTAATTTTGATCTTTGTTATCTTCTGAAAGACCAAATGGAAGCATTTTTGGAGACTCCCCCCCAAAGTGTCCATAAATATTGCTTTTGTTTTGACATAGCCATATTAGACATTCTTTGATGAGTCCACCAATTGCTTATCTCAATGAGAAATCATCTTTGTCAAGTAACAGCAAGACTTGGGAAATAAAACCAGCTTAATACCTTGCAAATATATAATTAAATAAAATCATAGCTCTGCACGACAATGAAAACACGACTCTGTTATACTTATTAATATCTAATTCATTCAACTACAAATGAAGTTAACCTTTTAAAAAGCTTGGTTTAAAACAGCTATAATTTTAGCTTGCAAATAAATATAGTAAAAAGTTTTTGAGATCTGTAAGAATAAATGTCCCATGATAACTGTACCTGCTTAGCAGATGTTGATTGCACTTTCCAAATTAGATGATTGGCAGAGACACGTGGAATGCATGTTTGCTTCTATTAACCTTTAAGTAATGTCTCTGTAAGAAAAAATAAAATAAAATAGGATTGTAGAATAATCAGATGTGATTTTATAATAACATAAGTTATGGCGAATTATTCTTTTTGTGCATGAAATTTTGTCAACTTCACTAGGTAGTTCAGCTGCATCAATTGAACAAGAAGGCTAAGTTTTCTTTTATTGATAATAGATATGACAGAAACTTGTGATATGTCTCTTTAGTTTCTTATTACCTATCTGTATTAGGAAGATATAAGTCAAAGCCATTCATGCATATTTTCTACCTGTTTTGCATCATGTCATTTTCTCCTTATCACTTTGGGAACAGATCTGGCATAACTCTGTGAAGGTCATCTTCCTTATTGCCCACAAGCCTGTGACAAGGAAGTCACCACAACTCCTTTATTTATTTATTTATTTATTTATTTATTTATTTATTTATTTATTTATTTATTTATTTAAATAAATAATTGTAGAGATAAAAAATAACCTTAAATAGTCTGGTGTTCAGATTGCATAAATCTTAATTTCTCTTAAATCATGCTATTATCTGTAAAATACATCTCTGAATTGTATCAGAACTACGTCTTCTAGAATGATTCTGCTCTTCCAAGTCCTTGGAGGTAAAGGTCATGGACTAGAAGGTAGCCCTTGTTTGTGATGGTTCCAGACATTACTTTAGATACTTTACTTGCCCTCTCATTACTCATTATTAGTACAGAAGTGAAATTATTATTTACACAGAGTTTCAAAGAATGATGGTAATTGGATAATGCTGTTTTTTTAAAATGTATGTTTAGTTTTGGCGACTTTTGGGGAAAGTTATTTTACTTTGGCTTGGACAGAATATGATGTTTTTCCCCTTATGGTATGACTTCATGTTTCTGTATACCACCCTAAATTTGATGAATGGATGATATAAAAATACTATTTGTTTACTATTTCTTTGTAAGCTTTTCATGCCAAGAATCAGGCCAGTAGTGAAATAACTGCACAATTGATTTCAAACTGTAGAAGAATCCATTCCATCTACTTTCTTGGGGATCTTGGAATCCCTACCACAACCAAAGTAATAATAACTGATTGAAAACAATTGGGTTTTCATATAGCCAAACTTCCATAAGGAAGAAATCTATCTGTGAAATAAAAACATTCTACATGATATGTTTATATAAATATTTCACACAAAATATCCCCATAAGCACATGTCAAAATTCACTTATTAAAAACTGTATGAATGTATGTTTTTCTTTTAGCTTTATTTTTATACTCTGTTTATGAATTAAGGTAGCTGTCCATAACTTTTCTTTTATATTTTCATTGAATTAGCCACTAAAAAAAGGAGAACGGAAAATAGAAATGGAAAAATTGCATAGTTGAAGAATTACAGGTTATTTTTAGACATATTAATGCTGCACCACATAGAAATAGTAGTTTATGGATTATTTAACACTCTTCAAAAGAAATTCCGTTGAATATCTATAATTCATTGTAATTGTTTAGTTAGAACTGCTGTGGCTTATCCCTGTGTTATTAATAGTCTTTTGCTTTATACTAGTGATAAAGTGAAGATAAGAGTGGATTATCAATGAGCATACTCAAAAGTCCATATGCTAGAAAGCCTGCAATTATAACAATGGGCTCAATGGTAAGTTACTCTTCTGAGTTTCTCATTTATCTGGAAATTATGTTAACTTTCAGTATGAAGTTATTTTGTCCTTTTCCTATGAAAATAGTATTAGAAGGGACTTTGAATTCTGTCTTTTTGGTCCTTCTTATTGCATTTTTCTACATTACATCTTGAATATTTTTCCCAGCTTAAATGTACTCAGTGTCACTCTGTATTGATCTTTACAGAGCAACTGCAGCTGCAAGTTCTGTCAACAGGCTGCAGAGGCGAAGGCCTCGCCGTGCATTCCAGGAGACCACCAGCATGCCAGTTCAGCAAGAGACTGCAGTGGACTGGGAGGAGCCAATGGAGTTGGGTGCTGTCAGACCTCGAGTGTCACATACAGAGATGGACAGATGACGTGCTGAGGGATTGTGCTTCTACTGTGGGGATCTTGGACACCTGGTGGGGAGTTGCCCCAAGAAGAACAGAAGGGTTGCATGGACTGCGGCCATCCCTCAGCAACGAACTATCGTGTCAGACAACCAGCACATTTGTGCGGCTGTGATACCCCGTTCGCACAAGGTAGCGTGCATTCGGGGGGTGTGGAATTCCAGGGCGGATGCCCTGCCTAGTAAAGCAGAGAACTCTGAACCTGCGAACTCGCTTCCACCTTGGACTGTTCTACCCGTTGCATCCTGCGCTGCCGCTTGTCATCCCATGAGCATACAGTCTCTGATATGGGATGCCCAGCGGGGAGACGACTGGGTGGACCGAAAGGCGGAAGTAGGGCCAGCTTCCCCATGGACTTTGGAAGGGGATCTTTTGAAGTATCGGGGCTGGCTCTATGTTCCCGCAGGGCACATCCGTAGACGGGTGCTCTCGCAGGTTCATGGCGCTTCTGCATCGAGACATTGGGGTTTTTTCCGGACATTGCACCTTGCATCCCATAAATTTTGGTGGCCCCATTTGAGAAATGACGTCCGGAGGTGCGTGGAGTCATGTGTCCAGTGCCAATGGGTCAGGTCTGCGAGGAGGGCTTCGCCAAGATTCCAGCCTTTGTCAACCCCGGTCCCTGCAGCACTGGTCTTTGTTTCTAGGTTCCTGGCGCGGTACCAGTGTCTTGGGCTGTGTTCCATGGAGGCCGTCACCAACCCTTCTGGGCCACACCCTGAGCGTCGGAACCAGGGAAAGGCCCTGCAGGAGGGGATTGTGTGGTGGCTCGGCAGGAGTCGGTGGAGCTGCCACCAGACTCCGACGGTGAGGGGTCATATGAGTTGGCCTTGGAGGAGGTGGAGGACCCTGGACAGGGTGTTAGGGCTCGGCCAGAGCTGTTAGAGTGGCCGCCAGACTCCGACAGTACACGGGCTGGTGGGTCGGCCATGGAGAGGGTGGAGGACCCTGGACAGGGTGTTAGGGCTCAGCCGAAGCTGTTAGAGCTGCCGTCAAACTCCGACAGTAGGGGGCTGGTGGGCTGGCCTTGGAGAGGGTGGAGGACCCTGGACGGGGTGTCGATGCCGTGAAGGGTGGAAGGAGATGTGGTGGCCATCGGATACCTGGGGAGTCTTGGTGCAAGGGGACTATACCTGCAGATATTTGGGAATCACGAAAGAGGCACCACAGGAAATGAGTGCGGGCCATCTTTTGGACAATCCATTCTGACCGCATCCAGACCATCGGAACCCGGGGAAAGGGCCCTGCAGTGGGGGATAGTGTTGTGACTCAGCAGAAGTTTGCTGTGAGTTGAGTCAGGATGCAGGACTAATGAGCAGCTGTTGCTCGTTAGTGTCGTCTTCTGGAGATAAAAGACGGATGGTGCCACGCCTTAGTTGCAGAAGTCAATGTTCGTTTGTGGTTCGTCGTTCATTGGTCGTGGTTTGTTGTTCATGAGAGGCACTTTGATAAGTGATTTGCTTTTTGTAACCCTGATTCAAAGAGACACTTGGATAAGTGATTTGCTTTCTTTCTGTAAACCTCGTTTTGCTGTAAGAGCTCTTTGTTTTTGCATTCTGCTGTGTAACCTTTTTGCCAGAAACTTTATTTATGTTTATTTTGGGCTTGCAGCCAGCGTGAGCTGGGACTGATAAAGGCTTTCTTTTGCAAGCTTCGTGTGACTGTAATTTTGGAACAGGCTAAGTGGGGGCCAGAACATGTATGTATGTATGTATGTATGTATGTATGTATGTATGTATGTATGTATATACAATGAAACTAAAATTTCTTTGTCATGACATTTAACTGGACAAATCAGTGCATCATAGGGCAAACATTTTGAGCCAAGGTACCTCAATTGGGGTAACTTACAGAATTTGTCTCAGATCCAAGACCCATCATTCCTGGGAAAGTTGGCTGCTATGTGTTGCTGCAGTCAGATGATCTTCATTTCAATCTTCTATAACATTTTCCCTGCCAGTCTCCCAATACTTGGCTCCCTTCTCCTCTTAGTGGTAGCTATTTTCTTGCCTGCTGAAAGGAGAGGGAAGGGAGAAAGGAAGAAACAGGAGGAAATAAGATTTCAGATGCTCCCTGTAAGATTTCCACAATGAAACTAAATGGGAAAGCCAGAAGATAGCCTGACCTCTTGCTCCTTTTGCTATTTTGCCCACCCTCAGTCATTCTGTTTCACTATTTAGGTGAGGGAATAACTCTGAAATGATGACCGAACAGGGCATGAGTTGTCTAACAAATAATAGTTTTTTTTAGGACCAAAGCATATATAATATGAGCTTGTAAGTTGCCAAGTTGAGCCTCAGAGGAACATGAGGACATCTCTAAAAGAAATAAAGAATCCCAAATTAATAAAACACAGACAATGTCATAACTTGAGTAACTGTCCATACACACAAAAGAGACCTGTAATGCTTCAAGTGATATGAACGTTTTAAAAGCAGGAACTCTACATGTCTACTTTCTGGTGGTGTTTTGGCTTCACAAGTCCTTGAACACTAAGACTAGGAGTTCATGAAACCAGCAAAAAACCAACTAGTTTTCTTTTCCCACTCTAAAGATTCAAAATCCTGAACAGTAAAATTTCCAGATCCATAGAGATCATTGTCCTTGCTCACTGATGACTTATCAAAAAGGTAAGTTGGTGATATCTTCATTCATCAATTTTTTTTAAAAAAAGTGTTCCTATTTTGGAAGCTGGCATTTAGTCATGAAATTGCTTACAGTGATCTTCCATTTTCTTTTTTATATATTTGTTTTAAATGATTAGACTGCCACAAGGCAGATAAAAACCATTAATGATCTGTAAAGGATTACATTACATTTATGATTGAATAATGTTAGGAAGGATAATACAATACAATAGCAGAGTTGGAAGGGACCTTGGAGGTCTTCTAGTCCAACCCCCTACCTAGGCAGGAAACCCTATACCATTTCAGACAAATGGCTATCCAACATCTTCTTAAAGACTTCCAGTGTTGGGGCATTCACAGCTTCTGGAGGCAAGCTGTTCCACTGATTAATTGTTCTAACTGTCAGGAAATTTCTCCTCAGTTCTAAATTGCTTTTCTCCTTGATTAGTTTCCACCCATTGCTTCTTGTTCTACACTCAGGTGCCGTGGATCAAATATGAGTTCTCTTGCTGACATTTCCCTGAAAAAAGTAGAAATTGTCTGGTTATGGACCAATAACAAACTTGAAAAAAAAATAGGAATTTGTTGGCTCAATTGATAAGCACTGAAAGAAAAAAAATAGAACAAGAATGTTTTATAATTACAAGGTATAAAGAAGAAAACATTTTATTTGTAGTTAGCAGGAAATTAAAACAAACCCATTGTATGAAGAATTAATTCTTGCCACACCAGTCTTCCATAAAAAACTGAGAATAAATCACATTTTTACTGTTTATCAGAAGTGTTTAGTGTGCATAATATTGTATTTTCACACAAATTACTTTTCATGTGACTAACTGATGGTAGGCAAAAGCATTAGATGAAACTTCTGTCTGTACAGCAATAGATCACCGAATACTATTTTTTGAATCATCAAATTTAAAGAAGGCAGTTTTTTGGAAACCTATGGCTGATCACTATAGTTCATAGGATTTTGGACTCTTTATACCAAAATTTCTTGGTAGAAGAGCTGGCTATATTGTGTTATATGCAAACATTATCCAGCAGTCTTGACAAAGACAGGTATTTTATGAGGATTGCACCTGCATTTTCTGATGAATGTGTGAATTTTTATGGGTAACATTAGTAAAGTTGGCAAAAGAAACATTAATAAGATTGAGCCAAAGTTATACTTTTTCATTTCATTGATTTTCCCTGGAAAAATATATGCACATACTGTAGTTAACTAGCTTCTCTAAAATCAATGCCAAGTGAAAATGTTAATTTATCTTAATCATACCCATTGTTTTCTGATGCCATAACTGTAACTTCCCCCACCTTATTGAATAATCTGAACACCTTATCTGATTTGTTCAACCCATACTCTTCTGGTTTGATATTTATTTTTTGTACATTTGAACAGACTGATTCACACTTTTCTGTCTCACATTTGATATTTTTTTTAATTGATTACTTAGCATTTTCTAAGCATAGAAAGGGGGATGTTTTGCTGATTATTGCAACAAATAGAAGATAATTCTAACAGTGCTTGACAAGAGAGCTTGTGTTACAGCTGCAATACTGGCAACCAATTAAGAAAGAAATTGTTGAGAGTTTGCCATTTTTAAATGGTAGAAAGATGAAGATATAATTTGAAAACTTTCTTGCCAACTTTGTTTAAAAGCTAGTTTAATTCTTTTTAAATGGAAGCATCTACATTACTTATTTCTATGTTATATAATAAGCCTAATAACAAGAAGAATTGTATAAATATTGTGGAATGGGGAAAAGAACACATTGTAGATAAGGTGACCAGACGTCCCGCTTTTGGCGGGACAGGCACTCTTTGTCATAATTTTTCCCCTGTCCCGTGACATTTTTAAAAAGTCCCGGTGCTGTTTGAGTGGACAAAAGGGCATCGGCAGTGCAGCCAGGACCCGCTGTGCGAGGGCGAGGGAAGAGCAGGGCGGGTCCTGAGGGAAGCTGGAGGGAGGGGGCTCGGAGGGAGGAGGGAGCCAATATGGCGGTGGCTGAGGAGGAGGAGGTCTTGCGGCTGCCGCTGCCACCGCCGCCGCCAAGGAATTGCAGGATAGGGGCTGTGCACCGGGAGGATGGCCTGCGGGGCTGGAGTCTGCGTGGCAGGTATGCGCTGCGCACTAACAGGAGTCGCGGGGCGGGCTGGCCGAGCAGCCTCGCGTACGCAGCTCACCTTGCTGCCCAATGGAGGCTGCCCTGCTGCTGGCGCTGCTGCGCCTCTGCTCTGCAGCGAAGATGCCATCGCCACCTCCGCCGGCTCTTCCCACCCGGACACCTGCCGCCCAGGAGCTGCCCGAAAACCTTCCTGCCCACCACCGGCTGCACCGCAGCTGATTCGCCCTGAGTTTCATTTAAATGGGGATATACTTGTAACAATAGAGTAGAAAACAGTACTGATTTCTGAAGGAAAATTACATGGAACTGAGGATGCAAAAAATCTGATCAATCTTCATTTTTTGGTCTGAAAATATACAGGGTGGTTTTTCTGTTCTAACTAAAGGATGCACTCACAGTTGTGATTCTGTGAACTAGTTGCAGCTTGTTTCTGTACCATTCTGTGCCATGTGCTTTCAAAGTTTCAAAGCCTTGGATTTTTGCATTTAATCATTTTTTTTAAATAAATGTTTTTAATTTTAGTTTAAAACAGGTACACATCTTTCTTTACATCTGTAAAAAATATATCAATCAATTACAGATAAGTTTTGGTACATCTCCTCCACAGTCAACTAACATAACTCATATTAACTAAGGCATTATTATATATCCATTTTCATTTAACTGTAATTATTATTTAGCAATATTGATAAAAGTAATAATCTTGACCAATCCCTGCCCACACCGGTGGGAGAGGAAAAAATAAAAAAAAAGGAAAAAAAAAAGAAGAAAAAAGGACAGATAAAAAATAAAAATAAAAAATAAAAAATAAAAATAATACAAAAAAAGACAAAAACGACAAGAGACAAGGCAGGAAAACGAAACAAAACACAGGTGTCTATCATGAGAAAAAAAAAGAAGTATATCAACTGGTTACAACATGCTTTGGTGCTTCTCTTCCATTAACTCATATTAATTCAAATATCTTAACTCGAATATTTACCATATCAACATCATTCTACCTCCAGTTTTCATTACCTATGGTTATTTAAACATCCTTCATCCTTAGCTATGCATTACATAATTAATCCATAATACATGCTGACAATTCATTTACTTATTTATAAAATCCTCTATTATCATCAAATCCTCATATCCTATTTTAGCTGGACATCCATAATATTTAATTATATCATATATCATAACATTTTCCCAGTATTGATTAACATTTGATTGTATGTATTTTATTTAGTTTTTAATAGTGATAATTATTGTATTTAATACTCTTTATGTATAATCTTCCAATTGTTAGTTATCATATCAACTCCACATTATATACATTACTATCAATATCAATTATTATTCAACTATATCTGTTACAAGAAAAAGCAATTAGGTTTAACTAGTTTTCAGTTGTGTTCTTCAATCTATCAGCCAGTTCCAAATTATATATATTACTATCCATATCAGTCATTTTTCAGCTATATCTATTACACATTAAGGTAATCAGATTTAGCTAGATTTTAAATTACGTTGTTCCATCTATCAGCCAGTGTCTCTCCAATAGCAAGATCCTCTCCAGCCAATTGCCACACGTTGGATAAATTTACCAAATGTTTTCATAATCAAATCCAGACAAAGATATTTTGGCACCTTTGGACTCTGAATATCAGTGATGAAATAATAATAATGTTGTCCTGGGCTTGTAATATTTTCCAAATTAACTTTAATTCTCAAGGGTGGATTTTCCATTCCTCCTGCACACTGTCTTTTTAAATGAGTCTTCTTTATAGCTTCCCCCCTCCTTTCTTCCTCTGAGATAGACCAGACACCATTTCTCACATTTTCCGTTTGTATTTCAGGAGCATTTAAACATTCAACAATCTCAGTTTTTGCTTCATATTTTGAAATCAGATGATCCAATTTTCTTTCCAATCTTTGATAAGAATCAAAAAGTCCTCTACATGCGGAAAAAAGTCTCTGAAATGAAATCTTAGAGGTATTTTGGGACGCCATGATGTGTGTCGCAGTTAAAAATTGCAAACTCTTTTTTTTCCCCCACAGACTTCTTAGTCTCTCACAGGCTGTGATTGTAAACAAAGCCGAGTAGTAAAGTAATAAAAGTGTCGAGTCGTGACGGGCTAATTAGTAGAAAATAAATTTTACGATCCACTTAAGGAGATTCAGAGGGGGGAGGGTGTCAAGGAGTTTCTTGAAGCATTTAAGAAGTAAAGTAACCACCAGCCATAAATCCATTAGAAAACGCCAATTCGCCGCTAAGTTTCCCTGTTCTTTGGTTTCAGTTATCTTAAGTTTTTAACGCGAACAGTCTCTCTTGGATAATAAAATCAGCTTACCAGATGACATCACTTCTAGCATTCTTAGGGGCAACCTGCAGTTTCAGTTAGCACGCAGCTAATCCAGAAAGGAATTGGCACGAGGAGTTAATACCCCCCCCCAGAGATTTGCGGGTATCTCTGAGGTCCAGGGTCTCTCCCCACCTTCACTGTCGTCTCCGGGACAGCTAGAGTTCAAAGAACTCGTCCAAAAATCCTTCGGTATAGAGGAATTTCAGGAGTAGCCTGAAACTCCATCTTCTCACTGCTAAGCCCCGCCTTCTTCCCCATTTTAATCATTTTCTGATTCGGATTCCTAGGCTTTCGCTTGCATTAAAACATTAATGTTGATTTAAAAGATCAGTAAACTGGATATTCTACTTTACAGTTATTGTAAATGCCATTCATTAGACAACAACTTCTTTTTTTTTTTTTTCAAAGATTCTTTTATTACATTTTCATTTTCCTTTATACAATCACTTAAATACTGTGCAGTTAAAAAAAAAAGAAGCAATAAACAACTCATAACACTTCTATCCTACATACACCCTTCCTTCTACCCCTCCAACTTTCATTTCTCCCTTCCAACAATCCCCTCTTCTACTTCCCCTCCCCCTCAGCCATTCCTTTCTCCCCTTCCCACCATCTCACCCTCCTTACATTCCCTTCTCACTCCCTCTTAATTCCCCCCTCTTCTTTCCCTCTACACCTCGCTTCGGTGTATTTCTAGTATTCATTGGTCTATTTGTTTTGTACTAAAACAAAAGAAAAATAAAAGGAAAAGAAAGAAGAAAAGAAAAAAACAAAAAAAAAACAACAGTATCCAAGTGCATTCATTGTTCTGAAAATTGAGTCTATACTTCCACCCTCCCCCCCACCCACCCCCTGAACCCCCCTCCCTGACCCCCTTCCGACTTCCCAGGTCCCATTCCCGGCATCGTTCTTTATCAAGCAAAGTCTGGAGTATATTGAAACCAAATAGATTAGAAGTTACAAAATAAAAAAAATAATAAAAAAAAGAAAAAAAAAGAAAACAATATTAAACAGAAAAAAAACGGAGGGGGGGTAACCCCCCCCCAAGAAAGAGAAGTCAATATACTCTCTAACATTAAACTCAGCTTCTCATTATTTTTAAAATTTTAAACAATGTCTTTACCTGCTTCCGCATATAAATTCTATACCTCCCATCCTGCCTTTACCCGTGTCCGCATATATATTTTATCCTCATCCATTGCTCCTCTCATATTTACTCCACCCTCGTGTAGACTCTCCAGATAATCTTTCTTAACCTTGTATTCAAATAACAATTTATACAAAAATCAGCTTACATTCTGGATCAAGATAATCTAATTGAACTTTCACTACCCTTCCATCTACCCCACGCACCCGACTCCATTCATCCCAAACCACAATCCAAGAAAACTATGATCTCCGCTCTCCTCGCCCCAAAGAATAGATCATGCGCAGTTTAAATTAAGATTCAAACAAGTCTTATATAAGTCCCATATAATATATGTCCAAATTCAGCACCGCTTCTTTCAGTCTCAATATCTCTTCATCGGTATACAGCTTTGTCATTTTATACCAGACAGGAGTCCTGAAATTTTATTCAAATTAAAAATTTAAGAAGTATTTTAAAGGCATAGCTGGATCTTTATTCTTTACTCTTCTGCCCTTCTGGAAAGGGAAAGCAACACCCGCCGCCTTGTAGCCACGTGTCCCGCTGCTTATCTTCTCCTTCTCCTTGTCTTTCTCCAAGTCTGGATGAATCAGGAAGTCCCGCCTTCAGGGTTTTGTAGTAAAAATCTCGGGCTTCGCAAACAGAATTGAGACGATATTTTTGGTTCTCAAATGTGACTGTGATACCAGATGGCACTTCCCATTTATATTGTATCTGAGAATCTCTGAGTTTTTCAGTTAAGAAAGTGTAGTCTCTCCTTGCTCTTAATATTTGAGATGGTATTTCTTTAAAAACAATCAAGTCCTGTCCATCGATTCGCAGCCTGTTATTGTAAAACTTCTGTATTATCGCATTTCTGGATTCTCTTGTGGTGAAATATATAATTATGTCCCTCGGAAGCTGTCGTTGTTTTGCTACACACGAGTTCTGGCGATAAATTTTTTGAATCTGCCAATCAAAGTTAAATCCCGGACTTCCCACCGAACGTCTGAAAGCTTCAAAAAAGGTCTGTTTCAAATTCTCCTGTTCCTTTTCACGCAATCCTCTGACTCTTATTGCAAACGCAGTCTTATTGTAATTTATCATAACGAGTTGTTTTTGAGCATTTTCAACTTCCTGTTGTAACGTTTGAATTTTAGATGTCAAATTAGAATTAGTTTTTTCCAAAAGTTCCAATTTGTCCTCCATTTCAGAAACATAGCCTGTCATAACAGTCATAACTCTGATCGTATCTTCCCTTGTTTGAGCAATCTTGGCGTCCAGTTTATCATATAAGTCCGATAAAAGTTGTTTAATTTCCTGTCTGAACTCTTTAAGGGTTTCAAAAAGAAATTCTTGCGTTAAGAGATCTCCAGTGGAGGGCGTGGGAGGCAAGGGCAGCGATTTTGTAACAATTTCTTGAGATGTATTATTAAGGAAACGCTTAGACTGCTTCGATTTGGGAGCCATTATAAAAAACGCACAAACAAACAAAGTCTCTGCTCCCCTCGGTTTTAAATGGGGTACTATTTATAGATTTTTAACAGTTAATAAGGAGAAGTCTTCAGGAGAATAGGGCTGATTGAGTGTGTCATATATCAAACGCAGAAGCTATAAAATCGCCATCTTGTAACGCAGCTGGATAAGAAAGCCTTTTACAAAATTGAAGCTGGTATTTTGAATAGTAATAAGAAAAAAAAATTTACAACTTCAAGTTAATATTTGGTTTTGAGGCCATTTCAAAATTTATCTGCCTGCAGTTAATAAAACTCTATTGCCTGAATATGCAGCTTTAAGTGAAGAGGCTGAATTCCCCTTTTATTTTGAAGTTAAGGCTTGGCAAAACTTTCAGTGAGTAAACATTGTAACAAGACCGTTCAGCAGATTCATCACCATTTAACTTCCAGATAAGCAAAGTTAATGAAGGAGTAACATTCTTGTAGAAATAAAGCTAATTAAAAAGCTTCTGCTGGCCTATTGTGAAACCAAAACATGTGATAAGCAATCTCTTTTGTTTTGGATTCTTGTGAATTCTTGTGAGGATTAACAAAAAGTGTTCATTATTACCGGAGAAACCAGCCTGCTCGGCGCCATTTTAAAAGCCTCTAAGTAAATAATTTTTCGGAGGAGAAAAAGAAAAGAAGCTAAAATGTTGATAAACAATTATTGTGCACGGAAATGGATTCAGCTCGTGATAAGATTAAATCAAACAAAACTTTGAGCAGAGTGGGGGAGTCTTACTTTGTCCTGCACAAGGCAGTTTGAAGTTCCCAGCACGGACAGCCGTTCTACCTTGGGCTAGCCCCCCTTTACTTGCAAGCACAAAAGCTGCAAAAATCGAAGAGCATTTGCCAGCAAAACAGTTTCTTCTTTCCTTCTTGCCTGAAGGATAAGAAAACCTGATAAGACGTCAGATGGAAGATCCTCTAAACAGGTACGTAGCCAGGAATTCGGAGGCAGCTGATTTTTTGCTGCCACCACCAGCAAGCTCCTCCCAGGAAGCCATTAGACAACAACTTCTAACAGTCATAAGTATGAACCAGTTGCCAAGCATCTGAATTTTGATCACATAATCATGGGGATGCTACAAAGGTCATAAGTGTGAAAAATAGTCATAAGTCATTTTCAGTGCCATTGTAACTTTGAACAGTCACTAAATGAACTATTGTAAGTTAAGGACCACTTGTAATCTGTTTACACTCATGTAATTTAAATATTGCCATAGCTAAGATTATGCCAGGATATTCTACATAGCAAGACATTCTTTAAAGCTTGCAGTCATTTTATGGGCATTTTAGCTTGCTGTGGTATAATTTTAGAATACATCTGAATGTAGGTAGTAAGCAATCTTTTCCCAAACAATGGAAGGGACAGAACTGGCCATCCTGCATTGGAAAACAAAACTTGCTGCTGGAAACAGTTGATATTGGCAATCCACTTGGAACATATCTTATTTGGCAAGTAAACTTTTACTTGTTAAAATTTGTTACTTAGTTGTTTGATTGATTTCTCCTGGAAACAGTATTATATAAAAGAGGCATTTGCTCTTTTCTTTGCCATTATAAACCTTGTTTTGGGAATGGGAGATTATCATAGCCCTCACTCCTATGATTGAAAAAGAAGTAAATTAATTTCTTATGAAAATAAAGTATACATACTCAGTACTTCTTTGAAGATGGTCACATAACCTTTTTTTAATTTGCAATATTTGGCACATAGACTTCTTTCCTGGAAAATGTATTCCCTCAAATTGAGGTAGTACTTTGGGCCCTGCTTCAAGTTTTTCTTCCTCCTTTTCTAAACTGCTGAAACACAGGGTGATTTAATTTTGAAAATATTGTTCAATTTTCAAACCGCTGAATTAGCACAAAAACTATATACTGTAGCCCATTAGTGGTTTGAAGGCTAAGATTTCTGTTTGTACAATGGTGATTATGCTTATGCTTTCTTATGCCACTAGAGTAGTGTATTGCTATGATGAAAATTAATACTTGACATAAAATGTTTAAACATTTCTGATCAGAGTCATGAATTATTAGTTGCAGGAATAACCTCCCCATCTGCATTTATTTTTCATAAAATACTTGAAGAATCAGTGATAATGTTTTTCTAGAAAGAAGATAATTTTCTGAAACAAACCGGAGAAATATTCTAATTGCTTTGGATTAATAATTGGTAAGTGTGCCAATATTATAATAAATATCCAGGGGCACAGATACTCGGCACAAATGGTAGTGATGGTATTAATCATAATAGCCATGGACAAGGAGAATATAGTACAAAAAGATGAAATATAGTATAAAAAAGACCACCTCCATAGTTTAATATTCCAATCAAACCACCTCATATCTTTATGTAATAAGGGAAAGGACAGTAACAAACCTGGTGATGTATCATTTGTATCATCATACTTGCTTCTTGAAAAGAAAATTATATCAGCTGTTCTCCAAGCTTTGTTAAACACAATTGCAGTTATCATTTGGTTTAAACCAAGAAGCATGTTGCTTGGAATTATATCAATCCAGAACCAATGAAATTAAATCAGTGTTAAATTAAAAATGTATTTACCGGTAATTAATTATAGAAAGATACTAATGTTGCAAACTCATCCACTTACATGGATCGCCTCATATCTATTATATCACATATCTTTTGTTATTGTCTTTCCTGTTTTTCAATGGCATTCCATAAGAAAAAGTTCCCCCACCATGATTTGTGACATCTATACCATACTATAGTCCACATCCATGTATTAACTTAAGGAGGAGGGGATTGATATGCTAACAAACACATATTTGCTCCACATGGTTTCACATCTTATTTATAGATTGATGTGTTTATTGTAGTTTTGAAAGAGTGTGTATTTTTTACTCAATCAGAACCTGCTGGACATAGGATCAAAATGTATTGCTATTACCTAATTTTGGGGTATGATTCAGCAGTTAGAATAGTTTGCAAAGGTACAAGAAGTTCTATATATCATCCTCACATATGCAAGTTACACAGCAGTTATTCACTTAAGAACTGTGGCAAGAAAGGTGGTATAGTGACCAAAGTTACAATGGCATTGAAAAAAGTGACTGATGACCATTTTTTACACTTAGTGACCATTTTCACACTTAGCAACCGTTGCAGCATCCTCATGGTCACGTGATCAAAATATTGATGTTTGGCAAGAGTTACAATTTATATTTGTAAATTGTAGTTATGTTGAAATAAAAAAAATTACAATACTATTTTTGCGTTATATGAAAATTTTTGTTGCTCCGTATAAAATTTTTAATCAAGCCCCCCACCGCCCCGGTCAAAGGTGCCCCTCTTTACCAATCTGAAAATCTGGTCACCTTAATTGTAGATGACAGTCAATCATAATATTATAGTTAGAATATAACTAGGATTAGGGAGTCCCAAGTTTAAGTCACCTTTTGGCATGGAAATTCACTGGTTAACTTTCCATCTATCATTCTTTTATCTCAATCTATGTCACAGGTGGGCTATTGTGGGTGGGTGGGAAATGCTATGTATATCACCTGGAAGAAAGACTGGCTATAAATGTAACAAATAATATATATATATATATATATATATATTATTTATTAGACATTCTTAAAGTTTTATAATTATCAAAATGCAATTTATATTGCATATGGGACAAATGTATAATGCCCATGGAAACCAACTTGCAGACATCTCCCTTGAGCCTGCTATTACCTTTGGTTCATCTTAGTTTTATTTTATTTTCTAAGGTTTTTTTTATTAAGAAAAGGGATAGGAAAAAGGATATTTGCTTCAGAACAAAGTGCCATCCAGTAACGTAAAGTCATGTTTATTTCCAAGAATGCTTCCAAATCTTCCTAATTTAAATCACAAGGATTTGTTGTTGGTGATGGTGATGGATCAAAGAAGACTTCCTCTAATTTTATAAGACTAGTATTGTAAAGTTGGGGCAGTATGTGTTTTCGAACAATACATTGGAGTTAGTTGAAGCCCAGTATTTTATTTGAAAGTTTCTTCATTTGTCCAGAAAACAGAGGATAAACCTTGAGCTGTTAGCTAGAGGGCTGAATGTTTTCCTAATATCCATAGCAGCTATTTTGTACAGGGCGGGGCATAACCTTTTCCTAGGGGGTCACAGCAAGATCGACAGCAGTTTACAACTTCCGCGACACCTCATTTTAAAGCCCATAAAAAACTGAATTGAATGAGCTATTAAATGTTAAATTTGCTTTAAGAATGGCTGGAAAATTCGATTCGGAAGAACAAAGGATCATTGACAGAATAAAATGCATTGCCTTTCGAGAGGCTCGCGATGCTGGAGCGACGTTTATCAATCGAAATGGATTGCAAACAAATTGAAACGTCATCCGGATTGGGTTACTGATAATTGGAACAAAACAGCCCAAGAATGTTTCACAAAATTTGGAGAAGGGCGTCCTCTGCAACTGTCCCAAGAAAGCAAAGCCATCATTGCAACTGGCAGTCGCAAACAACGAAAAGGAAACCGAAAAGTGGCCCAAGAAATCCTTCAAATTCGTGGAAAACGAGTTGATCAAAGGACAATCGGCCGATATCGAGAACGAGAAGGTTTGAAGCCATTCCACGTCATTTGCAAACCATTGAAAACTCAAACACACGTTCAAGATCGGCTTTGGTTGTGCGATTGGTTGTCTGAATGGACCGAGGAAGATTTTCTTCATTTGGCGCCATCTGACAAATTCTTCGTTTATGCCATTCGAAAACCGAATTTCCAGAACGATCGAATTTGGGCTAAAGACGTCGACGACATCGCCAAACATGAACGATATCGACAAATCGTTCACAATCCGACTTGCATCGGGATTTTCGTCATTTTCACAGCCAAGAAACTGCATTGGGTTTTGAAGGATAAAGGGGAATCCTGGGATGGCAGTTATTTCCGTGAGAAAATTTTATTGGAGAATGTCATTCCATTTCTCAGTGATCCAGACAATGTCTTGGTGGTTGGTGAGGCTGTCTTTCTTCATGACAAAGCTCCTTGCATGCGTGCAAATGCGACTCAGCAATTGTTAAAGGAAAACAATGTCGAATTTTGGGGCAATGACGTCTGGCCAGGAAATTCGCCAGATCTCAATCCGGCAGAGAACATTGGGGCCATAATTAAGGATGAAGTGGAAGCTCTGATGATTCAGGAGCAAGGTCAAAATCGATATTCGGTTGAAACTTTGAGAATGAATTTGGAAACTGTGTTGAAAAATCTGGAAAATCGAACGGAACTGTTTGAAGATTTGTTGTGTTCTTATCCACCTCTTTTGAATGCTGTTCGAAGGGCTAATGGTGGTCATACTGACTATTAAATCGTGTCAATAAACTCAGTTTTTGATGGGCTTTCGAATGGTGTATGAATTATTTGTGTTGTTATTACAAGTGTTGCTGTGACCCCCTAGGAAAAGGTTATGCCCGCCCTGTAGATAGGCAAACTTTTATCCTCTTTGCAAAGTCACTTTGTGACAAGTTATTGAAATTTTGATTATGCCCAGAAAATTCCTACAACTACCAATTCCTCTACCCATCCATACTACTATTAAAACCTCAGAATACTTGAAATGTAAGATGGTATCCTCACTTTGGAAATAGCAATCTTGAATTACTATGGAGGGCTGTGGAAAGAGCAGATCCTAAGAACTGCTGGTGCATGATGGACTTGACAGAAGGTCTCTCTCTGTGTGGTATTTTGCTGGAGTTTTCAGCACAGCAGTTTGCTATATTGTAAACTGCACACAAAGGAAAGTAATGGTGATAGTGGCAATGTGGAATGTGTTATCTTAGCTTTCAACTGGAGTAGCTGTCACCTTTAAACTGTATCTATCTCTCCCCCAGGATTTCTGTTTTGCAGTCTTATGTCAATCACTTTTGCAAGAACATTGCTGATGGCTGATTTTAACACATGTCGAGAATGGAATGGGGATCTCCACTGCTATAAAGTCTTCATTGGTGGAGCTCCATTCCTTAAAAATATCTGTGTAGTAATATCTTTAAAGTTTCCTTTTTGGGGATTCAGAGGAAGGCAGAGATTATGTTTTTTTCTCTGTATGCCGGCCATACAGAGAATGAACAGCCTTCATGTGCGCATGTGCGGGAAGATGGCTGCCGAGCTTTTCGCTCCGGCTCAGTCCGCTTGAGAAATAGCCTGCAGAAGGTTGAACTCTGGGCCAGGAATTTGGTTTCGCTGTCTGAAGACATAAGAACCCCCCAGAGTGCCCATGCCAGCAGCGTATTGGTGAGACTTGCCTCCCCAGAGCTGCTAGGCACGGAAGACACGGAAGACATCGATACCGCTGGGGCTGAGGCGGAGGCTGCCGACGCTCCCGACACTGCCCGTGGGAAGCTGCCGATGCTAGTATGGCTTGGGAGATGCTGTGGCCAGGCATCCAGGAGATTCCTGCTGGAGCTGCTTTACTGGCTGCTGGAGTCCATCACGCTCCGGGGGCTGAGGGCACCCCGGCTGCCTGGAGTGGGGTGGCCCCCAGGGGCTGGGCGGTTTGCTTGCTCTCCGGGAGACGCCGGGAGATGCCGGGGCTGACATCAAAGCCGCTGAGCCACTGATCAGCTGTGGAGCCTCTGAGAGAATAACCAGGTTTTCCCGGGAGTTGATTGTCTGATTGAGGAGAGATCACTGAGAGCTCTGGGAGTTTGCTGAGAACGCTGAGAATACTGTGAACGCTGAGAATACTGTGAACGCTGAGAATACTGAATATTGAGAATGCTGAGAATACTGAGAGAATATTGAGATTATTGAGAGAGCACTGAAGCACTTTGTGGAGTATTGTATGTATTATTGTACTGTTGGAACACTACTCAAGTAGCCGGGCGGCTCTGAACCATCTTGCTAATTCTGTTGTGCCATCTGTGGTGAGAGGCGGGCTGGGACTACCTGACCACCAGGGCCGAGGGGGCTTATTGGAGCCTGGAAGAGTTGGCTGAGACCGTCTTGGCTACCGTGGAGACAGCTATTGGAGACTGTTTTGGGGGGACCCGACCCCCTTGATTGTCTGACGCCTCCCTCCGCTGTCTGTGCTGCTGCAGGGTCAGGCTAGGGACAGGTTAGGGTTAGATTAGAATTATTGGGTGGGGTTAGTTTAGATTAAGATTATGATTAAGGTTAGGGCTAAGGTGAGGGTGGGGGTGGGGTTGTTAGTCTGACGGCCTACCGGTTGGCTGCCACCACTGGGAGTGTTACGGTACAGCTGGGAGTGGGGCTTTTTCCTCCCCCCTTTTTACTGTGGGGTTTCCCTGGCTCTCGTGTGTCCTTTTGTTCCCGAGGGAAGGGGTGTTGCTGGCCTGTCGTCGCCTATGGCTGGCCCTGCAACTTTTGCTGCTATATCCACCGCCTACTTGCCTCCCAGACATTTCCTGGCCTTGCCCTCCGGACCATTGTTGGGGAGCGAATTGGAGCCTATGACTTTATTGCCATTCTGGGCTTCCTGTTTATACCCCCACTGACTTTTTGCAAGCTTATCACAGTAACGAGAGAGAGGATGCCGGTCGAGAGGGTCGTGTCTGGGAAGTATGGCTCTCTCTTTAATTGCTATCACCATATGACTCTCTCATCATTTTCTGGATCTCGGGCCCTCGCGTGGGAGGTCTTGGACATTACTCCCTCCTTGGCTAGTTAGGACTATATTCGAACAATTTGCTATATTGCGCAGGTTTATAATTTTTATAATTTTTAATTTTTATAATTTTTAATTGTATGGAGAGCGCTTGGTATGATTGTGGTTGACTGAATGTTCCCACTTTTATTATGATATTGTTGTTCCCTTGTTTTTAACTTGTTTGTGGGGATTGACTGATTGTATGTGTGTGTATGTGTGGTGGGCCGGGAGCATAGCTGGGTACCTCCTGCACTGAGTGCTTTGGCAGAAGTGTCAGGGGGGCCCAGGCCTAATCCCGCCCTTAGATGTGTGTGTTGAAGGACCTGCTGGTGAATCCGGCGGCCAGGGGAGAGGGTGGAGGGACCATAGATGCGGGAGTGGGCTGGAACATTAGGATCATAATGGGGAGGGGCAGATATGGCGGGAACTTCAGGGCGAGCCATTACTGGGGAAGGAGGGTTCCCTGCGTCATAGAGATCCCTCCTTCCGGCCCTGTTAGTTCCACTCCAAGGCCAGATGGCGGGAGTAGTCAGGACCCTGGTCTCAGGTTGTTGTTGCTAAATGCCAGGTCTGTGGTTCACAAGGCTCCCCTCATCCAGGATCTAATTTTAGACAAGGGGGCAGACCTGGCATGTATTACTGAAACCTGGCTGGGCCCGGAGGGAGGAGTGCCCCTCACTGAAATGTGCCCAGAGGGTTTTCAGGTGCTTCATCAACTGCGACCCCAGATAAGGGGTGGGGGAGTGGCCATTGTTATCCGAAAGTCTTTAGTTCCTTGTAGGATCCCTGCTCCAGAGCTTGTCGGGTGTGAGTCCTTGCTGGTGAAGTTGGACCTTGCGGGTCAAGTGGGCTTGTTGTTAACGTACCTGCCTCCCAACAGCGTGACAACAGCCCTCCCCTCGCTTCTCAAGTCAGTAGCTGAGCTGGCAGTCTTATGATCCTGGGGGACTTCAATCTGCCTTCGCTCGGCAAGCACTCTGATGGAGCGCAGGAGTTCATGGCTTCCATGACAGCCATGGGCTTGACTCAAGTAATTCGGGGCCTGACTCACTCAGCGGGTCACACGCTTGACCTCGTATTTCTCTCGGAGCAGTGGAGTTGTGATCTTGGTTTGAGGGGTAGTGAGATCTTGCCCCTGTCATGGTCGGACCACTTCCTACTGAGGCTCGACTTTCGGAGACCAATCCCCCACTGTAGGGAGGAGGAGCCAATTAGGTGGTTCCACCCCAGGCGTCTTATGGATCCTCAGGGTTTCCAGATGGCGCTTGGTGTTGTGCCTGATACTCTCGCCCACAGTCCGGTGGAGACCTTAGTTCCTGCTTGGAACTCAGCAGCGTCTGAGGCTCTCCACCAGATTGCCCCTTTATGGCCGATCCGAGGCAGTGGATCCAGGAGGGCTCCTTGGTTTACCGAGGACCTCTGGGAGATGAAGCGCCAAAAGAGACGCCTAGAGCACCGCTGGAGGTCCAGTAAATCCGAGTCAGACTGAGCACTAGCACTGCATTGGAGCATACCTTCTGGCAATCCGGACAGCTAAGAACACCTATATTGCCGCTCTGATTGCGTCCGCTGAGTCGCGCCCAGCCGCCTTGTTTAGGGTAACCCGCTCCCTCCTGAATGGGAGGGTTGCGGATAATCCCTTACGAGGTAGAGTGGAGGAGTTTGTCCAGTTCCTCGCGGACAAAGTTGCTCGGCTTCGGACAGACCTGGACTCCAATTGCGCAGAGCCAGCCGAGGTACTGGGGGAGGGTCTTGAGCGACATCTCTGGATTGATTTTCAACTTGTTACTCCTGATGAAGTGGACAAGGCCATGGGAGTGGTGAGTGCCTCCACGTGTGCACTGGACCCGTGCCCCTCCTGGCTGGTCGCGAAGAGCAAGGAGGTGACGCGGGGCTGGATCCAGGCGATAGTGAACGCCTCCCTTTCTTCTTTCCCCTGCCATTGAAGGCAGCGGTGGTAAGACCCCTCCTGAAGAAGCCATCTCTAGATCCAGCCATTTTGAATAACTACCATGCAGTCTCCAACCTTCCCTTCGTTGGGAAGGTTGTTGAGAAAATGGTGGCCTTTCAGCTCCGACGGTCCTTGGATGAAGCCGATTATCTGGATCCCTTTCAGTCTGGATTCAGGCCTGGCTACAGCACGGAAACTGCTTTGGTCACACTGACCGATGATCTCTGGAGAGCCAGGGACGGAGGTCATGCCTCCGTCCTAGTGCTTCTTGACCTCTCAACGGCCTTCGATACCATCGACCATGGTATCCTTCTGCGGCGGTTACGGGAGGTGGGGGTGGGAGGCACCATCCTTCGGTGGTTCTCCTCCTCGGACAGGTCACAGTCGGTGTTGGTTGGGGGCAGAGGTCGACCCATAGGTCCCTGAAATATGGGGTTCCGCAGGGTTCAGTCCTGCCCCCCCTCCTGTTTAACATCTACATGAAGCCGTTGGGTGAGATCATTTGGCGGCATGGGATAAAATACCACCAGTTATATACCCAGTTATATACCACCAGTTATATACCCAGTTATATCTGTCCGCCCCGTGCCAACTCAGTGAAGCGGTTGACGTGATGTGCCAGTGCCTGTCAGGGTCTGGATGGGGGTAAACAAGCTTGCGCTCAATCCAGACAAGACCGAGTGGCTGCTGTGTTTCCCTCCCAAAAATTGGCTAAGCATTCCATCACTCAGGCTGTGGGGTGAAATTCTACGCCCCTCAGACAGGGTTCGCAATTTGGGAGTCCTCCTGGACCCACAACTGACCTTAGAACATCATTTGTTGGCTGTGACCAGGGGGGCATTTGCCCAAGTTCGCCTGGTGCACCAATTGCGTCCCTACCTGAACTGGGAGGCACTTGGAACAGTCACTCATGCCCTTGTGACCTCAAGACTGGACTACTGCAATGCGCTCTACATGGGGCAGCCCTTGAAGAGCATTCGGAGACTTCAGCTCGTCCAGAATGCAGCCGCGCGATTGTGGGTGCACCTCGGTACACCCATGTTACCAGTGCGAGCTGCACTGGTTACCGATTGGTCTCCAGATACGTTTCAAGGTGCTAGTCGTCACTTATAAAGCCCTTCATGGTATTGGACCTGGGTACTTGAGAGACCGCCTGCTGCCAATTACCTCCCAAAGGCCCATTAGATCCCACAGATTAGGCCTCCTCCGGGTTCCATCTACTGGCCAATGTCATCTGGCTACAACCCAGGGGAGGGCCTTCTCTGTGGCTGCTCCGGCCCTTTGGAACGAACTCCCCGCAGAGATTCAGACCCTCACCTCTCTGTGTCGGCAGGCCGGGGGTTAATGAGTTCCCTTCCCCTCTCGAATCGTGTGATTGTTGATTGTCTTTTAAATTCCCCTGTTCTTTTTCTGTTGTAGTTTCTTCGTGTTTACCTTCCCCCCCCTTGGGTTTGTGAGCCGCCCTGAGTCCCTCAGGGAATAGGGTGGCATATAAATAAAATAAACCTTAAATCTTCAACTTTCAACCTTTTTAATATATAAAGTTTTTTATTTTTGCATTTTCATAACATATATTCACATGTATACTATTACATAGCCAACATTGTATTGTATTATTAAATGTTTACATCAATTCATATTGCCATCAACTCCCAAAAACAAATATTGGCTCTTCTGCTCTCCATACACCATATTTATACCTTATCCATCACTTTCTTCTCTCCTCCCCCTCCCTACCTCCTTTCTTCCCTCTGACATCCTTTTTTCTCAACTTCCCCTTCCTCTTTCCTTCTCCTTTCTCCCCTTTCCACTCCTCCTTTCTCTCCTCCTCTTCCCCCTTCCCTCTCTTCTATCTCTCTCTTCTTCCTTTATCTTTCTCCTCTACTTTACACTCTTCATCTCATTTACTTGGTGTATTTCAGCTTCTGAATGAGCTCCATTTTATGTTGATGGTATTTATAATTCCTTTTCAATATACATATTTAATTTTAACATATATCTTCCTCAGGAAGGCAGAGATTATGTTGATGAATGATGAAACCCTCTAATCAAATCATCCATCAACTATCAGATAATTAAGAGCACTTGACAAAACACAACTGTGTAAGTTTGCATGTGTTAAGCCCAGTTCTCAATGAGAAGCTGGTAAGTAAAATAAGTGACTGATAGGATATCTTCCCTGATTTCCATTGTCATATTGTAAACAAAATATGGATAGCTAGCAAATATAGAGCTATCAGACTGGGTTGCAAAAGCTTAAACATCTTCTAGAAAATAGCAGTCAGAGAGATTTTTCAGTTTATTTGCAATGGTCAACTAAGGAGATTATTAGTTGGCCATCTAGGTGACCATACAAATTTCTGGAGCTCAAAACTGAAAGTGCTGTGTAAGGGAAACATAAGGGAAGGTGTAGAGTAAAGAGAGACTATTGAGTATTTGATTTAGAATGAGTTTTCATGTGATGTACACCAGAGCAGACAAATATGAAGCTTATTTTGCTTACTTATTTGTGTTCTAGAATTTGACATAGGATCTCACTTTCTCTGTGTATTAAAGAAAATTTTCTTTTGTTGCTCTATATTTAGAAAATGATTGGAACTCAGTTTACTCAACATAGGTAGTGACTGCGAGTTTGAATTTTCAAATTGTTGCTCATATAAGAATGCCTTTGATTTTTCTTTGACACTAAGAGTTCTTTTAGAGAAGGTTTCTTTTTCTTTGCAATTATTCTGTCTTACAATATTTTATCAAATGTGCAGATGATAATGGGTTCCATTTGCAATTCTCCCGAGAATTACTCTATGTTTTTCAATATTTTATATTTGTTGTTCTAAGCAGAGAAAATTGTATGACCTTCCGTTTTTAGTTTTGCAATGAGTTTTATGAAGTGGTTAGATGTACATTTTTGTGTGGGGATTTACACTTTGGTTTCCTAATTTCCCAGTATAAGACTCTAATTGTTCACTATTGACTATCTTTTGGCTTACAATATCTCTTTTGTTTGGAAACATCCCAAGAGCAATCTAGCAGATAAACAAGAAAATGTTCTCATTTACTTATTCAATGAAAGAAGAAGTTGATGTCAGGCCTGCAGCGGTTCCTTTAAGAGTCTTTGGCCTGCCACACTCTTATTAAGAGGGGGGATTTAGCAAAAGGTAGAATGTGTTGTTTTCAAAATAAGAAATTCCTTCCTAGAAGCTCAAGGTCATCTTTTGTCTTCCAAACCTTTACACCTGGACGGAAGCAGTTAGGCATATATATATAGTCTCCCTTTATTTATTTATCAGCATAAATATAACATATATATATATATATATATATATATATATATATATATATATATATATATATATATATATATATATATACATACATACATACATACATACATACATACATACATACATACATATATATATATATATATATACACACACACATACATACATACACACATATGTATATATATATATATATACACATATATATATACACATATGTATATATATATATATACACATTTATATATATATATATATATATATATATATATATATATATATATATATATATATACACATATGTATATATATATATATACACATTTATATATATATATATATATAAATGTAACAAAAAGGCGACAGTAAAAACATTGGGTTTCTGCCTGGATGGTCTCTTGTGACGAGCCGAAGGACAGAGAATGGAAGTAGTGATATTCCTCCCATATTTGGGCATACCGGGGGTTGTAAAATCTAACATAATTTCTTCCTAGAAGCTCAAGGTCATCTTTTGGCTCCCAAACCTTTACACCTGGACAGAAGCAGTTAAGCGTAGACGCCAGCGTGGAAGAAGAAGATTGGAGCATGTGATGGACTGTGGGTGTGGGGGCAAGATCATGAACTTTTAACTGGGTGGGATTCTGATGTAACTTCCAGAGTCAGAATCCCATAGCATTATGCCAACATGCCTGCTTTATTAAATTGGAACTTTAAGCATAGTTTTGCCTTCAACTCTGATTTAATTTTACATGGTATTTGGAACGCTTACAGTTGAAATAAGAAACGAAGGTCAACTTTGGGTGGAATGGCTGCATGTCAGAAGTAAAGGAGGAACTGTATTGTTAATTTTTTATTTCCCCTGAAGGCCTTCTTATTTTTTTATAACAGTAAAACAAAATGAATGTGCTTTCACCAGCATAATTACAAGGGTGAAGATAAAACTGCTCAAAATCTAATTTTGTGCTTGGGGTATACTGTACATTATTTCAAGATATGCAAATCTGAGTTTGCAATACTAGGGTGTTGATGCACTGCGTCAATGGATCTTTTCAAGTAGCGACTGACAAGTCTCCAAATGCCTACAGCCATGCATTTAATGACACTGCCAAGTGACTTACAAGGTCTCTTCTGTTTGCATATTTTAGTTGAGTCTACTTTTATTTCTCCTACTAAAGAAAATCTGGAAGGAAAACCCCAAAACTTGGTCACTCTGGTTGATATCATCAGGGCAATACACAAATGGATTGGGATCAGAGGTGGTATTTAGCTGGTTCTCTCCGGTTTGGGCGAACCAATAGCAATGGCTGCAGGAGACTGTGCTCAACCACCCTGATGTAATGCGTGAGCACTGCGTGCTCACATTTGTGAACCGGTAGGGAAGGTAAGTGAATCCCACTATTGATTGGGATATATTTAAAATTAATTTAATAGAATTATTCTTTGATGAGATAATGATGATGATGATGATAATGCACACTGATTTTGAATATGTAATTCTGCTATTTTTTCACACAAGGCCTTTGAAATTCATTATAGGTTATTGTACAAAAAGATAAATAAAATCTAAACATCTTTTTGTATTTGTACATAGCCTTCACACTTCCAGAAGCAAGACTGCTATAGATTATCATAACAACATACCATTCTTTTGGTAAATGTTTTTGCTAACATTGATGGTTATGGTTTAATTTATTTGGTTTAATTTATTTGTATGCCGCCCTTTTCCCTAAGGGGACTCAGGGCGGCTCACAACTCAAGAAAGGAGGGGAAATACAAACAGAGTTACAAAAAAACATAAAACATAAAAACTATACATAGTTAAAAGCACAACAATCATACCATTCGAAGTGGGGCAGCGAGTCTTTAGC
Source organism: Thamnophis elegans (assembly GCF_009769535.1). Classification (NCBI taxonomy): domain Eukaryota; kingdom Metazoa; phylum Chordata; class Lepidosauria; order Squamata; family Natricidae; genus Thamnophis; species Thamnophis elegans. The sequence continues at coordinate 18,044,489 of NC_045550.1, forward strand.
CCCAGGCCTGTCGGAACAGCCAGGTTTTAAGGGCTATGCGGAAGGCCTGGAGGGTGGTGAGGGTACGAATCTCCACGGGGAGTTCGTTCCAGAGGGTCGGAGCAGCCACAGAGAAGGCCCTCCTCCGGGTAGTCGCCAGTCGACACTGGCCGGTGGATGGAATTCGGAGGAGGCCTAGTCTGTGGGATCTAATTGGTCTAGTAGAGGTAATTGGCAGTAGGCGGTCTCTCAAGTACCCAGATCCAATACCATGAAGGGCTTTGTAGGTGACGACTAGCACCTTGAAGCGTACCCAGAGATCAACAGGCAGCCAGTGCAGCTCGCGGAGGATAGGTGTTACGTGGGTGAACCGAGGCGCACCCAAGATCGCTCGCGCGGCTGCATTCTGGACAAGCTGAAGTCGCCGAATACTCTTCAAGGGCAGCCCCATGTAGAGCACGTTGCAGTAATCCAGCCTAGAGGTCACAAGGGCACGAGTGACTGTTGTGAGAGCCTCCCGGTTCAGGTAGGGACGCAACTGGTGCACCAGGCGAACCTGGGCAAATGCCCCCCTGGTCACAGCTGACAAATGGTGTTCAAAAGTCAGCTGTGGGTCCAGGAGGACTCCCAAGTTGCGGACCCTGTCTGAGGGGTGTACTGTTTGACCCCCCCAGCCTGAGAGATGGAACACTTGGCCAATTAGTGGGAGTGAAGCACAGCAGCCACTCGGTCTTATCTGGATTGAGTACAAGCTTGTTAACCCCCATCCAGCCCCTAACAGCCTCAAGGCCCTGGCACATCACGTCCATCGCTTCATTGAGTTGGCACGGGGCGGACAGATACAGCTGTGTATTGTCCGCATACTGGTTGTATTTTATCCCGTGCCGTCGAATGATCTCACCCAGCGGTTTCATGTAGATACAACATTACTGGACAATTCTGAAATTCTAAGTGAGCTTCAGTAAGGAAGGTTGCTGAAATATGAAGATAACAAATAATTGATATTCATTTCATCTTGATGTAAAATTTTATTTAGAACCACAAGGTGAACAGTGACTGGGTTAGATATTGTAATTAAGTTGTCTTGATACAATAATCCTGTATTAAATGTTGGGAGATTCTTGAAAAACGCCTGTCCCATTTGACTAATTTTATCAAAACACTGAGGTTGTTCTAAGATTTTAAAAGTGAGAATCAGATAAAAGGCAGCAGTTCTTTGCAAGAAATTAAATTAGTCTAAATTAATGAAGGAAAAATAAGATGGAATACCACAAACCCAGATCTTGGTAAGTAAATCTGCTTTGATCTTATGTATGCAATGCAATTTTATTGACTCTGTTTTCTTGGGATCAGAATTTCTTGTGATCAGAATTACTGGGTTTGCTGAGGTCAGATTTAGCATGTTTGCTGTGGAAAAGGATAAACTCTACTAAGTACAGGCTTATAAGTTCACTTATTTTACTGATATTGCAGAGGCTTGCGGAGGCGTCACAGGCAGGTACGACGCATGCACACGCCATGCATATCCATCTAGGTGACGCCGGGCCCGTTCCAACTGTACCGGTTGGAACGGAATCCGGAACCGACCACTGCTCAGGATGATAGGCACGCAGAAAAACAAAGCATCTTCTGATAATTTGTTCAGAATTATCTGTAAATCACTGCTTTTAACAAGATAACCCAAATCTTAAAATCTTGAGATTGACTTTTTTAACCTTTCGCTGACTACCACAACCAACTGTAATTTTCAGATAAAGTAGACTTTCTCATGCCATAATTATTTTAGAGCTAAACTGTTAAAATTCAGATTTTATTCTTGTTTTAAATTTTGTTTTTATCTACAGTATGTGTCTTTATCTACAGTATATGGCTATATGTCTTTTATTTGTCAACCAACCATATTTACCAAGTGAGGTCAGTGGTATATAAATTTGATTGATAAATAAATTAAAAAACCATTTTTAGAAAATATATTTATTGGTTCATTTATTTGCATCTTGTCTAGTTCCTTAGGTTCCAAGTGCTAAGGATGTTAATAAAAATTTACATGCGAAATGATAAAGAACCTAAGTATGAATATAATTACCGTAATGCTACAGCTCTCAATTTCCAAATGCTTATTTGAAAAATCATCTTTGCTGTTCTATGAAAAGAGTCTATATACATTTTATTGGTTTTGGAATTAAATCTTTCTCCTAAAAAGTTAGTATAAATCACAACATTATTTCCTGTCTATACTTGCATTAAGGAGTTCCTGGTGAACTACTTACTGTGATTGTATGGTACACTCAATGGTCACTGAACGGTAGACCTTCCTCTCATCTCTATTCTAGAGGTTTTACAGAAAACAAAAGCAGCACAAATGGTTCCCCCGACCCCCCCGGGGGACAGTTTCTGCCATTCTACTGTCTTCCAAAGCACAGACTTGCACAAAAGCCTAGTGATTGTACAACATAGACTTATTAATTTGGAAGGCTCTTTGTTGTTCACTTTGTGGTACAGCAATCTAATTTGATTTCTATTTAGCTCAATATAATGCACAGTCCTATTACTTTTGTTATATTTGTATAGCTTATTTTATATATAAGCATATTTGATTAATTGTTAAATATCATGTAATTGAACCCTGGAAGATAATAGGTTGTTCACACCCAAACAAAATGGAATTTTCAAGGATATCAAGGTGGTATAATTGTTATATTTGTATTTATAAATGTTCATAACATATATTAATGGATTTTCTATGCGAAGTGCATATTGTGCGAAGGACATCCTCACAGCAGTCATTCAGCAGCAGAAAGTTTTACGTTAGATAATTTACTGTTTGATTTGTGAAAAATACAGATATAGTTAATCCTGCATCAGTTTTCCTTACAAGTTAAGATGACTTACAATTTTTTCATTTCTGAATCATCCGAGATATTTTCCGATCATGTTTTCAAAGGGATAGCATTTTTAAGTGAATCTGTCTTCCCCATTGATTTTGCTTGTCAGAAGGTTGTAAAAGGTGATTACATGACCTTGGGACACAGCAACCGTCTTAAGTATGAATCAGTTGCCAAGCATCTGAATTTTGATCACACGATCATGGAGATCTTACGAAGGTCGTAAGTGTTACAAATGGCCATAAGTCACTTATTTCAGTGTCGCTGTAACTTTGAAAAGTCATTAACTGTTGTAAACCAAGAACCATCTGTATCAATCTTTATTCATAGGAATTTCACTAAGCACTATCTTTTTGGTTGGAAGAAAAAGAACTGAAAGTAAATTCTGTTTTGTTAAACTGTTTTGCAAACTATTTTGAAAATGCAGGAGATTTTTGTGGCCCTTGAGGTAATATCCATTTTATTTATCAGCTAAATATTCCTTTTTATTTGCTATATAAGAGAATAATTGCCCAAAACAGCTGTTTACTGAGTAAGTGGTCCCTTGTGGTGATGTAAACATGGTCTTTAGTTAAATATGTCCTTTTCACATCGCAAAAGATCTAACTCCCAAGTTACTAAAAATATATATTTGTCATTGAAAACTGCAAAAACCCAAATTTGTATCACATATTAATTGTGGTCATTCAGAAACTTGCTTCAGAACTTCTGGCAGTTACATTTAAATGTGCCACATCTGTTGCTTGTTATCCCATGCACATTTATGAACGTTGTGTAAGCATTTAATTCTGTAAGGAAGCTACAATATTCTTTAAATGAAACTAATATTAGAGGGTCTTAAAATGAAGCTATTGTTCATAGACCCTGCAGCAGATGGCAACATCTAGCTAAACCTTGGGTGATTCTTAAAAATGAAAGAGGTTTGGACCTTGTTTGTTCTTGGATAAGAGTTCAACAGGAAATACTGAGAATGTAAGATGCTTAAACAAAAAACAAAATAATAGAATGTGATAATGGAAATTATGTCCATATTATTGCAAAAGTGCTTCATGTTGTATCCATAAGGTCACTAGGGACTGACCTTGTTTCAAGGAAGAGTTTTTTAAATTTATAAATAAAAGAACTAGGTAGTTGGCTGTTGTGGTTATTATCTTCATATTCTATGCTATGGTAGAGTAATGAAACCATGTGCTACATAACATGCTGCCATCAGCCTAAGTCTATTAAGAAAGATAAAGTCATTGCTAGTATAGTGCATGAGATGTGGCAATTTTGAGAGATTAGCTATATGTCAGGCCTGCAGCCAGTTCATTTTGGGATCTTTGGCCTGCCACACTAATATTCTATTCTACTATGCTGTTTCATTAGTGGGGAATTGGGAGGGGGAATAGTAAGGAGTAGAATGTGATGTTGCCAAAATAAAATTCCTTTCTAGAATCCAAGGTCATCCTTTGTTTCTACACCTCTGCACCTGACCGGAACTGAATGGGTGGAACTGCCAGCATGGCAGTGGAAGATTGGTCCATGTGGTGGACTTGGGGGTATGGAGCAAGATCATGAACTCTCAACTGGGTGGGGGGAACCCAGGCAGCTCAGATTTGGGTTTTCCCAGATATGCCAACATGACTCTCTTAATAAATTGGAACTTAGAGCAATACTTTGCCTTGGACTTTGATTTAATTTTGGATATTATTTGGAATGCTGACACTATACTTATAGGTAGTCCTCAATGTCCAAATACCTTTAGAAATTTCTATATTATAGAACAGAACAAGGATGAAAAATGATAACACTGCAGGAAAGAAACAGAACAACGAATGAAACATGTCTGTAAAATCCAAAACAGATTTTCTTATGTTGTTTGCTGCTCTGGTTAACTAGAGTCAGCTCCCTTTGATTGGCCTGATGTGCTTAAGAAGCTGAATGGCAAATTACAAGGTCCTCAATTAAAATCTCAAACCTTTCTTCAATCTCTGATCTCCCATCTCATGGTCATCTGATAATTTACTACTAGTATAAAAGCGATTGGTAAACTACTCATGGACTGCACTATCATGCAAATTTGCACTCAGGAGAGCAGAGATATTTAGTTGTTTCTGCACATAAATACTATTGAATAAGATTATGAAAATGAGTCTAATGAAAGCTATTCTGAAGGAGAAAGATGTGCACATCATTAAGCTTCACTGGCTTTTGAATCATTGCTAAGTTGCTATTGTTATTATTTAATCAGTAAATATATTCTTGAAACAGCTTGATATCATCATATCTGAAGGCAAAAATCAAACAGCAATTAAGGAACTCCACTTAAAGCTTAATTAAAATATGAACCTCTGCTTTCATGCAATTAACCTGACATTTTCCCCTCCCCCTATAATTTGCATGCTCTTATATTCTTATAAATGAAATAAAATTTTAATTTGAAAGGTAGAGCATTGCTAAGAACTTTGATTGCTTTATAAGAACTGAAAGGAAATATCAGGCTTCTAAAAGGAATAACCAAATCCAGCCTTTAGTCCAGTCCAAGGGGATTGTATGAAGTATTCCAAGACATGTGTGGTTAATAAAAGTTTTTTTCTATGTTTACTTAATTGTAGGATAGCTATTTTAAATTATAGGTTTTTTTACCCATTTCCAATCAACATTCCAACAAAACAAATTTAACTTCTCCCAGGAAGTTAAAGGCCGAGCAATTGAATGGTGCTAGTTACATAACATAAAAAACATGGACTGTAAACAGCTTAAGCTCTCTCAAATTTTGAGTTACATCTAATTCAAAAGTTGGCAACCTTTCCAATGCTAGTTACCATTGAGCAATCTTGTATGGTGGTATGGCTTCCAAATTATATGAACATACAATTAATTTAAAACCAGCTATTTCACTATCAGAAGTCATGCCCCAAAAGTCATGAGTGTTTTTTTAACTTGTATTTTATCTTTCTTTTCTTAAACATTTTCAAGATTGGTGAGCTCATGAGATTTCAGCCATTAAAAAAATAATAATTCTAGGATTCAAGAATATGATCTGGACATGTTACAGATTCTTTGGTTTTTAGCATGATGGTATAGGCCTCACTATGAGGCCAATATCTCATCTCAATCCACTGTGCATTGAGGTCAAAATGATGAATGGTTTGGCTAGAACATTATTGTTCCTAGACAGTAGAAATAAAGCAAATTCAAACCTGATATGTCCTGCTAAAGAAACATTTTTGTCAAAGATATCCATGCCAATGTCCATATACAATAAACTTCAGAGTGTAAAGCTCTTTATGTCCAAAACAAAAAAAAAAAGAATTTAATAAGCAGAATTTACAAAGTGCTAACACGCAATGTATTTCCATTTACATCAAGCTTAATTTGATAAGAGATACAGAGATGAGACAAATTGCTCACTGCTGTGCTACAAGCAATGCCAAAAGTGTGATTAGGATCAACACTTTTATACCAATGATTCCCATGCTAACAGTAGTACTACTTCCAGTGATATTACCATGATTATACTATTGCACTTATGTTGATGGACAAACCATGCATGCTGCGCCTCCTTAGTCATTGGTTTTGAGGAGTACTTTGGCTGTCCTTTCTCCATTCTGCCACCTAATGATGGTATATTAAAAATATTATCCTAACTCTTATGTCAGCCATGAAGGAATTGGTTTTATACATACATACCAGATAGATATACAGTATACGGTAGGTATGGATATGTTAAGTAACGATAGAAGAATTATATTGTAGTCTTGGAAAAGTTTGAGGGATGGCTTATAGTAAACTTTGAAAGGCTGCTTGTCACACACAGCATTTTATGTTTCGAAGGAACCTTAAAAAACCTAGCCTTCCTCTGTCCTCATTTTCTTATCTCCTGGATGCAAATGCATAACCATCTGCCATCCTAATATTTTTTTCTCTCAAATAGCCTCCAGACTAAAATAAACTGAATAACCTCCAGACTGAATTATGAATTAGCTTGCATTAGCCAAGTTTATTCTTACTGCACTTCCAATGGTTCCACTGGAGTTACTTTGCTCTGCGTATTTCATTTTGACCTTCATTCAGTCTGTTGCTAATCAGTGTTCCCAAGGGGCTTTTAGACTGCTCTTTCAAAGTTCATCCATTCTGAACTGTTCCTAAAGGGGTAATCTTCAACCATGGTATCAAAATTCACAGTACAACAAATATTGGGACCATCTGGGATTCTATACACATTTCTTCCCAACCTGTAGGACAATAAATTAGGCTGACCCAAAGTCTTTGCATAAGCACCACTTAAATAGAAAGCAATCTTGCTAATATGTCACTTGATAGAGAAAATAGCCTTTTGGATAGCCTGCTCAGTTACTTGCCATGGAGCAAGAAAGGCGCTTGCTACTGCTATGCAGAAGTAAGATAGTGGAAATGAAATGAGCGTACTTAAAGCAGACTTTGTTCCTTAATTGAGGAAATCGCTGAATTGGTCCAAGCCTGTTATGTGAAGTCCTGCCATCTGGGAGCGTTTTCTACTGAAGACATGCCTGAGTAAAAATGTGAGATAGTAATGGTTGGTCCATTTGGATAAGATTGAGTGGGAGGCAAAATTCAGAGAGTAGCAGAAGGTAGATGCAAGACCAGTATGGTTCTTACTCTTTCAGTGTCAATGTAACAGAAATAAGATGCTGTCAATTAGATCACCCATCTAAGATGGGAAGCAAAATAACTAGTTATGCATAGCACCATTCAAGATGCTGCTGTTATCGCCACAGTTTTAGAGGCAGCAACCCAGAAGCTCCAAGAAAGCAATGCAGATGATTCCACAAGACACGACTAGAACACAGATTTCTTCAATAATAGTTCGAATGGTTGTTTCCTGCAAATGTCCCCTCCCAACGCCCTTCCTTATAAGCCCTCTTGGGAGGGGCCCAGGCACAACCATCTGTGCGTAATTATCATCTATGAGACTCCCTACGGAGTTGCTGCTTCTGTTTCTCAGCTCTACGCACTCTAGCATCAGGGACAAACTGCCTCTGATCTTCCCCACTGCTCCATGCTTCAGGCACCTCCTGGTGGCCAGCCAGTCTCTCTGGTCCCTGCTCTGAGTCTGAACCCTGCCCAGGGTCTTCCACATCTTCCATGGCAGACTCATATGGTTCCTTGCTATCTGAGTCCATCAGCAGCTCAACCGGATCCTGTTGGGCCACAACACTATCCCTCACTGCATGGCCCTTCCTTGGGTCTGACACTCGGGGTGCAGCCTCGAGGGATATTGGCCATGGTAGGGTCGCACTAAAGCGGGGTTCTTGCACCTCCATCCCCTTGGCTCAAGTCCCCCCCATCTGGCCCCTCGTCCTTCCAGTCCACCAAGTACTGGAATCATCCCTTTAGCCATCTCGAGTCCCGAATCTGGGCCACTTCATGCGTCAAACTGCGAAGACGGTGGGCGGAGAGACAAGCTGACTGCTCAGGGACCAGGAGCAAGCGATGGAACACCAGGTGCACTTGCATCGGGCGTGGCAGGGTCAGGCAATAGGCCTCCGGGTTGATAATGGCGTCCACCAGGAATAGCCCAAGGTACTGGTGGTCCAACTTCTTAGCCAGCCGGTGGGACAGAAGGTGCTGTGTGGACAGCCACACACGATCTCCCACAGCTAAATCCGGCACTGCATGCCAAGACCTATCCGCCACCCTCTTGTAGTCCTCTTTGGCTTGAGCCAGATAGTGGCACACCACTTGGTGTACCGCCTGGAACTCCGAGAGGAAGTCCTGTGCTGTGGGGACAGGGGAGTCAACTGGAGTAAGAGGAAAGAAGCGAGGGTGATACCAATGTTAGCTGGAAGGGCGTTGTCCACGTGGAGGTATGTTGCGAGTTGTTAAATGCAAACTCCGCCACGGCCAGGTAGTCTGCCCAATTGTTCTGCTGCTGATTCACAAAGAGAGCAGGTACTGCTCCAAGTTCCCTATCACCTTCTCCATCCCCCCATCGGTCTCAGGATGGTGAGCCAAGGACAAACAAAGCTGGATGTCCAGAGCCTTCATCAGCCCTTTTCAGAACTGGGCAGTGAATTGCGTCCCACGGTCCAACACAACGCTATTGGGTAGGCCATGCAGCTGGAAGACGTGCTGGATGAACATGCAGGCGGTGGCGTGGGCTGTCGGCAATCTCTGACATGGAATCAAATGCACCATCTTTGTAAGCATGTCCACCACCACATGGACTGTGGTAAACCCTGAAGACAGAGGCAATTCTGTCAGAAAGTTCATGGACTTTCCCTGGTTCTGTCCAGAGTCAGCAATGGCTGAAGCAGCCCTGGAAGAGCTCCTGTCATTGACTTGGCCTGCTGACACTGTACACAAGAGATGACGTACATCTGTACGTTGTGTCATAAGCGTGGCCATCAGAAGGTATGAAGTCATTGCAGGACCAGACGTAGGTGCTGATGATGATCCTTCTGAGAAGCCGAGTAAATCAAAATGTCATCCAGGTAAATGATGACAAACTGGTCCAAAAGGTCCCGAAAGATATCATTCATAAAATGCTGGAAGACAGCCAGGGCATTGGTCAATCCAAACGGCATGACTGTGTACTCATTTTCTGCTCATTGACAATTTTCTCAATATTATGGGTAATAACTGATAATGAAGCAATGAGACATGTTATTTTCAAGTCTGCATCCATGCATTTGTAAAGCACTTTGCACGACTGCTTCTCTAAGCATCAGCAATTCATTTGGAACGCTTTGTGGAACTTCATTTTATTTTAGAATTTTTCCCACTAAAATGCTTTTAGCTAAATGGTTATATTAATTGCTAACAGAGTCCTTATTTGTGTTCACTACTATTAGAACCCAACATTGCTTTAGAAATATTCAGTGGCTGAGCAATGTTGAGTTCTAACATAACATAAACATAGGTAACAGCTCTGTTGGCAATTAACTCAACTGTATAGCCTCTTGCGGATCATAATGTACTCCCCATTTTTGTGATTGTATTAAAAAAAATTAGAATCCTGTCTTAATGATTTGATGCAGTATCTAGCTAATAGGAGACCAGATTGTAAGTAAGATTCTGGACAGGTGAAAAAAATCATGCTGCTCCACCATGTTTTCTTAAGGTGCATAAGAACATAGTCATGATGTGCCACCAGACAACACTATTAGGCCTGGCAATTTTCTGCCATTGAAAATCTAGCCCTTCCCAATATTACAAACCTTGGTAAAAGCCATCCCAAGTTACTGCATAGAATACAGATTGGAGCAGTGTTCATAGTCACCAATAATTCCATTTTTTCCACAAAACTGGACTTGCGTGGTACCTTTAATCTGGTCTGAGTCCGGGCAGGGGATGAATGGAAGACGGCCTTAGGCACTCGGTACAGACATTTTGAGTACACAGTCATGCCGTTTGGATTGACCAATGCCCTGGCTGTCTTTCATGTTTATGTTATGTTAGAACTCAACATTGCTCAGCCACTGAATATTTCTAAAGCAATGTTGGGTTCTAATAGTAGTGAACACAAATAAGGACTCTGTTAGCAATTAATATAACCATTTAGCTAAAAGTATTTAAGTGGGAAAAATTCTAAAATAAAATGAAGTTCCACAAAGCGTTCCAAATGAATTGCTGATGCTTAGAGAAGCAGTCGTGCAAAGTGCTTTACAAATGCATGGATGCAGACTTGAAAATAACATGTCTCATTGCTTCATTATCAGTTATTACCCATAATATTGAGAAAATTGCCAATGAGCAGAAAATGGTCAAAGTGGCTGGAATGAAGGCAGTAGCCATCTAGAACTTGTTCCATCTCACCTGTCTTATGTCCCTAAGTCCAGTCAGAACGCACAGTATGTTTTTCTTTGTAAATTACTTCCTGAGAATTCCTAATGCACAAAATTGTTATTATTGGAAACAGGCATTGCAATTTATGCTACCAAAATGCACAGATCAATTCAGTTAAATAAATGTATTTGATTGAGAGGAGGAGCCAACATTGTGATGATACGGACGTCTGGTCTCACTGCTTTATCGTTTTAAAAAGAGACTGCCTATAAAAAAACTTAAAATTAATTTAAATTGGAGAACAGAAGAATTAAGCAGCAGAATTAAATTTGGAATGGTTTTGGATAGTGAGTTATGTTACTTTTTAAATGCTATCTTCATGGATGGAATTTATGCAAGCCTTTTAAAACGAATGGATTAAGTTTTCTTCTACTACTTGTTTTTCTTTTATTATTCTCTGTAACCTATGGACTAAAATTTTCCTCTTTCATTACTGTGGGTGCTCTCCTAATTCATTCAAAAATTGGACTCTTTTTTAACTTGAAATACAAAAAAGATACAAAAAGAAACAAGGAAATTTGCAACAATAACACTGCTACTCGGAGGCTGGAAGGTTTGTGTATTGGAAACGAAACACTCTTATTTTTCTCACTGATTATTTTGGCTTGGCACTACAAGGTCTCACTCCTTGGTTATAGAGAGTGATAAGAAGGAAAGCATACAGATGTCCTTTGAAGTATATCTTTAACCAGAGAAAAGTGAAAACAAAACGTTATTGTGAATCTATGCTTAATCTTATTAACCTTCCAAGCTAGAGCAGCTGGGTTTGTTAGTTGGAGATTATGGCACAATTTCAACAGCAGAAAGAAACCTTAAGCTTGCAAAAGATATTCTCAGAAATACTGAAATTATCAAATACATATGAGAGGATAGAGAAGAAGCTGGAAGACTTAGAGCATATAACAGCAAAATATGATGAAGAAGTTGAGAATGTTTATCAAGTGGAAAACGTGGTGGTTAAAACCCAAAAAATCAAAGTGGAAAATCAATATAAAGATATTAAATTTGCTGATATTTATGATGATTAGTTTGTCTCTGAAAATGAAAAGAGTGGAATACTGAAACAGAAATTAATGGGAGGGGAAATCAAAAAACAAAATAATTTATGGATTTAAAGAGAGGAACTTTATTAGCAATATCATTGATAACACTACTGACAATCAAAGATAAGCTGATTAAGGAAACAGAAGAAGGGCATCAAGATTACATGAGAGATCTTAAAAGCAAGGAGTTGCTAAGAGGAGTCTATACAAAGTTGATCAGGGAGATGATTAGAGGACTGACACCACAAATGGCAGAAGATATGAGACTGTTTTGCTATTGGAAAGATACAGGTTGATAGATGGAAGAGTATAATTTAAAACTAGTTAAACTTAGTGAAATTTATTGACAATAGATATAGTGTAAATATATAATTGATAATGTTACTAATGTATACAATGTGTAGTGTCATGATGAGTATAATTTGATATGAATATTGAATGGTACCCATGAAAGGAAGATTAGCAATCCCTTTGGATCATATATAAAGGTTAATAAAAAAGAACTAAGTTAGATACAGTTAAAGTTTTGATTATTAGGGGGAAATGTTATGATACAGGATATATGTAGTTAAATAAAGGATGGATAAGGATAACAACGTATATATAGATATGGGTATAACATAAGGAAACTGGATGTAAATTCTAAACAGTGATTTGGAAAGAAGGATTAGAAAATTTTGTTATTAAATATTATGGATGTTTAGCTAGAATAGGACATAAGGATTCAGTATTAGTGGAGGATTTTAGAAATAGTAAATGAAAGGCCAGTATGTGGTTATGTATTAAATCTTGGTATATTTTATGATGAAGGACGTTTAAACTATAGTCAAATGAAAATGGAGATACGATGATGGTAACATGTATAAATATCTGAGTTAAAATACTTGAGTTAATATGAATTATGTTTGTTGACTGTGGAAGAGATGCACGAAAGTCTTTTTGTAACCAACTGATACACTTTCTACAGCATGTAAAGAAGGATGTTGTGTTCGTTTTGAAAATAAAAAAAAATATTAATAAAAAATGTACTTAATTTGTGCTATTCCTACTATAAGACATAGATGCATTCATGTCTCCTATGTCAGAAAGTGTAATTCACCACTCTATTTGTTCCTTTACTGGTGGGAAGCTAGATGAGCCATGGCAATTGATCTTCTCTAGCACTTGTCTTCCACAAGCCCACTTAAACTGCTTGCTTTGAATTCTAATGATGTAAAATCAGCATTGACAATTATTTCTAGTTAATGTAGAAGTCACCTTATTTTGTGCCATTTCAATTTCTCATTTTTAGAACCAATAAATTCTCACTAAAAATGGAAACAGGACTTAAGTAGTAATTTAATTTTATATTTTCATATGTGGGCATTTTGAATTAGATCCCTAAGCTGTTTCATTGAAAGAAAGGAATAAAAAGTGCTATAAAATCCTGGTTAACTCAGTATTATAATTTTTTCCCCATCCAACTTATATCATGTGACTGGGTGATGTGGTGTACAAAGAAAGAAGATGATGAAGAAAACATAATCAATCATTTCAATGTTATTAAAACTTACTAAAATAGTAAAATTACAATTAGAAATTCTCTATAGTTTTACCCACTGGGGACTTACTCATTCTGTCCTTGAAGCCCAAGGAAAAAAAAGCTAGGGCTTAATCACCTTAGAATAGAATAGAATAGAATAGAATAACAGAGTTGGAAGGGACCTTGGAGGTCTTCTAGTCCAACCTCCAGCTTAGTTAGGAAACCCTACACCATTTCAGACAAATGGTTATCCAAGCTTCCGAAATGGCTGGAAGGGTTAAGATCAAACATACATCAGAAGGTTTAACTGAGTTTAACTTGAGTTTACCTTATTTTTCAGAGCATGGGAGCAAAGAATGATAGAAAACTAACTTTTTGCACCATCTAGCAAAAATCTGGATTTTTTGCAAAGATATAAATCTAACCTAGCTGATACTTAAAAATAAAGTTTGGTTAATTTCTTAGAGTTTAGAACTCTTTCCCCCAATGGTCACAGCCTTTACCAGAACCAGATTGAAACTCTATCTCCTGTCCAAACAACTTAATAAGTCCAGCTATTTCAGTATTTTTAGTTAAGTAGCAGATGGCTTTATTTCATCTCCTACCAATGTTATTTTTTGAATTATTGTTCTAACTGGTTTTTCTCCTTTTAGTATGAAATGTTTTGTCATTCCTGTCATACAAATCTCATCTTATCCAATGTAGCTGAAAAATTAATGTAATTATGCTAAAATATGTCTTGATATACTCAGATCAAAATGAATAGATGACTTACCAGTTGTTTCACTTAAGCAAAGATCATGAGCAAATGTGCTTATGAGCTTCATCTTTCCTTTGCTTTATGGTTCTGTCATGGTTGTAAATGAGCAGATTGGTCACAAAGGTACTTTTTTTATCAAGGTCATAACTGCAAATGATTGCTGAATGAGGCAGTTGCTAAATGACAACTACCTATACAATAATAGAATCTTATAAATGTGATCTTGCTTCTCTTCCCCTCCCAATAAATCAGGAAGAAGTCATTTTGATTATCTTTGGATCTCCTTTCCATAATGGTTTCTTAATACCTGCTTCAAGGCAGTTTCCTGAACTGTCTATAGCTAATTAAGGAGCATTCCCATTAAGTCATTTTTTTTATTAAAAAAAGCCATTTTTTAAAATAAATGATTTTTTCCCAAGGGATATTTTCTCATGAGAACAAAAATCAGATTTTATTTCCCAGTATTGTTTAAATTTGTATGTCTTTAATTTCAGAATCCAGCATTTGCCATGATTCCAAAATTGTTAAATAGTGTCTCTGTAATTCAGTCCATAACTGTAGATATAATTTTTGACCAATTCAAAATAACAGTTAATGAATCTGTTTAAAGCTAAAATTCTTTGTAAAAGCATTATCAAAAAACTTTTCTAGTTTAAAAATAACAGCTTTTTCTCTACTCTTTTCAACTCTTTCTACCCATAGCTTTACTTAACAATCAATACTGAACAAAATGAAAAACAACTTGATAGGTCAGTGATGGCGAACCTATGACACGCGTGTCAGTGCTGACACGCGTAGCCATTTGGGGTGACACGCACAGGATTTCATGCGATTCATCCTCGGCTCCTGCACGGCCGCCGAGGATGAAAGAATCTGTGCTGGAGGAACGGGGGGGCGGGATGTGTGATCTCCCCCGCCCACACTCACTTACTGTATCGCCGCCGCCCCTTTCTGAGCGCAGGGGCTGCTGGTAAGGCGTGCGTGCCGTGCGCACACACGTCATCAGTGCGGTGAGGGAGGACCCGCAGGAGAGGAGCGCGGGAACAGTGCGCGCCTCTCTCCAGTCAGGCCGGCACAGAGAGTCTACTCCTGGTTAGTTAAAGAATTCGCCCTCCCCCTCACTTATCTCAGTTCACGGCAGGGCTGTGGAGTCTGCTGCTTCCAGCTCCACATCCTCATCAACATGCCGCTCCGGCCCGCCCCCGCTATGAATATTCATATTCTTCGCCCTCGCGTCACTAGGAATATTCATAGCAGGGGCGGGCTGGAGCGGCATGTTGATGAGGACGTGGAGCTGGAAGCAACCGACTCCACAGCCCTGGTTCACGGCACCCCAAACAAGTTCAATAATATCAAGGGCAACATACGAAATCGACTGATGAACAAAGAAGTTACTAAGCAGGTATGTTAAATAATTTGTTTTTGGTTTATTAAATACAATTATATATTGCAATTATACATTTTTGTAGTTTAAACTATAAATTGCGCAAAATTATGTTTTTGTCAAAGTGACACACAACGCGAGTTATGCTCGATTTTTTGCCGATTTTTGACACACCACGCCAAAAAGGTTGCCCATCACTGTGATAGGTCTTTAGAAATGTAATGCTCTCTATCTTCAGAATTGGAGCAACCCCCCAAAAGCAATAGACAAAAGTTAATAGGAAGTTTTACAAAGAAGGCTGATTATTTTTTGGTCTGTTGATGCATTTCCTATTTGTCATAACTTTTAATCCAACTCTATTTTGTTGGGAGGAGGAAAGAGAAATAATTAAAGGAACACTGAGCTATAAATTATATTAACTCTCAGTATTAACAAGGTTAACATTAATAGATTATTGATCAGCGTAATGAGTTGAGGCCAAGTCATTTTTTCCCCATCAGTACTCTTACTGGAGAATTGTCTTTTGAAGTCCAATCAAGTAAAAGCATATTGCTTTGCATTACACCTGAGCATTGAGTAGAATATCCATCTGTTGATTTCAAGACCTGGCAGTTAAGTCCTGGCTTCACTCCAAGTCATCTGCATTTTGTATGCTGCTGCTCAATATTACCTTTCGGAACTGTTGTATTTCCCCTTTTCTACGAAATTGAAAACCCATTTATAGCAGGCCATATTAGGTTTAATAAATACTATAAGCTGGAAGCTGCATATTCTTGTACCCTTACACACTGATGCCCCTTTATGCTGAAGAATTCAACTATAAGATACTCTTCAGTTCCATAAGCAGAAATTATATACATTTTGGGTCGCACAAAGTGTCACACAAAGTTCACCCAGAGAGATGGTTAATGAACTTTGCACGTTACACACACATTATGGACTAACTAAGATCATAAAATTTTATTCAAAGGAATATAATTTGTGTTATTTTTTTTTTTAAAAAAAAGCAAGACTTTTAGAAGCAGACATTTCACTACTGAGCTGTAAAGTTATACTGTCAATAGGGAGATGGAGTCCCTGAGTAGCAAATATAGATACACATTTGTACAGCATCATTCAGTAAGATATACTGTGAAGTTCCACTCCATAAATTTAACTTAAGCTTTCCCAGTTCTGTCACTGAAATATAGATTTCACCTAGAATTATAAAGTTGCTATCTGTCTACTGTCAAATAGCTATAATAATCGCAAGAGATTTTGTAAAACTGAAATGATACAATAAAATGATAATTTAAAAAACTTGTGGATTCACATCATTTGCAATTATTAATATTATTAAGTTATTATGGAAGAGTAATAATGATGTTTGAAATGACCAGTATAAACCTGAGGGAGACAATGAATGTATCCTGATCTAGGCAATTTATTAGGCTACTAAATGATTAGTCTCTTTATGACTAATATGAAATTGATCTCAGAAAGAGATATCAAGTCCTACTGTATATACCAGTGATGGCGAACCTATGACACGCGTGTCAGTGCTGACACGCGTAGCCATTTGGGGTGACACGCACAGGATTTCATGCGATTCATCCTCGGCTCCTGCACGGCCGCCGAGGATGAAAGAATCTGTGCTGGAGGAACGGGGGGGGCGGGATGTGTGATCTCCCCCGCCCACACTCACTTACTGTATCGCCGCCGCCCCTTTCTGAGCGCAGGGGCTGCTGGTAAGGCGTGCGTGCCGTGCGCACACACGTCATCAGTGCGGTGAGGGAGGACCCGCAGGAGAGGAGCGCGGGAACAGTGCGCGCCTCTCTCCAGTCAGGCCGGCACAGAGAGTCTACTCCTGGTTAGTTAAAGAATTCGCCCTCCCCCTCACTTATCTCAGTTCACGGCAGGGCTGTGGAGTCTGCTGCTTCCAGCTCCACGTCCTCATCAACATGCCGCTCCGGCCCGCCCCCGCTATGAATATTCATATTCTTCGCCCTCGCGTCACTAGGAATATTCATAGCAGGGGCGGGCTGGAGCGGCATGTTGATGAGGACGTGGAGCTGGAAGCAGCCGACTCCACAGCCCTGGTTCACGGCACCCCAAACAAGTTCAATAATATCAAGGGCAACATACGAAATCGACTGATGAACAAAGAAGTTACTAAGCAGGTATGTTAAATAATTTGTTTTTGGTTTATTAAATACAATTATATATTGCAATTATACATTTTTGTAGTTTAAACTATAAATTGTGCAAAATTATGTTTTTGTCGAAGTGACACACAACGCGAGTTATGCTCGATTTTTTGCCGATTTTTGACACACCATGCCAAAAAGGTTGCCCATCACTGGTATATACTGTGGGTACTCTGTGGAGTACAATATCCTACAACAGGCGCTAACTTCAGTTGAGAGTGAATAATTTTGATAATTTATTTGGATAATCTTTCTCCTTATTTAGAAGGAAATATCTCTTATGTTATGCTTTATTCTCTGGGTCTATTTTGTGATTTGGCCTTTGTGATTGTTCAACTGCTGATTATCCTATGTTATCAAGACTAATCTATAATTATTATAATTTTAGCAATTGTCATTTTCTAAGGTAACAGGTATATTATAAAACATATACTTCAAAGCTAATGTTAGTCCTTGGTCATGCATTTTTGCTTGTTCATTTGGTTTTCTTTTTCCTATTTGAGGTATTGCAGTATAAATATTAAGTGACTGAAAGGTCAAAATGACTATATTTTTCTTTAAATATCTTTTGATGTTTACATGTAGGCCAGCAACTGAGTGCTTAAAGTTCCTTTACATCAGAAGATTTAATATATTTTATTTTCAGGATGAAATTTAAGGTTTAGTTAATTGCTAGTTTTTGGTTTGCAAAATGCAATATTGGTTGTACAATATAGTCATGTCCGACATGGTTGATTTCTCAGAGAGGAGTTATTTCATGTATTAATTGTTTGGAACACTGATTAATTTGAATATATGTTTATGTGAATTATATACATTGCATATATATATGCAATCTATTAAAAAGAAAAAAATAGAAATGGACATTGCATACTTTCATAGACACAAAGAGATATTAAAAGCAAGATAAATGCTCATTCATTTACAAGAATTTGAGATTTTACCTTTTACATTTGATTGAATATTCTACTACCAACAGTCTACATTAGAAAACCTTTTAGAAATTTGAATTGAATTTCCAAGTTTATCTGATTACCTTTAATTTGTTTGATGCTTAAAGTAACTTATACAATATACATTAATATTAAGTAATATTATATATATATATATAATCTATTCATCGGAATGCTGAATGTGTTCAATTTATGGATTTAAAATGCTTTCATTTATTTAACTAATGATTATAATCTGTTTTGTATTTCCTCAGCTTTTTTCAATCAGTTTGAATGAAATGCATCAATAAGTTAAATGATTTGTTTGACGATCCTATGTAAGTAGGTGTCTCTCTCTGCTGCAGACATTCACCACACAATTTGTGGACTGCAATTGAAACAATCAGAGAGCCAGTTTTACACTTCTATTATCTCACTGTTGATAGAGATTGGCAATGACTATGATATAATCTTTTAGCTAAAAATATGATATGCTAATAATATACTGTTGGCTTTGTTATTTAAAGAATACTTCTGATACACAGCTATTTGGGAAAATGGATCAGGTTATACACAATGAGAAAGAGTTCTACTCTCACTTCCAAGCAACAAATTTACCCAGACAAATGTTAATTTTCAGCTGAATTAACAAGTGTATTTTATGCACATATAATGAAGTAAATGAGCATGGAAAAGCAGTATTCAATATATACAGCCTTTTTTACCCTGTAGAAACCCTAACCCTAATCCTAACCCTAACCCATAGCCTAATTTAACTGAATGTACACAGTGGATGCTAAATTGTTTTTATGATCCCTGAAAGCCTTATTTTGATAAAAATAGTAAAAGACACAATTAGTTTATTCTTGCTAGCAATAATTTATAGCAGTGACCATTAAAATCCATTTATTTCAATGCTAAAAACTTAACAAAGAATGTGTTTTCAGTCTGACCTGAAAAATTTGAAAAAAGAAGCAGCAGTAATGTCATGTGAGGAGTTGAACTGCAATTTGTTTAGAAGATGGTTTATCAGTACTAAAAACATTTCTTTAGATAGGAAAAGAACAAAGCAGGTCAACAAAGGAATGAAATACTTGTTTTTTGGAAACAGGAGTTAATGCCAGTATAAAGCAAATATTGTGCTGGTTCACAAAAGCCAAATCATTATGGTGAGAGTTTAGATAAAATAATGAGTTAGGCCAGGGAAAAATAACCACAACAAGAAATGACAAGAATAAGAATGCTGAAGAAGTCTACAGATTCAAGGTCAATTCATTGCTTTAGCGCAGTGATGGCGAACCTATGACACGCGTGTCAGTGCTGACACGCGTAGCCATTTGGGGTGACACGCACAGGATTTCATGCGATTCATCCTCGGCTCCTGCACGGCCGCCGAGGATGAAAGAATCTGTGCTGGAGGAACGGGGGGGGGGCGGGATGTGTGATCTCCCCCGCCCACACTCACTTACTGTATCGCCGCCGCCCCTTTCTGAGCGCAGGGGCTGCTGGTAAGGCGTGCGTGCCGTGCGCACACACGTCATCAGTGCGGTGAGGGAGGACCCGCAGGAGAGGAGCGCGGGAACAGTGCGCGCCTCTCTCCAGTCAGGCCGGCACAGAGAGTCTACTCCTGGTTAGTTAAAGAATTCGCCCTCCCCCTCACTTATCTCAGTTCATGGCAGGGCTGTGGAGTCTGCTGCTTCCAGCTCCACGTCCTCATCAACATGCCGCTCCGGCCCGCCCCCGCTATGAATATTCATATTCTTCGCCCTCGCGTCACTAGGAATATTCATAGCAGGGGCGGGCTGGAGCGGCATGTTGATGAGGACGTGGAGCTGGAAGCAGCCGACTCCACAGCCCTGGTTCACGGCACCCCAAACAAGTTCAATAATATCAAGGGCAACATACGAAATCGACTGATGAACAAAGAAGTTACTAAGCAGGTATGTTAAATAATTTGTTTTTGGTTTATTAAATACAATTATATATTGCAATTATACATTTTTGTAGTTTAAACTATAAATTGCGCAAAATTATGTTTTTGTCGAAGTGACACACAACGCGAGTTATGCTCGATTTTTTGCCGATTTTTGACACACCACTAATTAGGGGCCCTGGAGCATATTTATGATTCAATGAATATCAGTTTGATAAAATGTACACTAGCTCTTTGTAGAGTTAGGGACAGCATTTTAAAGCTTTTTAAAAGGTTCCTCTATAACTTTTGATACCATAATTCCTACAGTCAATTTTATCTTTTTAAAAAATATACCAGAAGCAAAATTAGATGTGAATAGAGGTAAGGAAATTTTTAAAAAAATTCCTCAAAGAAATGTCAAAAATTTAGTTGTTCACTATTGAGAGGGAATAAGAAGCAATAGGCCTGTTGCTGCCAAAGCCAGCTTCTCTTAATTTTTTTTTGAAATTAATAGCTGTTTCTATTATATTGAAAAAGTCCCTTTTTATAAAGGCAACATGTGGCTGGATAACTAGCCAGGCAGTTTTCATGTTTGGAAAAGAAACAAAAATAACTCTGCTGGATTAAACCAAGATCCTTCTTAGTTTGGTAGCTTGGCTTTCACCTCTCTAGAGATTAAAGAAATGGACATTTTTCTCTTCCACCTTTGTTAGTCTGCTTATTTGGAAGATATTTGCCAACACCTAATATTATCCAATATCCCTTAAGAGCTATGCAAATTAATAGCTGCTAACTACCTTAGGGAGTGCAATACTTCAGCAGTAAAGTACACTGAGCATAGGTTCAAGACCCAAGTTCAAGACCCAAGTTCCATGCAATGGGGAAGGAATTGGGACAAGTAAAATCCCTTTAGTTGCCCCAGCTTCTGGCCTCCTAGCAATTAAAAAGCATGCAAATGCAAATAGATAAATAGGTACCACTTTGGTGACTATGGAGATGTCTTTGGACAATGCTAACTCCTTTGGCTAAGAAACTGAGATTAGCACTGCCCCTTAGAGTAAGGTGACCAGATTTTCAGATTGGTAAAGAGGGACACCATTGACCGGGGGGGGAGGCTTGATTAAAAATTTTATTTTTTGTCAAAAGGTCACCCCAGGACACTGAAACCAGCATAAATATGAATCTGTTGCCAAACAAAATTTTTATCACGTGACCATGAGGATGCTGCAACGGTCGCTAAGTGTGAAAAATGGTCGCAACGGTCGCTAAGTGTGAAAAATGGTCATCAGTCACTTTTTTCAATGCCATTGTAACTTTGGTCACTAAATGTTTTCCCCCTCCTCGAGACTCCTCACTTCTTCCTTCATTCCTCTTGCTTATCTACCTTTACCTTATCCATCTTCTGCTCTTTCCCTCTCTTCTTTCCTTTCTCCTTCCATCATCTCTTCTTTCCCCACTCACTCCCTTCCTCCTTTTTTCTCTTCCTTCCTCCTTCCATTTTTTCATCTTCATTTCTTTTGCCTATCTACCTTCTCTGTCTTTCTGCTCTTTCCATTTCTCTCTTCCTCTTCGCTTCTGTTCCTTCCTCCTTCCCTCCTTTCCTATTTCTTCCTTCTTCCTTCCTTCTGCCTATCTACCTTCACCTTCTCTGTCTTTCTGCTCTTTCCCTGTCTTCCCCTTTCCTCCCTCCCTCCCTTCTTTCCTTTCTAGTTCCATCTTTTCTTCTTTCCTCTCTCCATCTTTTTCTTTTTTCCTTCCTTCTCCCTTCCTCTTGCCTATCAACTTCATCCTCTTTGTCTTTCTGCTCTTTCCCTCTCTTCCCCTTTTCTTCCTACCTCCTTCCCTCTTTTCTCCCTCCCTTCTTCTTTTTCTTCCTTTCTTCTTCCATCTTCCTCCTTCTCCTTCCATTCTTTCTCCTTCCATCCATCTTTTCTCCTTCCATCTTCCCTCCCCCTCCCTTCTTCTTTTCCTCCCCCCTCCCTCCTTCCTTCCTCTCCTTCCCTTTCTCGCACACAGGAAGGGGAGGGGGGCTTTCTAGTCGCTTTCACAGCATAATTTCTTTATCTAACTTTTAAAAAACAGTGTGCAAATCAAACGAGATTTTCGTAACCTGCGAAGCACCAAGTTATATTATGTTGTTACAAATTCGCAGCTACTCCATTCTTTCCGATAGGGAACTGCATTTCCCAAGATGCCTCAGGTCCTCAAAGCGCTGAACGCAGTTTTGCAATTGACTCCAGCAAGGCCCGGTAGCCACCGGCTGGGGTGGCTGTCAGGGCGCTGCGGAGCGGACGCACCGTTTGTTACTGCTTCCAGCAATCGAGATGGACGAGGGAAGCGACTGAAACGGACGCCGGCCGCAGGAGAGCGAGGCGGCTGCCGTCCGTTTCACCTCACGCAGAGAACTTCCACTCGGTCCCGGGGCTGCTGCCAGGCGGCAGCAGCCCCGGAAGCGAGTGGAAGTTCTCTGCGCAACTGAAACGGATGCCGCGGCAGGAGAGCGAGGCGGCTGCCGGCTGTTTCACCTCGCGCAGAGAACTTCCACTCATTCCCGGGGCTTCTGCTGGACGGCACAAGCCCCGGAAGCGAGTGGAAGTTCTCTGCGCGACTGAAACGGACGCCGCGGCAGGAGAGCCGCAGGGGAGGGCGGTGGGACACGACCACGCCTCGTGGACTCGCAGTGTGGTCACTGGCAACCATGCAGCACAGGCACCGCCACACCGGCAGAAGCTCCGTGAGTCCGTGACCGAGTGGAAGTTCTCTGTGCGAGCGGCGGCAGCTGTTTCACTTGCGCAGAGAACTTCCACTCGGTTTTGGAGCTTCTGCCGCCCGTGGCAGCACAGCACAGGGGCTGGCTGTGATGCGAGGAGGTGAAATGAACTCCGCAAAGGGGGAGAAGGAGGAGAGGAGGCTGCCTCCTTCCCCCAGCGCCTCCAGATTCCCACCGGTACCAATTCATAACATGATTACTCACCAGTGAGTAAGCACAGCTGCAACCCCAAAAGACGAAATGAAATGGAGACTCGCGCATGCGTGTTCAGCTAAGCAGAGTCCAGCCAATCAGTGAGCTGGTTGGGATGGAAAATTTTCAGCACGTGGCGTGCTGAAAATTTCCCATCCCAGCCAGCTCACTGATTGGCTGGAGTCCAGGCCAATCCAATCAGTGAGCGGCAGGCTGGGCTGGCTTAAATTTGTAGGATAGAACGGAACGATGAGCCAGCCCAGCAAGCTAGCAGCTGATGGGTGGGGGAGCGAGGGAGCTGCGAGCGCCAAAAAAGCGTGTTTTTTAAAGAACCGTGCGGGACGCGGGAAAATTTATGAAAAAGCCTGGTTGTCCCGCCAAATGCGGGACGTCTGGTCACCCTACCTTAGAGTAAGAAATAACTGGGCAACAATCTGGGTACTCATTTTATTTACCTCAGAAGGATGGAAGGCTGAGTCAACCTGAGCTGCTGACACTCTAACTGCTGAACTGCTGGCAGGTTGAAGTCAGCAGAAGTAGCCTGCAATACTGCATTCTGTGCCTCATGGCTCTTCTCTGTTAAACAAGTTGATACTTATTGCTTTGCTTGGTAATAGGGTAAAAGATCCATACTGCAAAATCCAGATTACATAGTAGCAAATGAGTACAGAAATATATAACTCTGCTTTTACCCAGCAATCTTTAAGATTTTGAAACTATTTAGGCCTGGTAGTTCTAGATTTGTCCATATATAGAATCATTTGGGCTTTATTTCTAAATATAGTTATTTGGGAGTAAGTTATTAAGTCTCATTTAATTATGAGTTAGAATTAATACGTAGAAAATATACACAAAAGAGCATTGCTAAATTGTGTATAGCCTAGAGTTAAATATACTACCGTACTAAGAAACATAGTTTTTTTTAATGCTTTTACTTTTCTAAATGAAGCCCCAGATATAATAATTTTAATGTGCATTTATACCAAATCATGTTTAGCTTTAAAGTATTCATAATATAGCATGTATGTGGAAATAAATAAATTAAATAATTTCTTTATTTAACATTTAAATCTAATCTTTCCAAAATTCCAGATAATATTGATTTAATAATACAACATAAAAAACAGCAATTTGACAGACCAATAGCAAAATATTAGGAATTTCACTGCCAATTTAATTTTGTAAATCTAGTCACAACACTGAGTTCACCAAAGTTTAATTTTAGTGGACATGATTGTAGGATTGCAGTTTCTGAAGTTAAAAATGGGACTATTTATGACAACATGACTCCAAACTCATCAGTACATAGCCATACATAGCATCTGTGGCTTAAACAAAGGTAATGTTTAGCTATGGCAAGTAGTTTTCAGAAAGATAATAATAAAAAAAAGAATCGGAGAGGCATTTAATTACTGAAAGCCGTGGTGATTTGAGCTGCAGAGCAGTACAATATATATTTGCAATGGTTGAAGGCACATGAAATTGGAAAACACTAATCAGAAGTTAGGAAAATTCCTTTGAGTGTATCCAATCTATATAGTGTGCTGACATAAGAAAAGGATGGAGGTTACACTTTGCAGGAGAGTTGGGGGGAATACAATGTGTGGGGAGCCAGGAAGAACTGAGGGCAAACTCTTCATTCAGAATTTAGCAGAGAGCAATTAAGAAAGAAAGTACCCTAACAGTGTGGGTTCAGCCTTGTAAGCATTTTGCCAAGCCTCCTGCATAAGCATGAAATGTTCTACTCTGAGCACTATTTTTTCAGTCAAGTCAGAAAGTTTTCACCATACAAAGGGGGAAAATATCATCTAAATGTCAGCAAATGTCTTAGACAACTATGATGTGATGAAATAGTTTTGTATATATTCAGCTATGCATTTAGATCCCAGCAATACTGAAGCACCACAAGAGCTGACCTGGAAATCTCTTGATTCTCATATAATTTGCTTTATTATGCCTTGGCTAAGTGTTTATTTTTATGACAGCAAGGGGGTAATAGCACAACAATTTAAGATTTGATGTTTATGAGACAAGTGTTGCTGAAATGGACTGAAACAATAACCTTGAAGAAAAGAAGAAGGTTCTGCACCAAATACAAGGGTAAGACAAAACAATTTTGAGTCCAAAGCAGAACTGTAATTTGAGAAAGCATCCCAGACTTGACTATTCCTGGTTCTCTTGAACCCAGACGGAGGAAGCATATTCAAATTTGTAAAATTCTGTTACAGTAACTTTATAATAAAAGCAGTTTTAGCAGTCATAACTTTCATTTCCTAGACCGGTCTACTTCAAAGGATTGACAATCGCAAAGACTTATTAAAGGAACTCTGATAGTTTTGTCACATTTTGGATAAAATGTGCATTTTAATAGAAGAAATTATTGGAAATTATGCTGTGTAATGCAATTCTAATTATTACTTGACGGTACATTCCATGATATCTATCAGGAGCCTTGCATTTGCAGATTGCCTTGCAGAAAACCCTTCTAAATCTTCGGTTCAAAGAAACAAAGTGCAAAATCAAAGGCTCAGTTGTGGTTGCTTTAAGCACCTCTCTATATTACATAAGTGTGTGTATATACCTGTATGGATGGCACTTTGGCTGTTACCTCTAAACCAAAGCTAAACCAATTTTTGTGTGATGCTGCAGTGTTTTTTGCTTTGAGAATGGGTTTGGAGAAATGCTATTCCATTTCTTTATACACTGTATCTGTAGAAAATAGGTTGTTTATTCCTTTATTTATATCAAGCTAATTTCTTTTCTTCAAATCCCACACTTTCTCAAGACATTGCACCAATCCTTCTTTTAGAAATAAAGTCTTTGTTGATCCAATTACGCAAAATAAAAGGTTGTCTTTTCTTTTTCTTCCATTTTAGCAGTGTTTACAGAAAATCAGACTTTGAACCTTTTCTCACCAATAAATACTGTAATACTGAAAAAAACTGTTATCAAAGTACATGGAAATATCATTTATTATAACTTACATTAAAGCAGTCTGGGAAAAATAATATTATTTTTGAGGGAAAATAGCAGTCAGCCTGAGAATGAATCAAAAGTAACAGTAAAGGAATTCAAAACACTGTAAATTACGTATCTCCAATTTCAGCAGAAAATAGAAGGGCATGTTTTCCTCAAAATTATTTTCACTATTCTTGTTTGCAACTACTAATTTTTTGAATGCAGCATTAAGTGGAGGTTCTTTTAAATCATGTGTTGAAAATAAAGCTGTACCAAGTGAAACTTCTGTTGCTGAAGAAATAAAAATGTTAACCAACTAAAACTTTTTTAAAATAAGAAATAAAGAATTATAATAAAGAAATGTGAAATACTTTCTGTAATGCAAATAGTATCAGCAGTACATATGGATGGAAATTTATCTGGTTTCAAAACAGATGTGTCATTAATTTACTCCCCCCTCTGTTCATTATCTCAGGGGTTAGAGGGCAGAATAAGAAGCAATGGATGAAAACTAATAAAGGAAAGAAGCAACCTAGAACTAAGAAGAAATTTCCTAATAGTTAAAACAATTAATCAGTGGAACAACTTGCTTCCAGAAGTTTTGAATACTCTAACACTGGAGGTTTTTAAGAAGAGATTGGACAATCATTTGTCTGAAATGGTATAGGGTTTCCTGCCTGAACAGGGGTTGGACTAAAAGACCTCCAAGCTCCCTTCCAACTCTGTTTATTCTCTCTTCCCTTCCTTTCCCTCCCCTCTCCTTCTCTTCATTAAATGAAATCCTACCAGCAGGATATTTCACTCCTATGCCTAATTATATTTCAGAGGTGAGTCTCTCTCCCTCTCTTCCCTCCCTCCCTCCCTCTGCCTCTCTCGCTTCCATTTTTCATATTATTATAATTGTCTTTCCTAATTTTAATGGCAGAAGAGATGAAAGGCTAAATTTGATCTAGTACCAAGGACTTCAACATCCAGTCTCCTGAAGACACTATACCAATAGTTATTTAAATACAGTTTCACTTCAGTGAGTAGAGTTGTTGCAATTAACAACTGGGGGATAAAACTGGTTAATTATAGTGTTGGTTTTAATTGAACAATGATTTAAATCTTAGCTCCTTAAAGATTTTTATTGGGTTACCAATGCAAGCATTTATTAGAATACCAAATCCCTTTTCTGGTGATGATAATGGTTTTCCATCTTTGCAATAATGTGATGACCTAAAATGATAAATGAATGTGTACAGTTGGGGATAGTGGTGGGCAAGATATAAATATAATGTTTATTTTATCTAGTTTTTAATAATTAATCTTCAGCCTATAAATAAAATAAATCAAGCTAGACTTTATAAAATATAGCTCTTTCATTATATGTAACTCAGAAGAGTAACAGAAATAGTAACAAAAAACACTAAGCCAGCCTTTTTTGTAAAAAAGGAAAAGAATGAGCTTGCTTACTTTTACATGATTTTTGAAACTGAGGTTTCATTTTCAGGACAGTCCCTTGATTACCAAGATGGGGGGGGGGGGGAGGAAACAAAATAACAAAGGATTTTTCTTTACCTGAAATGCTTTGGGCACCAGATGTGGTTCCTTGTTTCAAGTCATCTTCTAAACTGTTCTTAAAATTTTGGAGTTTGCTTTCCCACTGCAACCACACTGTGATAACTTCAGGCTCTAATTTTCTTTTCTCCCTTTGAAACTTGCAGTTGGTTTCTCTACTCTTGTAACTCTTTCTTGAAGTAACTTCACAGCCTCTTTCATCTTAATTGTGATTCTTTCGGCATGATGCAGAACAGGATGGTCAAACTTTATATAGGAGCATTCTATTATGTTCTGTACATTGTACATTCTATTACCTTCATTCTATTACTAATTCATGATAATATCATTCACTTGCAATTGCCTGTATGTACAGGCTTTAAATCCAATATACAGCCTATAGGTTGGTTCCTGTAGATGTAAAACTAAAATTGAAGAATGTTACAGAGATAAATGAATTGGGTCAAATTTGTGAAGTGGAAATTCATCCATCCATCCATCCATCCATCCATCCATCCATCTATCATCTATCTTATCTATCTATCTATCTATCTATCTATCTATCTATCTATCTATCTATCTATCTATCATCTATCTATCTATCTATCTATCTATCTATCTATCTATCTATCATCTATCTATCATCTATCTATCTATCTATCTATCCATCCATCCATCCATCCATCCATCCATCCAATTTGCTTAGAAAAAAATTGTAAAACATTTTTAGTAATGTTGGGAATGGGCTTAGGGAAATGGACATAAAAGAAAAGGGAAGAAGCAAAGGAACATGATACATAGGAGAGTGGAAAGAAAATAAATGCCAATGTTAGTGTCTAAGAAAAACATTGTGAAAAGAAAAATAAGTGTTGCTTGACTGGATGTGCTGCCTATGTGACACCTTCATTTGAATCTGAGAGTTGGTAGAATGTTATTAGTAACAAGAAAAACAAATAATAACAAGACAAAAGGAGTAAGAGTATCAAATTTTCAGAAGAATGAAGTGAGCAGATTTCTGGTTTAAAGGGGATTAAATATTTTTCGCTATTTTCTAGGAATTTTCTTTTCTTTTTCTAAACAACAGGTTAGCTTTCGTTTTTAAACTTCAGTTTTTAAATAACTAGGATATACTTAAATTGCTATTGTGCTTATATATACTGCATAATAATATAAACTATTACATGTTTGTGAAGTTTAACAAATTAATTAAAAACTACAACAGATGACAATGAACATCATTGGGAAATATAGTTCAGCTTTATGCCATGTACAGATTAGATTTTTACTTTTCAAAAGTACTTGAATACGGTTGAATCTGAGAAATAACATCCATTGAAAAGTTGATGATTTAAAAATTGCATATTTTAAAAGGGATGGACTGGAATTAAGGAGTAATTTAGGTGAAAATGGAGTTGAAAATAATAAATAATAACTTTAAAAAGTAGTTCAGCACTAAGCAAGTATTAATACAAGGATATGTGATGTCCCTTGGTTGTTCAAGATATTTATGGATAAATATATAACAAATGTTTATGGTATTTGCTTGGGCCTGAATGTATCTGCAATATGTTTGTAGTTGTTATATGGTAGACGTAATACAATCAGGAATATCGATCAGAAATGAATATCAAAGTAGTGTTAGAAAAGTATAAGGAGTGAACAATTGCAAATGATATATAAATGACAAAAATAACATAAATAGATGAATATATATAGCTATACAGAATGTTTATTAAATATGAGGAGGAATAAAATTTAAGTCATAGAAATGTTGCTGTAATATTTCCTGAAAAAATGCTTATTCCAATTTATTTATATGGAAGTGAGAATTGGGTAATTTAGGAGAAACATACATTTAGTTTTAATGTAACAGGAACTGGGACACAGAATGTATGAAAGGAAAAAAAAAAGAGTTCCCGTCAAGAATTAAGTCTGCAGTAAATGAAGATTCAAAATATATTTGGTCATATAAATAGAATGAAAGAAGATCTAATTGCAAAACAATTCCTTGAAGGAGAGGGAATGGGTCAAAAACGGGGAAGCCTGAGAAGGTCAAGTGAAGCTGATTTTGATGTGATATCAAAAGAGGCTATGATGTTTAAAGACAAAAGACAATGCAGGAAGAACATGGTAGTGGAAGCATAAATGGAAGATTGTAGTGGAGTAGGTATTATGAATGATGTTGATATAACATAATCTTAGCTATGTTTATATTTAATATATATATATGTATAGATTTCAGAGCATTAACAAAAACGTTAGCATATTTTGCTGTTCATTAAAGTAACTAAAGTTATTTTGAAATAATCAGATTTCCTCTGTGTTTTGAGGATATGTATATGGGGTAAACATGTATGGGATAATAAACCCATATTTCTTTACAAGCAGGGCAAAGATCAAGTCCAGTTCATGGGTAACTTATGAGGAAGCTATTTATTGATTGGTTTTCTTAGAATCTCTGTGTGGAGAAACATTAACATGACAATATAAATAAAAATAATGATTTCGTGGTGATTTGTTTAGGCAGAAACTTGCATTATTACTCTGTTTCTGATTCTTTGAATAATGAGGAATTGCCTTGATGGGAGAAAAATAGAAAAATATGACATTTTAAAAATCATTGGGTTCATTTACCCAAACAGTGAATAGAGCAAAGTGGGATTCCTACAGGGCAGCCAACTACCCACAAAAAAATTCCCCATAAGGAAGCCCTGAATCTTCCTGCTCTATTATTTGATACTTTGAAATCATCAACCACTATTTTTTCCCGACAAAAATCTCTTTCAAGACTAAGCAAAAAGATGTCACCATGTCTTGTGGCTGCTTCATTCCATACAAATAAAAGTTTCATCACATACCAAGAAGATATCTTCTTTTCATCAACATGGACATATTGAGGGATAATTATGAACAATGGTCCAGAAGTTAATTTAAGAGTGTCTGCCATTACATCATTGGAAGGTTCCACTTTGATACAATATATGAAAGGTCTTTTTGTTGTTTAAAGAAGTAACAAAAGGAAAAGATATATGTCAGCTGCAATTTGAGAATGTTTGAAATGGCCCATATTACTGAATCTGAAAAAGGTATCTTTTCATTATAGTTTGCAGCAGTAAGGAAATTTTAAATACAGAAAAATGTTCATGAATAGAAATAGGGACACTCAATGTTAGATAAGAAGAAACATGGATGTATATATATCACTCTCTGATTTCTCGCTTTTCTTTGTTGCAGCAAAGAAAAGATCAGGCAGGAGATGTATAGATTATTTTTGCAATGCAGCCAGATTTGTAGTGATATGTATCTGATAACAGGAAAATTGTCCTTTCTATCATCAGGAAAGAAATAACATGGCAGAAATAACTAGGGTCCATGATATGTTTGCATAGAAGGTATAGTGTGATAATACTAAAGGGCAAGATGGCAATATTATTATAATGTGGTGATACATAACACCACATTAACATATAACGTAATATAATGCAACACATAGAACAGAGTTTAAAACTTAACATAAAAGATAACCTATATAATACAGGCTTCTAAAAGAGATTGTAATTGAGCAGAATGAATATTAATTTGAATCTTTATGTGTGCCTGTAAGGTAATTAAATAACGAGAATGCCGAATGTGCTACAGTCTTCTTATTTGTAGTTTATAATAATGGAATTAAATAATAATTTCAGACTTCATATCAAATTTAGATTTAGATGTAGATTACCAAATCTGTTTTTAGCCTTTGTGCCTTTAAGGATACAATGCTTTGTCTTTGTTTTCTGAGTTCACTGCAGTAAACTGAGAGGAAATAAATGGTTTTTGACAGATAACCCTTTATATGATGATTCTTTAGCTTTAAGTCACCTAGAAAGATACATGAGTTAAACTAACTAAATTCACAATTAGTATAAATCATTTTTTTATTTTTATAAAAGGAAAAAAAAATCATAATTCTATTAATAAACTGTATAAAACTGAGTTTATTATGTCATTTTAAGAAACAACCAGAAGTCTCTATAAATCTCTGAAGAAGATATTAATATTGATATCACCAAGGACAAATGTTTGTCTGGTACTTAAGAGATATCATATTATATCCCTGCTCTCTGAAGACAGAAGAGTTGGACATCCTTCTCCCTAGTAGCTATTTGATAGACTTCTACTGCTAGCTACAGTCATGAAAAATAACATAATGTATTATAGCTTCATAACACAAACTCTGTCTTTTGTATTTGCATTTAGGGTTGGTACACAAAGAAACAATAGCTACCATCATATTTGGGTTTTTGAATCAATCCTTGCAAAGCTACGATGGGTCTGGAATGAGGACTGGGTGAAACATTCATTGGAACATTAATTTCAATGAATCTTATACACCCTTTGGTTAAACCTTCTCCACCTTGGTGCTCTTACAAAAATGTTGGTCTTTGTCTCTCATAAATCCCTAGCCACAAGATATTTGAATATACTACACTCCTGAAAAGTGGATTGCAGTAAAGAAAATCTGATAATATTAATTCTGAATAGGCATTGTCCCTTCAAGCAATAAAAATAATACTGTCAAGGTCCAAGTAACTTACCCATAGCAAACAGAACTCTGAGGCAGATATGTTGCTTAAAGAACAGTTTTATTGGATATATCATATTGGCATGGACTGGTGAAAACAGACGCTAAAGGTTCCCACAGTTTTCACCTAATTAAAAGTAAAAGTTTCCCCCCCTTTCCCAAACAAACAGTCACATGGTCCAATCAGGGTGCTGTCCAGTTGCTTGGTAACCTCATTCTTCCTCTCTTCAGCCACCTGTTGGAATGTCCTTGGTTCCCAGGGTAAAGTATACATTGTTTTGGTTACAAAATCCCAGCTATCTATTTCCTCCTCCCTACCTCTCAGCTCCATTGTGGCAACACACCCCAGTCATGCCAGCTTCAGAGTTGACAAATATGTCCTTTCTGCAGTTTATAGAGGAAAAAAAATGGCAGCAATACAGCAAGAAACCAGCAGTTTGATTCTAAAATTATGCATGATACCTTTTTAACCAGGTAGTAAGGCAGATACTTGATATAGATACTTTGTGACTAATATTGAATGAACAGTCCAGTATGTACATTTTCTTTCTTCATGCTGATAATTGTAAGAAAACCATTTCAGTAGTGAAAGGTGGTTTGGGAGATGATTTAACAGTGATGACAATCCCCAGAAGAACAATTCCAACTCTAATGCAAGCTCTTTTATTTTCCACTTCTAGAAGTCTTGCTAAGAAATGCATTTAATCTTTTTTCCCAATGAAGGGACTAATATTTAATAAAAAATAAATCAACATGCCAACATGAGTGAAACTGAGAAATTTACAGAAGATGGATCATGTTAAAATGAGCGAAAATGAAAAGTGTGAATGTAAGAATTATTTTGAAAGTGTCATCAAGCTTCAGAAACTTTTCCCCTGACACATCATATTGATTGGCCTTGCAACTTTATTTTTCATTATACCCTAATTTGTTCTTGTCTTGTCCTCCTCTAGCATTTGCATTTGAAATGTTCTGGGGAAAACAGTTAGAGAATGTCTATATTATAGAGAATCTACATTCTTTGCACACCTCTTACACAGCTGTATTGTTTAGTGATAAACTACATCATCTAGATAACTGGTGCACAGTTCCCTTTAGAAAAATAATTTTCAACTGCTGATATCCAGATGTATTGGATGACAATTTCCAAAATTTTCAGTTAAGGTTTACGAGTAAAATTCCACAACCATCATTACAAAATATAGATATATGTAAAATCTAAACATGTTTTCTAACTCTTCTTTAAAATATGAATTTGGAAACAATATTTATTTTATAAATTTATTTTATAACCATTTGTAGTTGATAAGCATAGCACAAGAATACTGTGATAGAATAGGATGGAATAGAATAGAATTCTTTATTGGCCAAGTGTAATTGGACACACAAGGAACTTGTCTTTGGTGCATATGCTCTCAATGTACATAAAAAATATATTCATCAACAATCATAAAATGCAATATTTAGTGATAGTCATAGGATACTAATAAACAATAAAATCATACTAGGAAACAATAAAACATGTCAACTGTAAAGATACAAGCAACATGGCTATAGTCATAAGTGGGAAGAGATAAATATTAGGGATGAGAAGAATAGTAATACAGTCTTAGTAAATAATCTGACAGTGTTTTGGGAATTAGTTGTTTAGCAAAGTGATGGCGTTTGTGAAAAAACTGTCCTTGTATCTAGTTTTTCTGGTGTGCAGTGCCCTATAGTGTCGTTTTGAGGATAGAGGTTGAAACAATTTATGTCCAGGATGTGAGGGGTCTATAAACATTTTCACAGCCCTCTTTTTGACTTGTACAGTATATAGGTCCTCAATGGAAGGCAGGTTGGTAGCAATTGTTTTTTCTGTAGTTCTAAGTATTCATTAAAGTCTGTGTCTGTCTTGTTTGGTTGCAGAACCAAACCAGATAGTTATAGAGGTGCAGATGACAGACTTAATAATTCCTCTGTAGAACTGAATCAGCAGCTCTTTGGGCAGTTTGAGCTTTCTGAGTTGGCGCAGAAAGAACATTCTTGTGTTTTTATGATGACATTTTTGATGCTACGTGTCAATTTTAAGTCTTGAGATATGATAGAACCTAGACACCTGAAGGTCTCTACTGTTGATACTCCGTTGTCTAGTAAGAGGTGGCATTATAGGAGGGTTTCTCCTAAAATATACCACCATTTCTACAGTTTTGAGTGTACTTAGTTCAAGACTGTTCTGGTTGCACTACAAGGCTAGTTGTTCAATCTCCCATCTGTATGCAGATTCATCAGTGTCTCGAATGAGACCAATCACTGCTCCCAAATTAAATACTATTTTATTAACTAAGTAGTTTGTTTCCTGACAAATGCACTCCTCTCCTGATTTTACTTTGCCCTTACAATTAAAACTAAAAATGAGGAGAGATGCTGTTCACTGAGAAGGCTGAAATTTCTGAAAAAAGGAATAAAGAGTTTGGTGATTTTTTTTGTACAAAGATTTTGTACAAACCCTAAATAATGGAATTCAGCCAGTTCAATCAAGTCAAAGGGGTCAGTCTCCAAACGATTCACTGTAGAGTCTGATTGTTCTTCCTTTTCCCTGTCTACATTGTGAGAAAAGTTCTATTATTTTGACAAGTTCTATTATTTTGCTGGTAGTTGATGAAACAACGTAAATACTGCTCCAGAACAGAATTAGTCCTCTCACAAGCCCCATTAGTCTGAGGGTGGTGGGCAGAGCTTATGCCCTGGGCGGAGCCAATCCACTTAAGAAACTCCTTCCAGAACATGGAGGTGAATTGCACACTCCTATCCGAAATGATGCGGTCAGGCACCCCATGCAAGCGGTAAACTTGGAAGATGAACATCTTAGCGAGAGTCTTAGCAGGTGGAATCTTGGAACAAGGGATGAAGTGGACCTGTTTTGAGAACAAGTCGGTAACCACCCAGATAACCGTGTGCCCCTGGCTCTCAGGGAGCTCGACAATGAAGTCCATAGAGATCTCCTTCCACGGGGTGACAGGGCGAGCTACAGTTTGGAGTAAGCCCTGCGGCTTCCCCGGTGGCCGTTTAGCAGTAGCACAAATGGGACAACTGGCCACATAAAGTTCAATGTCCTTTTTCAAAGAAGGCCACCAAAACTGTCTTTTCACGAGATGCAGCGTCTTCACGAAGCCAAAATGCCCCGCCATCCGGGAATCATGAGCCCGTTGAAGAACCACTAGGCGAAGAGATGCAGGAATGTAAAGTTTCGCCCCGATCCAGGGCAAGTCGTCCCTCATGGTACATTCACTCACATGCTGCTGGAACCATTCATCATGAGCGAGGGTGTTCTTGAGATTGGAAAGAAAATCCTGGGACATCTCCACCTTAGAATGTGCCTGATGTCTAGTAACCACTGGAGCAGTGAGGCTCGACGTGGGAATGACCGGCTGGACCACGTTGAGCTTAGAACAGTTGTACTGAGGAAGCCTGGATAAAGCATCAGCCATGAAATTCTTCCCCCCTGGAATGTATTTCAGGGTGAAATTAAAATGATTGAAATGTTGAGCCCAGCGCATTTGCTTAGGAGAAAGTTTCCTAGGAGTTCTCAAAGCTTCCAAATTTTTATGGTCAGTCCACACCTCGAATGGGTGCTTAGTGCCTTCCAGAAAATGGCGCCATGTGGCTAAAGCCCAATGAACAGCAAATGCCTCCTTCTCCCAAATAGCCCAACGTCTCTCAGTGTCAGTCAGTTTGCGAGAGGTGTATGCGCAGGGCTGCAAGTTACCTTGATTATTGGCCTGAAGTAACACGCCCCCCACCGCCACGTCGCTTGCATCAGCCTGAACCACAAATGGCGCGTCCATGTCCGGGTGCTTGAGGACTGGTTCCTTGGCAAAAAGCTGTTTTAACTTCTCAAAGGCAGCTTGACATTCCATGGTCCAATCCAACAGCTTGCTAGGTTTGGGTTTCGGCCCACCTTTGGACTTCAATAGGTTGGTTATGGGAAGAGCAATTTTAGCAAAAGAAGGGGTGAACTGGCGATAGAAATTGGCAAACCCCAAAAATTTCTGCAACTGCCTGTGTGTACGAAGGGCCTCCCACTCAGTGACTGCTTTGACCTTAGCGGGGTCCATCTCTATACCTGCGTGGGAGATACAATAGCCCAGGTAGTCAACTTTCTCTTGATGGAACTCACACTTGGACAACTTGGCGTAAAGCTCCGCGGATCGAAGCTTCTTCAGCACAGTACAAACCAGCTTTACGTGTTCCTCACGTGTTTGCGTGTAAATAAGGATATCGTCTAAATATACGATAATGCCTTTGTAAAGATGGTCATGCAACACCTCATTAATTAATTGCATGAAAACCGCAGGTGCCCCCTGCAGGCCAAAAGGCATCACACGAAACTGGAAACAGCCAAGGGGGCAATTGAAAGCCGTCTTCCAATCGTCTCCCTCTTTAATACGGACTCTATAGTATGCCTCCCGCAAATCCAGTTAAGTGAAAATGCGGCCCTTCCCCAATTGGGCCAGCATGTCCTTCATTAGGGGTAGTGGATAGAGGTTCTGAGCCGAGATTCCATTAAGGTTCTTAAAATTAACACAAATATGAAGAGAGCAATCTTTCTTCTCCCTGAACAGTACAAGGGCCACTACCTTGGGTCTAGCGGGTTCAATAAAACCCGTTTCCAAATTTTTATCAATGAATGTTCTCATTTCCTCCATCTCCCTAGGGGACATTGAATATATTTGGGGCTTGGGAAGCTTTACTCCAGGTAAAATATCAATGGTGCAATCAGTGGGCCTGTGCGGGGGGAGCTTATCAGAAGATTTTTCACTAAATACTCCTCTGAGATCCCAATATTTGTTCAGAATTTTTTCCTCCCCTTCGATCCTCTCCTGCCCCCTGGCCACCAAAGTGGGGTTAGAATCAGCAGGGTCTGGGGTCCCAACCTCCCTTTCAGGGGGCTCGCCGGTGCAGATGCGTAACCACCCCTTCCTCCAGTTAATGCGAGGGTTCCATTTACGAAGCCAGGGGAGCCCTAAAATAAGGGGCCGGTCCATTCCAGGTGCTACAATAAAAGTGATTAATTCCTGATGGGTCCCCATCTTCATCTCCAAGGGCTCAGTAGAAAAAAGAGCAGGGCCCCCTCCCGCAATAGAACCATCAATTTGGCAAAAAACAATAGGGGTTTTTAAAGTCCTTAATTTCAATCCCAGTTTTTCCACCATTGGTGGACTAATCATACAGAGCAGAGAGCAGCCTGAGTCCAGCAGAGCTAAAAGCTTTTCAGTCTCGCCAGCAGGTGGCACCCTTAGTTCAATAGGGATAAGCATGGGGCCTTTGAACTCATCCATCGGTGTGAGCGGTCGTCATCTGATTCGTCAGATGAGCTGGAGCTAACGTCTCCCTCCTCCTCCGGCAGGAAATGCTGGGGGACATTTTCAGCGGCGCACGCAGCCTCTCTCTTCTTGCTTAGAGGCTTACTTGCTTTCCCCTCTCTTCTGGGAGGGGGTGGAGCGGTCTGAACCATTTTAACGCGGCAATTCACAGCGCGATGGCCTTCTTTTCTGCAGCGGAAGCACGTGAAAGGCTTGGCCTTGCCGGTGAAGCTTCCCTTCCCTTCACCTCTGGCACGGAGGGGGGCTTTTTGGGCCAATGGGAGGGGTGACTTCTCCGCTTCTCCATCTTTCATGCATTGAAGCCTGGCCAAATCTAACTCAACATCTGCTGCGTGTTCATACCAAGCAGTCACTCAGCGGGGAAGGTGTCTGTTAACGCATTGTTGGTAAATTTTTTCCTTCAATCCCCCAGAGAACTGATCCAACAGAGCCTCTTCTGACCATCCCCTCATATAGGCTGACAGCTGTTGAAACTCCTGAATGTACTCAGCCACCAGTCTATTTCCCTGCTTCAGGGCCATAAATTTCACCTTCCCGCATTTCTCAATCAGCGGGTCATCAAACCTCCTCTTCATTGCAGCCATAAAGTCATTAAAATTCCCCAGGAGAGGAGAATTGCATTGGTGTAAGCCCACCATCCATTCGGCCGCTTTTTCCTCCAATGAGAGTAAGACCATCCTTACTTTCATATCATCAGTTTCTAAATCCGGACCATAAATCTCCATATAATTCCAGACCTGTATGATAAACAACCTAAATTTTTTGGATCACCATTATATTTCACTGTTAAGGGAGGGACTTTTGCCAGTCTGTGTCGCCTGCCCCCCCACTCTTTGAGCAGCTCTAGCTGGGGGGAGGGGAGGCTGGTTCTGGGTTTCCTTGCTCCCAACCCCCCTCGGCCTCTTCACCCTCCCTTAACCTGTGCATGGAGTACCTTTGCTCAAACTCTTCAGCTTGCTCCCTTTCAGCCG
This sequence comes from Thamnophis elegans, assembly GCF_009769535.1. Taxonomy (NCBI): domain Eukaryota; kingdom Metazoa; phylum Chordata; class Lepidosauria; order Squamata; family Natricidae; genus Thamnophis; species Thamnophis elegans. The sequence continues at coordinate 18,083,264 of NC_045550.1, forward strand.
TTCTTCCACGGCTTTTGTGTTCGGACATAGCTTCCTCGAGGAGTCGTATGGTGTGGGACAATTTGTAATCCTCATTCCCAGCATCACCCCATTCTGCTGATTTTTTTTCGGTCTCCTTCTTGTGACTCCCGCATCCAACTCCTCCGACTCCTCTTTTTGTCCCACACCCAAAGTCCATCGGGGACGAACAGTAGGCTCTTTCACCCTTAGACCAGCCAGCCTTTCAGTTAAAGATGGTTCTGCTGCCGCTCCTTCAGTTTCCTCTTGATCACTCACATGCAAAGACATTATTTTTCTTCTTGTGAGAACACCCCCCTCGGTAGGTTGTAGCTCCTGGTGGGGTGGAGGGGAGACTTCGCTTAAATGTCAGCCCTTCTTCATTCAAAAATCAGGAAAGAAAACCACAGGACTCCATTGGTAGAAATCAAGTGTACTTTTACTAATTAAAAATGAATAGAAGCGAAGCTAAGCGAAGTCTGGTTATTTAGGCACGAAAGTGAATAATATATTGTATATTTCACTCCCTTCCCCTTGGCATCCCGTGGACAGTCCAATCATAAAACTCACAAATGTCAGGTGTGAGATAACTTCGAGCGGCATCACCAGGATAGAATGCTGATCCGTTGGCCTTGGTGGGAAACCTCCTCCTCCACATGCGCAGTAAGGTGGACGGTTCAAAATCCAGAATCTTCCTCCAGCACAACAATGAATCCCCTCCCAATTACCATGCCCCCCTCCCCGTTTCAATGGCAGCCGAAGCAGCAGCAAAGCAGAGGCTGACATCTCCTGTTCCTTTGAACTATTTTTAAAGAGATTTCCAAGTTTGTATTTTTCCACTATAAAAAGTACTTTGATACTGTGGCAAACTTTGTGCTCATCAACAAACATTGTATTTGTTATTGAGTACATACAGTCAAAATTATATCTGACTGAGATTAACTAAATATATTTCCATTGTAATAAATAGTGCCTATTAGTGGTACAATGTGTTCATAATGCAGGAAAAAGCTAGTGGATCCAGTACCCAACACTTCCAGATAGAAGTACAAAAGATCATACTTTGAAATTCTGAACTAGATGGATTGATCGCTGGTTTAATGCAGTTTCCAGGTTTTGTTAAGCTTTAGGGCATGTCTTGTAGGAAAAGCAATTTGGAATCTGTCATTTCTTTTGCCCAGTGCAACAGGGCCAGGATAAAGCAAATAGAGAACTTTATCTGCCTTCAGGTTTTGTGCGGGACAAAAGTTGTTTCAACTGCACATTAAATCCATATTTACCTTCTAAAGTGGAATGTTTATTATTCGTTAAATGGCCTCTGTTTTGTTTTGTGCATTTTGTAACAATGGTATTTTAGTCCTGACTCCCTGTTAATTTAATATTTTTTAGTACTTTGTATGTCTTTTTTAGTTTCGTGCACTGCCCAGAATCTCCTCGAATTGAACAGTCAATAAATTAAAAAATAAATGTATTCCTTTTTGAACAGCTTCTAAAGACTATAGTCCTGTTACAATACAATACAATAGCAGAGTTGGAAGGGACCTTGGAGGTCTTCTAGTCCAACCCTCTGCCTAGGCAGGAAACCCTATACCATTTCAGACAAATGGCTATCTAACATCTTCTTAAAGACTTCCAATGCTCCCATGAAAAACATTTAATAAAAAATTATTATTATAATTAATTCCAAAATATTTCAATAAAAGTTTAAAAAAATCCAAATTAGTTTGGACCCATTGGAACAAATTCATTTACTCCTATTGTTACTTGCTAGATTTGTTACTGCAACTATTGGAAAAGAAATAAAGATGAATCTTTTAGATTAGTTATATATGTAATGATATGTGCATCTGTTCATTTGTTTTTCCTTGATAACCAATATAAGAAGATATTTATGTCTCAGGATTGAACTTTGATGGTCCTTGGTGCTCTCTCAATTTGATTAATTTCTTGCAGACATTTCATTAGCAAAGATGTTACCTATTCGGATAATGAAACATATGCAAGAAAACAACCAAGATTAGGGAGCACTAAGGATTCCACAATAGGGAATTCTATGAATTGTGATAATACAGTCATAAATGATAAAGAACATACCCTCAATCAAAAGTAAGATTTTAATACACGTATGTTCTTTAATATTGTACTAATGTTTGATTACAATTGTTGACTTTTCATCTATCTTAGTAGGTCTCTTCTCAATAGGTAACAGGCTGTACCCAGTATTTTCTGGATCCAATCTGAGTCAGTCACTGGGACCATAGGTTTAGTCTTCCAAGCTTTCGGACATGTGCTGGAGTGAACCTCTTGGAACATCTCTCTACCGAAATGTAGAAAGCTTTTTCTTGGTTAAAAAAGTGAGAATTAGATATGGTTAGTGCAAACAGGACACAAAATAAGAACTATTGTAGAATAGACTGGGTAATTAAAGATAAAAACTTTCATATTGTTGCCAAAGAACCCTACATAGATATGTCCACAAAATCACCAGCAGTTAAATTGTCTTGTAAGGGACTTGCCTTTACACTTACATTTAGTTATGTTATTATTTCAGAATCCTTTTTATTATAAGATGAAATATTTGCTCTTGCTCTTATCTGAATTTAATTCTCTGAAGTCCCAATTATTAAATTTTTAAGGGTGGACTTGTCCAGTTGGTAGTCATTTATTTTATATGACCTACTAGTCTGACTCAATGATTAATATTACTTGATGTTGAATGTGGCTAATCATGACTATATTTGTGCAGATATTATTAACCTGTATTAATCTTCATATTTCACAATGCATACATTATTCATATTGCTTATATATATTTACTGGTTAGGTTGACTCTGTGAGAATGTTGCCAATTTAGCTTGATGGGAAGTCATGCTAGTTTGTCAGTCTACTCTAGGAGACCATATTCTCTTATATTTTGCATAATGGCATTTTCAACAATGTAGTATTTCGGTACGTGCTCTATAAGTACAATGGTTTTTGCATAGAGTTATTTCTAGACACCTAATTTCCCTCAATCTCTGGCATTAAGCTATTTTTTTCTATCTGCTGCTGCGACTCTTCTGCATAATTCCATGTGTAATGCTACACTATGGATGAGCAAAAGCACAAAGCAAAAGAAAATTTAGTCAACTACAAAATCAGCAGAAAGAGAAACAAAATAATAAAACATGTCAGCAACATGAGTATACTACAAGCAGTGTCAATGGGGATATACTCGGTAGAACGAATGATCTTAAGTCTTCTTAAAGGCCAATAAATTGGATGAACCAATGAAAAGAGGCAATATGTCTCAGAATGTAGAGATATTGCACTTTCAATCCTTGAATCTCATACATATGCTTCATACTACCTATATACTATATTTTTTATTTTTTCAAAAGTAGAAATAGTATAGGATGAGGATTCATAACACAATGCCTTCAAAGCAAAGCATAATCTTCATCAGTTTCTCTTCTGTCATGGCAAAAAAAAAGCACAACCATGAAATTTGTTGCATATTTTTAGTGTAATTTGTATGCAAATAGAATGCAGATGGACCATACATTCCTTGGCTCATAAAGATAAATCATAGCAACCACAGATGATGCTAGAGGTTTTATAGTATGCCCAATAGAAGTTCTTGCACAGCAGGGATATTTGAGAAATCAGTGGAATCTCTCCACATAGCAAAGGTATTATGATGTACATATAATTATGATGCACATATGATCCACCAAACACAGAAAAACATAGGTTCAACCATACATGTATGTATCTGTGTACATATCTATGTGGAAAAGATTACTTCCTAGGTGGAATAACAGAGTGGTCTAAGAAAGCATGGTGATACCTTGTGAAATCATGTTCTTGGGTGTCCTGTGGAGCAGCATATGGGATGGATGGAAGGGGACCACAAGTCAATGTAGTCGTGCTGGGGCTGCTGTGAGTAATATTTTTATTATTTGGAAGATAGAGTTGCTTAATTTGCTCAGTGGTATATTTTGGCTAGACAAGTCCAAGTGAGGTGCCTGAGGTATGGCTTTGTAGGTCATGTTTGTGAGCTTGGCCATCTTTTTGTTAGATACAGGCTCTCTCCTGGATAGTTAAGGTCACACAGGAAATAATGTAGAGTTCGACCCATGAGGGCATATATGCTTCTTTGAGTGACAATTTAGTCTACTTTATTGTCATTGCACCTCATACAATGAAATTAAATGCCATCTTCAGTGTACATCGTACATAAGAAAACTATAAAAATAAAACAAAAACATACATCCTTCACATTCTATATAATTGAATTGAAAACCCTGATACTGCATTCATATTATACTATACAGTAGAGTTCAATATAGTTACTGCTCTAGGATAGAAGCTGTTTTTCAGCCTATTTGTCCTTGTTTTTATTGTCCTGTACTGTCTGTCAGATGGTAATAGTTAAAAAAAAAGATGCCCAGGATGAGTTGGATCTTCACCTGGTGCACCAATTGCATCCCTATCTGAACCGGGAGGCACTCGCAACAGTGACTCATGCCCTTGTGACCTCAAGACTGGACTACTGCAATGCGCTCTACATGGGGCAGCCCCTGAAGAGCATTCGGAGACTTCAGCTTGTCTAGAATGCAGCCGCCCGAGCGATTGTGGGTGCACCCCGGTACACCCACGGTACACTCCGCGAGCTGCACTGGCTGCCCATTGGTCTCCGGATACGCTTCAAGGTGCTAGTCATCACTTATAAAGCCCTTCATGGTATTGGACCTGGGTACTTGAGAGACCGCCTGCTGCCAATTACCTCCAATAGACCTATTAGATCCCACAGAGCTGGCCTCCTCCGAATTCCATCTACCGGCCAATGTTGCCTGGCTACCACCCGGAGGAGGGCCTTCTCTGTGGCTGCTCAAGCCCTCTGGAACGAGCTCCCCGTGGAGATTCGGACCCTCACCACCCTTCAGGCCTTCCACAAAGCCCTTAAAACCTGGCTGTTCTGACAGGCCTGGGGCTGACGAGTTCCCATCCCCACTCGAACTGTGTGGCTGTTGATTGTTTTTAAATTCTTTCTGTAGTTGTTTGTTGTGCTGTTTTTTCCCCCTTGTCTGTATCTCCCTCCTTTTGAATTGTGAGCCGCCCTGAGTCCCTCTGGGAATAGGGCGGCATATAAATGCAATAAATTCAATTCAATTCAATCTTTAAGAATGTTTTGAACTTTCTTAAGGCAGTGGGAGCTATATCGTAAAGCTCTTCCAAGGAGGGCAAATGGCAACCAAAGATCCTCTGGACAATGATGTTAACCCTCTGGAGAGCTGTCCTATCTGCCACTATGCAATTAGCAAACCATATATAGATGCGGTAAGTTAAAATACTCTATAGTACAGCGGTATAAGTATACCAGCAATTTTTCATTCATTTGTTAGTTCTTGAAAAGTCTTCGGTAGTATAATTTCTGCTGTGCCCTTTTGACCAGTGCTGCAATGTGAACACCCCAGGTCAGGTACTCTTTTATGACAACACCCAAAAACTTAAAACTGTCCACTTGCCCCATTTGGTTTCCATTGATAATCAAGGGCTCAATGTCTGATCCATTACTTCTGAGGTCCACTAAAGGCTCCTTGGTCTTATGGGTGTTAAGGACCAAATTATTGTCTCCATACCATGAAAGCAACCGGTCCACCTCATCTCGATAGGCAGACTCATACTCCCTGGAGATGAATCCCACCACTGTTGTGTCATCTGCAAATTTAATAATAGTATTACTGGTGTGACTGGGAATGCAGTCACATACATAAAAAGTATAGAGTAAGGGACTCAACATGCAACCCTTTAGTGTACCAGTGTTAAGAATAATGGCTAAGGAACTTTGATTATCTAATCTGACCCTCTAAGAGTGGCCAGACAGGAAATCCATAATCCAATCCAGATTGAATAACAAAGCCCAAGGTCCATAAGTTTAGATACTAGTTTATGTGGAACAATTGTGTTAACTGCAGAACTAAAATCTACAAAAAGCATCCTCACATAGCCCCCCCCCCGCTGTTCCAAATGTGTCAGAGCAGTATCAAGAGTGATGGCTATAGCATCCTCTGTAGATCTATTTGTTCTGTATGCAAACTGGTGTTTATCAAATGTATGCAGAAGACCAGAAATGATATGCTAACAGCCCAATTTCTCAAAGAACTTCATGATGATAGCAGTGAGGACCATTGGTCTGTAATCATTGAGGTTATTGATAGGAAACTTATTTTGCAGTGGAACAATGGTGGAAGCCTTCAAACAAGATAGAATAGTGGACTGGGATAAGGACCGGTTGAAGATCCTGATAAAGACTCAAGCCAACTGATAAAGCACAGTATTCGGCCAGAGATACTGTCAGGACTGTCAGCCTTTCTAAAGTCCACAGCCCTCAAAATGCCCGTCACCTCCTGTTCCTCCACAATGAGATGGGGGCTACAATGGGCTGGTAGCTGTATTTTAGCTGTCCATGAATCTCCACTTCAAAGCGAGCGAATAAATGATTCATCTCCTCTGCCAATGAAGCATCCCCCTCAGCAGGGATGACATTGGTCGGTTGATGGTTGGTGATTTATTAAATCCCTCACCACACTTGCCTCGTGTTATTACTACAAAAATTATCCTCAATCTTCCTCTTATATCAGTCTTGGCCTTCCAAATACCTTTCTTCAGACTAGATTTCCATCCATTTAGGAAAGGTAGTTAAGAAAGTAGTACTTCAACTCCAAAGGACCTGAAGTAAGTGGATTATCTAGATCTGTTTCAATTGGATTCCAGGTAGGGATGAAATATAGATACAATAAGGAACGTTTTTGTCACACTTGATGCTCTGTGGTGAATCTGGGATAAGGTTTCTGCTAGTGTTCCTTGAACACTATTGGAGTAGCTTCCAGTTTTGTAAGTGGGAGATACTGATTTGCAGTGATTCTCCTTTGTCTAAGGACAGTTTCAATCAGTTAATGTAGTAAGAGGGCCTACAACTCTTCATTTGTTGGGTGCCACAGGACTTGAGTATCAATTCTATCTCTTTTTGTTTAATATCTACCTAAAACTGATTGACGTTATATGTAGGCTTGGGATCAGTTATCATGAATATATTGACTATATCAATTATATATCTTGACTCTGGATCAGCCAAGTGATGATGTTGAAGTCCTGACTCAGTACTGGCATAGTTTAAATGGGAAGGAAGACACTAAATCCTAACAAGACCAAGTAATTTCATCTTTAGTCTCTAATTGGTTTCTAGTTCTTGTGTACAATCTGCATGTTCACCTTGTGTGACAATTGTATTTATTTCTGAATCAGGAGGCTCTTTCAGTGAGTCGTGCCTTGGTTACCTCTCAACTAGGATTACTATAATCTGCTCTGCATGATACCACTGTTGAAAGACAAGTAGAAGGCTACAGCTGATCATATATATGTATGAATACATGTCTTTACAACTTGACAAACTGCATTGATCACTGGTTGGCTTCTGGATGCAGTACAAGGTACTGATTATCACCTATAAAACTTTGTATGGAACAGGGTGTGGTTACACATATATCCCTATGTGTTTCTGCCTATTCTGAGTATGCAGACTCTGGGTCTCACCAGTTCATCAGTCTCACCTTGTGAGTGATAGCTACTACCCTGTGGATAATATTTCCTAGAGATCTGTACTGCTCCCATCTTTTTGGCTTTCCACAAATTGTGATTCTCCCAGGTTTAGATGAGATTGGGCTCCTTTAATTTCTTTGTTCTGTCTTCTGTCATATTTTCTTTGATATTTGCTGTTTTATTTTTAATTGTAAATGGTTAAATTGTAAGTCACCTAGAGTCATTGCAGTCAGGTGGTCTTGAAATTGAAATAAGATATAAAAAAAATCCATTCGGTCTTGTGTATCTAATGGTAACTGGAATGAAACCGATGCCAAAGCTGGATTGCTTTAATTTACTTCAAAATTGTAGTGAAATTATATACAGAGAAATTAAAAGAACCAAAGCCATTGTCAGTCTATGTGATATGTAAACAATAAGGATTAAAAATGATTCAGGATTTGAAATATGGCAGGTGGACCATTAATGAGGTGCTAATTGATAAAGAAGTGATGCTGCTCAGTTAACAAGGACAGTTTTTGTACAACACCTAACATTTAGACAATCTACTGCTGAGAGTTTTTTTCCCCTACAATGGAAGCTGAAGCTCAGTCATAGGCTCACAGCATGATATTTTCTGTTAAGGCTATTCTGTTTTATTCCTTTCCATGTCCAAACTTCAATTTGCCAACAAGCTTCTCTTATTGCTACTCAGGCAGTAATTGATTATGTTAGTGCTGGCAAAGTTCTTGATGCCACTCCACCGCTCATTAATTCTGTAACACAGACAAACTGAAGCAGTCTTCTCTTTTAAAGACGACCCCTCCTTTTCTCGCCCAAAAGTGATCTCTTGCTTCATTGTGTTTGGAGACAGGAAGAAAAGAAACATTATAAAAGCATTGTGGATATCTTGATGTCTAGAGTTAGCGAATCATATACTGAAATGGAACTGAAAAGTTATCCAAGTATGGGTGATTTATGACTGTAACAACAGTGCTCAGAGCTCAGAATATGGCCCAATGCTCAGGCTACTATATATGTCTCTGATACAAAGCTATTTGTCTTTGTCTAAAATCTTTTAAGAATGGAAAGCTAATAGTTCAATTCAGAAATGAAGTATTTTACAATTCTGTACTACTGATAGTTCTGTCTTCCTTTTTCCTTTTTCCCATTTTTACTGAATGAAGAATTCTTTTTGACCAAAACAGAGTGACTGTTCAGCTCTCAGACTGACTACAATTCTCCAGATGTAAAGGGAATATTGTTATTTCTTAAGATGATGTGGCATACATCAGTTCAGTACTGCCTAGGATGTTGGTTTGTAAAGTGTGGAATATTCTTTGAAAAGCTGTTACATTGTTTAATTGTGGGAGGCAAGCCCAATACTTAACCAAGGAATAGACTCTATATTTTTTTTGTCTCCACTTTCTCCTTTCCAATTCTTGTTTCTTATTTTTATTGCAATGTGTGTGTGTGCTTGTGTAAAATGATCAAATGCTACTCTTTTAAATATACTTACTGTTAATATTGTACCTATTTTTCATACTAGAATATAAAGATCATATAAAAGAAGGTAATATATACTTTTTAATAAAATAGAATATATAATAAATACATTAAAGATCAGGAACAGAAAAATAGTAGTGATGAAAGTGTTGGAGTCAATCTAGTGGAAATGGCAACTTCAAGAATGCATGCACTATAGAGACAAAGGGAACCTTGAAAGATGCAGTTAACCTCTTTAGCATCCCCTTATACTATTATACTATCCAGAGAAAATTAGGATAGTAAACATATTCTGGTACACAGCTTATCATCAGATCTGGGTTTGCCCTTCCCCCAGAAATCATTGCTATACACCACATATTCACTTGTGCTTTAAACTATAAAATACCATTCTAGTAACTTTGATTGATTTTAATTGCTCTGTATTTCTAGTTAGATGGGATGTATTTTAATGCATTTAATTTGGCTGTGTGAAAGATACATAAATTTAAAACCAATGTTGTAAATGGAAGGAGAGGCAAAACGATGTAACTCTAAAATGTAATCGAGAACATGACAGAGCTTTCATTCAGATATTCTAAAATTTAGAATAAATTGAATCATGCTATCCAAGCTGTACTTATATTGTTCTATATTGTGTTCTGTGAGATTTCACTTTTGGCTGCAATTTATTAATTAAGCACTAAATTTGGCATTTGGATTGTTAATAAATAATATATATGTTCAGAGTGCCTGCTGGGGAGGGGGTCAAAATCTGTAAAATGTCAGATGTAGTGTATGATTGAAGCCTGATTCCTAATGTAGATACTGGAGCCAGAATTCTAACTAGTATGCTACTTGCACTTTTTGACATCCACGAGACTCTGAATTCTAGTTCTGCCTTAAGTGTGAGGTCAGCCAGTAATTTTGAACCAATCACTGTCCCTTACCATAGGAAGACGAATGGCAAACACTTCAATAAACTTTGGCAAGGAAACTGCAGGGAATAGTTCTGATGGTCACCAGGAATCAACACTGACTTGAAGGCACACGTACAAAAATAATCCCAAGATTAAATAATTAAAATAATAAAAAGTTGCATGCTGACTGCTTTTTTGTGTGTGTGCTTTTGAAGAAGACCAGGGCGAAATGTAACTTCTGAATAAGTGCATTTTCTAACATACCGGTAGGTGTGACTCAGGAGGTGCCCCTCTCTCATATGTAGATGAGAAAGTCTGATATTATGTAATGTAGAAAAATTCTGTCCCATAAATTTTAGTAAATTCACAATGAGACAAGTATATTTTCAAATAATCAGGTTCTCAACCATTTATGTAATTATTTAAACATGAACTTGTTCATCCTGCATATACTAACTAGTATTTATATTATTTATTCATTCAATTTTGATATCCCCTGACTATAGCTGATTCTAGAAGGTGTTAAATAAGAAATAGTATATTGTCTTAAAACGTAATCTGTATATTGGAAATCTTAGTTTTCATAGAATACTTGGGACACATGATATCAGCAATGTTCCCTCTAATTTTTTTTCAGTGTGAGCGGAAAAGTATAGTGTTTGAGCTGCACAGTTTCATGCCTGAGCACCTAAGAGAGCAACAGTTTGAACTGCTGTCACGTCTGCTGGACATTTGCACAACATTCCAAGCGTCAAGCGCCGATTGCTAGCAAGGTTTCAGCCTGATGAATGCCAGGCATGAAAAGTGCCACTCAAACACTATACTTTTCCGCTCACCCTGAAAAAAAAAAGCTTCTCTGCTCAGCTTTTAGATTGTTAGACTGGCTAGAGAGAGACATGGCACCAACAGCTGGGGTCCTGGCATTTTGCAGGCAACCTGTCCTCTCACATTTCTTTGGAATGCAACCCATCACATTTGAATTAGATTTTGCCAATTATCCTATTAAAAGATAATCCTATTATTCTAAAATATGATTAACTCAATATTAAAAACTGTAAATATTTAATGCTGATAAATAATAGCAGTAATTGTTATTTAGTATGATTAAAATCAGTATTGATATATCAATATAATATCTATCAAAATTGACAATAAACACTAAAATAACAATACAAATATATAATGTGGAATATAAATGTAATAAATATAATATATAAATGCAACATAAATGTAATAAAATAATTTATCATGAAACTCTCCCCCTTTAAAGTAATAAGATCAATTAAATAGTCTAGCAAGTTTGGATAATATGCTATATGTTATGTTACTTAAGAATATACATACCTCAGAATCAGATACAACATCCACATCATTTCCAACTGAGTCAATAAAATCATATGCCATGCCAAAACTATTTTAAATAAAGATATGAAATTAATCAAGTATTGCATTTATTTTTCAAAATGAATGTACAATTTTTTTATTATTTAAGTTTTGTACCCCATCTTTTCTAACTAACGTTAACTTTAAAAAGATGTTACATCAGACTACAATACAAGTAATTTAATGAAGACTAAAATAAGTGTTTTGGCACATTGAGCTTTTTATATTTCTTTCTTATATTGCTTCCTTAGTTGAGAACTTGCTCCTCAGTGGCTTCCTGGGAGGAGCCTACTGGTGGAGGCAGCAAAAAATCAGCTGCCTCCGAATTCCTGGCTATGTACCTGTTTAGAGGATCTTCCATCTGACGTCTTATCAGGTTTTCTTATCCTTCAGGCAAGAAGGAAAGAAGAAACTGTTTTGCTGGCAAATGCTCTTCGATTTTTGCAGCTTTTGTGCTTGCAAGGAAAGGGGGGCTAGCCCAAGGCAGAACGGCTGTCCGTGCTGGGAACTTCAAACTGCCTTGTGCAGGACAAAGTAGGTCTCTCCCACTCTGCTCAAAGTTTTGTTTGATTTATTCTTATCACGAGCTGAATCCGTTTACTGTGGACAATAATTGCTTATCAACATTTTAGCTTCTTTTCTTTTTCTCCTCCGAAAAATTATTTACTCAGAGGCTTCTAAAATGGCGCCGAGCAGGCTGGTTTCTCCGGTAATAACGAACACTTTTTGCTAAATCCTCACAAGAATTCAAAACAAAAGAGATTGCTTATCATTTGTTTTGGTTTCACAATAGAAGAATTTTACTCCTTCATTAACCTTGCTTATTTGGAAGTTAAATGGTGATGAATCTGCTGAATGGTCTTGTTGCAATGTTTACTCACTGAAAGTTTTGCCAAGCCTTAAACTTCAAAATAAAAGCCTCTTTACTTAAAGCTGCATATTCAGACAATAGAGTTTCATTAACTGCAGGCAGATAAATTTTGAAATGGCCTCAAAACCAAATATTAATTTGAAGTCGTCACCCTCTACTTCCAGGGGCACATCTTCAGTGCCTGGCACAAAGCTGCAGCCTCCGCTTCCTACACCCCCTGCTGGGGATGTGTTAACGAAAGAATTTTTCCTGAGTAATCTAAGCGAGGCTCTTAATGCACAGACAATTAAAATGGAAGATAAGTTTAGAGATAATAGAGAGGTGGTAAAGCAGGAGAGAAAAGAGGAAATAAAAGAAATGAAAGAAGAAATTAAAAGTGAAATAAAAGGACTTAAACAGGAGCTGTATGAGAAATTTGATGCTAAGGTTGATAAAATTAGAGACGACATGCTGAGTCTTGTAACTGTATTAACAGAACATATTTCTGGAGTGGAAGATACTCTAGAGGTTCTTAATGATGCCAATGCTAACTTAACAGTGAAAACAGAGGTGGTGGAACAAAAAGTGGAAAATGCTGAAAAAGAAATTATTATGATACAGTACCGACAAATGGAGTTCGCATTAAGAGTAAGGGGGCTGCGTGAGGAGAAACAGGAGAACCTGAAACAGATCCTATCGGAAGCTTTTGACCGCCTGATGGGAAGACCAGGGACCAATCAAGACTGGCAAATTGACAAAGCTTACCGCGTTAACTCCTGGCTGGCAAAGCAGAAGCAGCTTCCTCGAGACATCGTTATATACTTTACTACAAGAGAGTTTAGAAATATGGTACTGCAAGCATCTTATAACACTAAGCTTCAAATTGGCGGTCAAGACCTGGTTGTTTTGAAAGAGATACCACCTCAAATGTTAAGAGCCAGGAGAGACTACGCTTTTTTGGTCGAAGAACTCAGAAATCGTCAGATACAGTATAGATGGGATGCACCATTTGGCATCATATTTACATTTGATAAGCAAAGGTACTGCCTCAATTCTGTATGGAAAGCCCGAGATTTTTATTATAATATATTGAAGGCCGGACACCCTGCACCATCTGGACCCAGAGAAAGACCACAAGAAGGACAGGATAGACAGCAAACTACACAACCACCAGATAAGATGGAGCATCTCTCTTCTCTAGAAGTGCAAGGTGCTATGGAACCAAGACCAAGCCGCATGACTACTAGACGTATGGAGAAACAAGCTAAAAAGCAACAGCATCAACAATCATCGGCCATCGATCAAGGATCTACAACAACAAATCTGGAAGCAATGGGAGGAGCTAGACCTAAGGTTAAACAGGCCGTGCAGGAAGCTCTAAAAATGCTTCAACCAACCAAAGATGACAACTAAGATTTAACATGGAATGTCAACGGACTGAACTCTCCACAGAAGAGGAAGAAAATATTTCATTATCTCAAACAGTTTAAGAACGATGTAATTTGTTTGCAAGAAACTCATATCAAGTCAACTGATCAAAAATATTTGATCAACTCAAAACTTGGCCAACATTTTGCAGCTTCTGCTATGGAAAAGAAGAATGGTATAGTTGTATACTTAAGAAAAGATATGAAAGCTGAATTAATAGAAGCAGATCCCTTCGGAAGATATATTGCTTTAGACTTAATCTTAGAAGGGAAAAAGACATTACTTTTGGGAATTTATGCTCCCAATCAACAGCAAGATAGATTCTATAGAAATCTTCATGCTAAATTAGTACAGTGGGACTATAGTTCCTGTATACTATTGGGTGACTGGAATGGAGTGATAGACACTAAGAGAGATAAGAAGATTTCCCGCCTAAATACCAAGATGCGAGCAAAGTTACCCAAATCTTTCTTTGACATTATGGATGATTTTGAATTGAGAGATATTTGGCGAGAAAGAAATGCAGAGGAATGTGACTTCACTTTCTTCTCGGACAGGCATCAATCCCTCTCAAGGATTGATTTTATTCTAACCACTAATGATTTGCTTTCTAGGGTCAAGAAAACAAAGATTGCAGCTAGGGTCCTTTCGGACCATAACCCAGTTTGGATGGAGTTGGGAAGGGTAGTGCAGGCAAGAAGGTCTTGGAGATTGAATGAAAACTTATTTAGATATGAAAAGTATATTAATGATTGTAAAAAATTACTATCTGAATATTTTGTTTTGAATATGAATAAGGGTACATCTATGGAATTTGTATGGGACGCAAGCAAAGCGTATATGAGAGGAGTTTTGATGAATATAAATAAAACACATAGAAATAAGCAAGGGTTAAAACGAACAGAACTGGAAGAGGAAATTAAGAGAAAAGAGTTCGAGTTAACAATGAACCCAGACGATACAAAGGTTAAGGAAGCTATTAACATATTAAAATCTCAATTTGACATGTTGATCTCTGACCAGGTGGCTACTAATCTATTATATGCAAAACACAATACTTTTTGTAATGCAAACAAACCTGGCAGATGGTTAGCTTATCAGATTAGGAAAAAAAGGAAAACTCGAAATATATCTAAACTGATTTACAGAGGGAAGGAGGTGTTTCAACAGGAAGAGATTCAAAAGGCTTTCGGGGAATTTTTTACAGAACTGTATAAAGGGGATAAAATTAATGGTTTAGACATAGACAAATATTTAGACAAAGAGAAAATACCTTCAGTTAGAGAAGAACACAGGCAAAAACTGAATCAACCAATAACCTCGGGGGAAATCCTGCAGGTAATTAAGCAATTAAAGTCAGGGAAAGCACCAGGTACAGATGGCTTGACAGCGGTTTACTATAAAAACTTACAGTTAGAAATGGTAGAACCTCTTAGAGAATTATTTAATATGATTCAAACGGAAGGTAAAGTCCCCCCATCTTGGAAGACAGCGTTTATATCTTTGATACCCAAAGAAGATCAAGATACTACTCAACCCAAAAATTATAGACCTATTTCATTACTGAATGTAGATTATAAAATTTTTACTAAAATATTAGCAAATAGGTTAATGTTGGTCACTCAACAATTGATACATATGGACCAAACAGGTTTTATACAAGGGAGACAGATGAAAAGTAATGTTAGATTAATTATTAATGCATTAGAATATTTGGGAAAGAACAACCAGATCCCTGCTGCGTTTATATTTTTGGATGCTGAGAAGGCCTTTGATCGAGTTAACTGGCAATTTCTGTTGAAGATATTGCAAAAAATGCAGATAGGAGATAATTTTTTACAGTCAATTAAAGCAATATACCAACAGCAAACAGCACAAATCATAGTCAATGGAAGTTTAACAGACTCTTTTCAAATTGGAAAAGGTACAAGACAGGGCTGTCCTTTGTCCCCATTATTGTTTATTATAACTTTGGAAGTATTGTTGAATAAAATACGGGGCTTGGATGGTTTAAAAGGGATCAAGATTAGGCAGCAAGAATATAGAGTCCGCGCTTTTGCGGATGATTTGGTCATAATATTGGAACAACCGCAGGAATCCAGTATGGTTTTAATGAATACGATTAATCAATATGGTCAAGTGTCGGGCTTTAAAATAAACTTAGGAAAAACCAAAATATTAGCTATAAATATGAATATTAAACAAAAGGAAGAATTAGGATTGATGCTAGGATGTGAGGTAGTTAAAAAAGTCAAATATCTTGGAGTTAACATTTTAACTTCAAATGGGAAATTATATAAGCATAATTATGAACCACTTTGGCATAGCATACAGACAGAGATGAAAAAATGGGAGAAATTGCACTTATCTTTGCTGGGTAGGATAGCGGCAGTGAAAATGAACATTTTACCAAAATTTTTATTTCTCTTCCAAATGTTACCTATACTTAAAAAAGATGCGAACCTTTTAGAATGGCAGAAGGGTATCAATAAATTTGTGTGGGCAGGAAAGAAGCCGAGGGTAAAGATGAAAATAATGCAAGATGTACGTGAGAGAGGAGGATTGAAGCTACCTAATTTAAAACTATATTATGATGCAGTGGCATTATCTGTAATTAGTGATTGGATTCACTTAACCAATGATAGAATATTGAACATTGAGGGACACGATCTGGTATTTGGGTGGCATGCTTACCTGTTATTCAACAAAAAATTGGATAAGAACTTTAAAAGTCATATCTTAAGAAATGCTTTATTGCGGGTCTGGAAGAAATACCAATATAAATTAAATGACAAGTTACCCATGTGGGCAATTCCTAGACACGCAATTGAAAATATGAATACAGCACAAAAACAGGACAGAATTACCTACAGACAGCTTCTTACCTTGGAAAGGGGGGTATTACAATTAAAATCTTTAGAGGTATTAAAAGAGGAGAAGGTAGTTCAAACATGGTTCCAGTATGGGCAATTACAGGCTAGGTGGAAAATAGATCAAAAAATTGGTTTTATTCAAGTTGAGGATAATCTGTTTAAACAAATAAGAGATCAAAGCTTAATGCATATAAAGAGGATATATAATGTATTAATACAGATGGATTCGGAAACAGAATTAGTTAAAGACTGTATGATAAAATGGGCTCAAAATATTGAGGAACCAATAATGTTGGATACATGGGAAAGAATCTGGGTGAGAAATGTGAAATTTACACAAGCTCAAAATCTGAGAGAAAATTTTTACAAGATGTTCTATAGATGGCATTTAGATCCTAAAAAGTTGGCTTCTATGTATCCGAATGTACAGCCTAAATGTTGGAGGTGTGGTTCTCTCGATGCTACATATTATCATATATGGTGGACCTGCCAAAAGGTTAAGGCATTTTGGATAAAAATATGGTGGGTCATGCAAATGTTTTTAAAAGAAGGATAAAGTTTAGTCCTCAGTTATTTTACTAGGTATATGTACTGACTTTACAGTGGTAGAGACCAATTTGACTCTGCACCTGATAACTGCAGCAAGACTGTTGGTGGCGCAATATTGGAAGAAGGAAGACTTGCCTACAATCCAAGAATGGACATTGAAAGTAACAAACTTAGCTGAAATGGCTAAATATCGGCATATCTCAAAGATCATTCAAATGAGAGATATAAACGAGACTGGAAAAAATGGATTGACTATATACAAAATAAATACGGGACTAAGAAATTCCAGTTAGCCTATGCTTAAGATCAGAAATGATTTAAACTGTTAAAAGTCAGTTCAGTAAGAAGAAGCTAAGGTCAATCTAGAATGTTATTAATTTCTTTATTTCTTTTTCTCAATAGATTTTAGACTGTGTTAGTTAAAAATCCATACCGTGTACGGGTTCTGGGAAGTCGGGGGGGGGGAAGGAGGAGGGGGGGTGGGGGGGTGGAGGGCGGGAGGGGTACACACAACAAAAAAAAATTGTACTTCAATGTCTTAATGATTGACAAATGATGACATATTTGTGTTTTTTTTAAAGAAAAATAAAAAAGTTCTGTTCTGAGAGAACTTGCTCCTCAGCTTACTTACGCATTAACTGTTTGTTGCTTTTATGGTTTATTCATTCACTGCTCCACCTTCAGTTTTTTTCACAGGGGGCAGGGCTTCCTTCCTTCCTTCCTTCCTTCCTTCCTTCCTTCCTTCCTTCCTTCCTTCCTTCCCTCCACTCCTTTGGCCACCAATTTTGATCCAATTCACAATTCGTATACTTTTTCTACCACCATCTCATCAAGTGGAATCACACACACACACACACACACACACACACACGTTCTTGGGGGGGGTGTTGAATTACTCCATCTCACAGCAAAGACGTGGTGCAAAGTCAGCGCAGCATGTGTTCGGCCCCCGCTTACGCCAAATCAAATCTGCGGCTGGCGGGACCAGGGGGTTGCATTGCAAAGCCGCCAGTCCTCTTGCTTCTTCTCCTTCTTTGCCGGTGAAGCCGGCAAAGCTCCCGCTGGCTCCCCCGCCCATGGCAGCGGCGGTGGTGCCTCCCCCTCCGCTCGGAGCACCTCAGCTGGGCTCTGGGTTACCCCTGCTGCTGCCTCCACCTCCGCCACTTTCCTACTAGCTCCCGCGGCCTCAAAAGCACGGCAGAGGAGGAAGGGGGAGGGATAACGCGGGGGCCAGCTCAGGTGCTCCGCGTGGAGGGAGAGGCACCACTGCCACGGGCGGTTCATCAAAACAAGTCTGGGGAGGTCCTTTGCTGGCGGCCAGTTCTAGCCACCTGCAAAGGACTTCCCCATGTTTGCTTTGATAGAAATCTCTGCGTGGTAGTTAGAAATCTCTGCGCGGCAGTTAGAAACTGCTGCGCGGGGGTTTCTTTCCACGTGCACGGCCGCGCAGCCGCGCATCTTAGAGGGAACAGTGGATATCAGTATGATTAAGGCCAATAATATTCTCTTCATCTCTATATTAAGAAAAGCATTACATGAAAGGAGGGAACAAAGTCATGAAGAGCAGCAAAGGTCAACGAAGAGGTCCAACTGCTTCAAAGTGTGACAAATGGAAAACTGTTACTTTGAATGGAGCAGTAAACAGTAAACAGCATGAATGAAATGAAAACAAGAAATGTAGATGAATTGTGCCTCTATCTCTGAAATAAAGAGAAAAGGAAAAGCTAGAAAGTTCTGAATGAAGTTGCCCTGATTTGTTGAATAGCACTGATGAATAGATGCAGGAAAGATAAGCTCTACGTTTAATTTTTAATGAAGATGCTAAAGAGTATGTCATAAAGTATATTGTACTGGTATGGAGGAAAGTAGAACTCTCTAGGTCTGTGATGGCGAATTTATGGCATGCCTGCCTGATGTAGCACACGGAGCCATGTTGGCTGGCATGCACAATGTCACCCATTCCTCTTCTGGGTTTCTGGCATGCATGCACATGTGATGATCAGCTGTTTTTTTGCATGTGCGGCTGTGCCAGAAACTGGAAGAGCCAGTTTCCATTGTGTGCATCTGCGCCGGCCAGCTGCTAGTCATGTATGCATACATGCTAGTAACCAGATGACAAGCTGGCCGGTGCACATGCATGCACCGGAACAGGAAGTTCATTTCTTGGCATGCTCATGCCTACTTAGCAGCTTCTTTTCTGGGTCATGTCCCTGACGAGCATGCATGCACTCTCTTTTCAGTATCCGGTGCCAAAAGGGTTTGCCATCACTGCCCTAGGTTGATAAAGGCAGCATGTTACATTCCAGTGAATGGTGATAATGGAAAAATCAGACATGAGTTTTTTTAAAAAACAAAACAAAACTGTGCAACATTGTGAATGAATGCAATCTATGTAAAAAAATTATTAAGTGACATGTATGGGTGGAAATAAAGTGAGAGAGACAGAAAAATCAATTGGGCAATTTATAAATCCAAAAGTGAATGAGAGTGGTGAATATATTTTTAGAAAAAGGTCTGTTTGTTGTATAATAAGTTGATTGATCATAAGTTTGTTAGTATGTACATAAAATAATGACCGTAATCTAAAATCATAGTTCATCTGATTGTGATGAAAGGCTGACAGAATTAATAATACAAAAGTGATGAGAGGCAGTGAATATATTTTTGGTGGTGTCAAGAGGTTCATAGAAAAATGGAAATGAAAGAAGTGTGTTAATAGAAACAGAAGTGTTAGTGGAAAATATGAAAAAGATTGAAATGTTGAGGTTGAAGAGATTGTGGATAAAATGAATCGCACAAAAGGGAATGATTGCTGCAAAAAAAGGAGTAGAGAAGTATGTTGTAGTATGTACTGGGAAAGAAAAAGACAATTGCAAAGAATTGTCAAAGAGAGCAAGGAACAGTTAGTTGAAATAAGTAGAGAAAATGCAGAATATCTTTGATGAAAATAAAAAAAAAAACCAGAGAATAATGTACAGAGGAATTTCAATCAAAGAATCTCAAGCAGAATTATGAGATCCAAAATAAAATTGATGAAATATTTGGAATGAAACTGAAGTAAGGGAATAATCATAGAAGAAATACTTTCTATGGGAAAGACAGGGATCTATTGGAGAGTATGATTTTTTAAAAAGTGTACATTTAATGCTAAGAAAAAACTGAATGAAAATTAAGTCATTCATGAATGATGTCCGAATCTTGAAAAAATGTAGACCTGCAAGTTGTAGATGGTGCACCCTGAGAACTTAATAAAATGTGGCTTTTGTATGGAGTGGCTGTGCAGTTTGTTTGTGTATGTGAAGACTGCATTTGTGCCTGGCAATTGGAAGAAAGCTGGTAGTGTCTCCCTTTGACAATGGAGAATGTACAGAACATACTTTTGTTCTCTGAAATCACTGCAAATTATATGCATGCAAGAAAAATATTGTAAGTCTTTTAACACAGAAAAATACTTTGGTTGAATAGAAGGATGGGAACATTTGGATAAATGTAAAGTTGAAGATTGCCTGTGTGAAAAGAATAATATCAGAGAGGAGTAATACAGACAATAAATGGAATGCTCAGTGAATGGTTTAGCCCAAAGCAAAGAGTAAGACAAGGATATATGAAGCTCCTCTGGTGCTTAATCTATTTATGTGGATAACATACATAGAGAATGTGATGAAATTAGAAATGCATTGGTTGCCAATGTGAACTGCATGTGTATTTTTGCATTCAGATAGCACTGTATTGAAGAGTGATAAACTGAATGATTAGCAGAAAACATTATGCTGAATGATAAAATGGGGAATATGGAAAATTAATGTATTACAGACTAAAGTAATTGCATTTGACAGAAGAAATGGAGTGAAGAACTGCAAGTTCTGCATAAATGACAACACATAGATAAATTTGTGTGCCTGTAAAATTCATTTTATTTTATTTTACTAAATATGGAGAAAACAGACAGAGAGATTTTAAGATCTGCCACTGCACGTAAAAGATGGATGGTAGTGTATGGTCTGTATTGTAAGGAATAGATGCTTCTCAGCAGAATTTAAAATAGTTGGGTATAAAAGTGTGCTTCCATCCATTTTATTACACAGAAAGGAAGTATTGTATGTTGTGAGAAACATAAATGTAAACAGAATGTAATGTGGATGGAATACTAAAGAATGGTGTGTGGTAAAATAAGAAGAGTTAATGTGAAGAATAAATAAGTTGTGAATGAACGGGACTAAAGTGGTTTAGTACCATAGAATGATG
Source organism: Thamnophis elegans (assembly GCF_009769535.1). Classification (NCBI taxonomy): domain Eukaryota; kingdom Metazoa; phylum Chordata; class Lepidosauria; order Squamata; family Natricidae; genus Thamnophis; species Thamnophis elegans. The sequence continues at coordinate 18,104,557 of NC_045550.1, forward strand.
ATGGATATATATATATATATATATATATATATATATATATATATATATATATATATATATATATATATATGTGTGTGTGTGTGTGTGTGTGTGTGTGTGTGTGTGTGTGTGTGTGTGTGTGTGTGTGTTTATTTGTGCTGATAAATAAATAAAGGGAGACTAGTATAGATCTATTTCAAGCTATTTAGCTCTCATCAGCTAGCCATACCCTTACTGGGATTCGAACCTGTGCTGTATTGCATCTTAGGCAAACGTCTTAGCCATCAAGCCACAGGTCTCCTCCTTATCAGCTGAAGCCAGGGAAGAAGGTATATATTAGTGTCACAACCCCTGGTAAGCCCCAATTATGGGAGGAAGCTAACTGCTTCCAACATCTGTCAATCGGCTCGTCACAAGAGTCCATCACAACAGAAACCCAATATTTTTACTGTTGCCTTTTGTTATATTTGTGTTTTTATTTGTGCTGATAAATAAGCCGATTGACAGATGTTGGAAGCAGTTAGCTTCCTCCCATAATTGGGGCTTACCAGGGGTTGTGACACTAATATATACCTTCTTCCCTGGCTTCAGCTGATAAGGAGGAGACCTGTGGCTTGATGGCTAAGACGTTTGCCTAAGATGCAATACAGCACAGGTTCGAATCCCATTAAGGGTATGGCTAGCTGATGAGAGCTAAATAGCTTGAAATAGATCTATACTAGTCTCCCTTTATTTATTTATCAGCACAAATAAAAACACAAATATAACAAAAGGCAACAGTAAAAATATTGGGTTTCTGTCGTGATGGACTCTTGTGATGAGCCGATTGACAGATGTTGGAAGCAGTTAGCTTCCTCCCATAATTGGGGCTTACCAGGGGTTGTGACACTAATATATATATATATATATATATATATATATATATATATATATATATACATACATACATACATACATACATACATACATACATACATACATATATATATATATATATATATATATATATATATGTTTTTTTATTTGTGCTGATAAATAAATAAAGGGAGACTAGTATAGATCTATTTCAAGCTATTTAGCTCTCATCAGCTAGCCATACTTTTACTGGGATTTGAACCTGGGCTGTATTACATCCTAGGCAAACTTCTTAGCCATTAGGCCACAGGCTCTTATCCGTTATCAGCGAAGCCAGGGTGAAAGGTATCCATTAGATTTTTTACAACCCCTGGTAAGCCCCAATTATGGGAGGAAGCTAACTGCTTCCATCATCTGTCTATCGGCTCGTCACAAGAGTCCATCACGACAGAAACCCAATATTTTTACTGTTGCCTTTGTTATACAGTAACAGTAAAAATATTGGGTTTCTGTCGTGATGGACTCTTGTGACGAGCCGATAGACAGATGATGGAAGCAGTTAGCTTCCTCCCATAATTGGGGCTTACCAGGGGTTGTAAAAAATCATATATATATATATATATATATATATATATATATATATATATATATATGTATGTATGTATGTATGTATGTATGTATGTATGTATGTATATATATATATATATATATATATATATATATATATGGGTTAAGTGGAAGATGAAGAAAATGGAATTAAGGACACCCTCAACAAAAGAATGGTAAAAATAAAGTAATAAAATAAAAATATAATGGAAGCATTGTTGGTCTAATAAAGAAATAAAGGTATGGAGAAGCATAGTTAACAATTTGTGTTTCCTTACTTTTTATCTCATTCCTTTATTTCTTATGCATAACATTTCTCTCTACTCCCTTTCTGTAGGTAAATATAATTTACACTGTAAGGCAACAGTGTGATAGATACAAGCATGTACCTTAATTTAAACCTGTTCAATATTTGTGAACCTTGCATATCTCCTTGTGTAGATATTGTAGCAGAAATAAAGAAACCCTATTTTATACTAACATCACTATACATTTAATATTAATATCTAAGATTAGTAATAATATGAAGAAAAATATGGCTACCCAAACTTGTAGATCAAAGAAAATGTTAAGAATCACCCATGCTTCTTTAATTACAGTGCTTTCTTTTTCTCATTCCTTTTTTTTACTGCTGAAAATAAATGCTACATTCTTAGAAAAGCACCAGGAAAGGCCCCTCTCCAACATACTTCATGTAAAAAAAAAAAGTGAAATAGCTAGTAGAAGCTAAAATAATTTTGACCCCTGAAGAAGAGTGAATGACTAAGCATGAGACCATATAAAGAGTGAGAAAAAAGGTTAAGAGAACCATTTTTGTTCCCTTTAAAAAAAAAAACATACTGGGCAGTTGAGTTGATCCAGCAACAATGGAATGGGTATTGGATGGTTGGCTAAGTACCCTTCTAAAAGGGTAGACAAAAGTACTGTATTTATTATTCTGCCTTTTCTTTTGAAAACTTACGGTAGAGGACTTGTCCCTCTCCATAATAAATACTAAAACCACCACACTACATTACTATTCCAGCTTCCCCTACCTGCCCCCCAGCAATTCTTTTCATAGACTTAGGGCTTAAAATACTCTTGTGTGTATTGATGTGTGCATACATGTACTTGTAATTGACCTTAAGTAAATTAAGTGATCAATGCTTCATTATGGAAAGAATATGATCTTCCCAGTAAAAGGAAATTATTAGAAATTTCTGAGAACTGAGCAGAGCTGCCTACTGAAAACAACTAAGGAAGTACAAGATCACCTCAAAAATTACTATAAGGTGGTTAAGAATATGCAGCCAAGAAATTTCAGGGGCATCCAGAGAATTTCTTTGGAAATGACTGAGAAGAGAGTTGTTGCCCTGAGAGGATATTTGTGTTAGAAAAGTTGTGTTTTTCTAGATCTAATTTCTGCTTTCAATAGCATCAGTTACGATATCTTCTTAAATCATCTAGTGTCAAACTTGATTTCATTGAAGGCCGCATCAGGATTGTGTTTAACCTTAGGAAGCTGTAATGGGTGTGGCCAGGATAACTGTGGCCAGCTCAATGTCACTTGTGTCGGGGGGCACCACTGGTGGCCCAAGCACTCTGCCAGAGAAAACAGGCTGCTGAGCTCCATTTTCGGCTGCGACAACCTCCTGCAACCCTCTGACAGTGAAGATGGAGCTCAGAGAGCTGCATGCAGGCCAGTCCTTCACTGTTTCCAGGATGGCCCTGCAGGCCAGATCTAAGCACCCTATGAACCAGATATAGCCCCCGGTCCTTGAGTTTGACACCCCTTATCTAGTAGGTTTAGACCATGGGGATATTGTTTTATAAAGCTTCCAATTCTTTCTGTCAGTCCATATCAAGAACATGACACTGGGGAATTATTGTTTGTTTATGTTTGTTGTTTATTAGTTTTGTATGCCGCCCACTCCCGAAGGACTCCGGGTGGCTCACAATAAACAAAGAAAGGGAAATAAATAAGACAATACAAAGAATTTAAAAAAGCACAACATTCACAATTGAGGCGGGGATGGATATTTCAACAGCCCCCAGCCTGTCGGAACAGCCAGGACTTGGTAGCTTTACGGAAGGCTGGGAGGGTAGTAAAGGTCCAGATCTCCATGGGGAGCTCATTCCAGAGGGCCGGCACAGCAACAGAGAAGGCTCTCCCCCGGGGGGTTGCCAGCCGACATTGGCTGGCCAATGGAACCCGGAGAAGGCCAAGCCTGTGAGATCGAATCGGTCTTTGGGAGGTAATTGGCAGGAGGCGGTCTCTCAGGTACCCAGGTCTGATGCCATGCAGAGCTTTATAAGTAACGAATAGCACCTTGAAGTGTGTCCGGAGACCAATGGGTAGCCAGTGCAGCTCGCGGAGGATAGGTGTAACGTGGGTGTACCTGGGTGCACCCACAATCGCTCGCGCCACTGCATTCTGGACTAGCTGAAGTCTTCGAACATTTTTCAAGGGCAGCCCCATGTAGAGCGCATTACAGTAATCCAGTCTTGAGGTGACGAGGGCATGAGTGACTATCTGAAGTGCCTCCCGGTCCAGGTAGGGTCGCAATTGGTGCACCAGGCAAACCTGGGCAAAGGTCCCCCTGATCACAGCCGACAAATGGTGATCTAAAGTCAGCTGTGGGTCCAGGAGGACTCCCAAATTGCGAACCCTCTCTGAGGGGCGTATAATTTCACCCCCCAGCCTGAGAGATGGAATAGTTTGCCAATCTTTGGGAGGGAACATCAATAGCCATTCAGTCTTGTCGGGATTGAGCGCAAGCTTGTTCGTTCCCATCCAGGCCCTAACAGCCTCCAGGCACTGGCACATCACTTCTACCGCTTCACTGAGTTGGCACGGGGCGGACAGATACAATTGTGTATCGTCCGCGTATTGATAGTAGTTAATCCCGTGCCGCCGTATGGTCTTACCCAGCGGCTTCATGTAGATGTTAAATAGGAGGGGGGACAGGACCGAGCCCTGTGGCACCCCATAATTTAAGGGGCCTAGGGGTCAACCTCTGCCCCCCAACCAACACCAACTGCGACCTGTCCAAGAGGTAGGAGGAGAACCACCGAAGAACGGTGCCTCCCATTCCCACTTCCCGCAACCGTCGCAGAAGGATACCATGGTCGATGGTATCGAAGGCCGCTGAGAGGTCAAGGAGCACCAGGATAGAGGACTGATCCCTATCCTTGGCTCGGCTGAGATCATCGATCAGCGTGACCAAAACAGTTTCCGTGCTGTAACCAGGCCTGAAACCGTACTGAAAGGGATCCAGATAATCGGTTTCATCCAAGGACCATCGGGGTTGAGAGGCCACCACTTTCTCAACAACCTTCCCTACAAGGGAAGGTTGGAGACTGGATAATAGTTGCTCAAGATGGCTGGGTCCAAAGATGGTTTCTTCAGGAGGGGTCTCACCACCACATCCTTTAGGAGGAGCCGGAAGGATCCCTCCTGGAGGGAAGTATTAATTATCATTTGGATCCAGCCACATGTCACCTCCCTGCTGGTCGAAACCAGCCAGGAGGGGCACGGGTCCAGCATACAAGTGGAGGCACTCACCGCTCCCATGGCCTTGTCCACTTCCTCAGGCGTGACAAGTTGAAACTCAGTCCATAAACTCCGTTCAAGACCTTCCCCCGGTACCTTGGCTGGTACCGTGCAATTGGAGTCCAGGTCTGTCCGAATCCGAGCAACTTTATCCATTAAATACTGAACAAATTCCTCAGTTCTACCTTGTAAAGGTTCATCCGCATCCCTCCCTTTCAGGAGGGAGCAGGTTATCCTAAACAAGGCAGCTGGGCGCGATTCAGCGGATGCAATAAGAGCGGCAAAATGCAAACATTTCGCCGCCCGTATTGCTACGAGATAGGCTCTGATATAGGCTCTCATCAGTGCTTGGTCTGACTCAGATTTACTGGCCCTCCAGCGGCGCTCTAGGCATCTCTTTTGGCGCTTTATCTCCTGGAGTTCCTCGGTAAACCAAGGAGCTCTCCTGGATCCGTTACCTCGGATTAGCCCTAGCTTATCTGCCTTTGGCCTTTAATGTTCAATGAGGTTTTATTTTTTTCCTTATTCCGTTGAATATGTATGGGACACTGTTTATCTGGGGCAATGAATAAAATGAAATTAACTGCAAGAAATTAAGGAACTATTAGCAATGATGAAACAAACAATGGAACTCGGGTTCATCCTGACTGTGTTTATTGTTGTGGAAAGTAAAATCTGTTGGCTAAGAGCAATCTTTAGCTATTTTTTTTCCACAAATTTTTTTATTTTCATTTTCATACACTCACATGTATACTGTACATAACCAACACCATACAGCATTAAACAAAAATTGCATCAATTCCTCTTGTCAACAATGCCTCAGAAAATAAAAACCCAATATAACTCTTCCGCTCTCCATACACCTCTTTCTTCCACCACCCTCCAACTTTCTATCTTCCCTCCATCATCCCCCTCTACCCTACTTCCCCTCCCCCTCTACCATTCCTGTCTCCACATCCACCCCCCCTTCCTTCTCACCTTTCTCTCCCACCCCCTCTCCCATCCATCTCTGCCCATCTTTCTTCTTTCCCACTCCTCCTCTCCTTGGTGTATTTCCGCTACATGTCAATATACTTGGCCTATCCTATTTTTAAAGAAAAATTAAAAAGAACAGTATACATGTGAAGTCACATTACATTGAGATAACACATCTTATCTAACCTAATATATATCCCTCCCTCCCTCCCCCCTCCCTTCCCCCCAACTCCCCATATCCTCCCCCCCCCGACTTCCCAGAACCCGTACACGGTATAGATTTTTAACAAACACAGTCTAAAATATATTGAGAAGAAAAGAATAAGAAATTAATAACATCTCTACATTGTGCTTAGCTCCTTCTTGCTAAGCTAACTTTAAACAATTTAAATCATTCCTGATCTTAAGCATAGGCTATCTGGAATTTCTTAGTCCCGTATTTATTTTGTATATAATCAATCCATTTTTTTCCAGTCTCGTTTATATCTCTCATTTGAGTGGTCTTTAAGATATGCAGATATTTTAGCCATCTCGGCTAAATTTGTAACTTTCAATGTCCATTCTTGAATTGTAGGCAAGTCTTCCTGCTTCTAGTATTGCGCCACCAACAGTCTTGCTGCCGTTATTAAGTGCAAAGTCAAGTTAATCTCTACCGCTGTAAACTCAGTACTTATACCTAACAAAAATAACTGAGGAGTAAACTTTATCCTTCTTTTAAAGATATTTTGCATAATCCACCATATTTTTATCCAAAATGCCTTAACCTTTTGGCAAGTCCACCATATATGGAAATATGTAGCATCGAGAGAACCACATCTCCAACATTTGGGTTGTAAATTCGGATACATAGAAGCCAACTTTTTAGGATCTAAATGCCATCTATAGAACATCTTGTAAAAATTTTCTCTTAGGTTTTGAGCTTGTGTAAATTTCACATTTCTTACCCAAATTATTTCCCATGTATCCAACATTATTGGTTCTTCAATATTTTGAGCCCACTTTACCATACAATCTTTAACTAATTCTGTTTCTGAATCCATCTGTATTAATACATTATATATCCTCTTTATATGCATTAAACTTTGGTCTCTTATTTGTTTAAATAGATTATCCTCAACTTGGATAAAACCAATTTTTTGATCTATTTTCCACCTGGCCTGTAATTGCCCGTACTGAAACCACGTTTGAACTGTCTTCTCCTCTTTTAATACCTCTAAGGATTTTAGTTGTAGTGCCCCCCTTTCCAAAATAAGAAGCTGTCTATGTTGCATTATAGGGTTCCCGAGGCTGAAGATGAAAGGAATGTCCACTCACGGATAGCTGAATCAACCAAAGTTTATTGAGCATCCAGAATTAACATGAGAACCAACAGCCAACTTATTAATCATGAAACATCATTCTTATAGTGTTTTCAGCTTCTTTTAGCTCTACCTACTTTACGTGTTATATCATTATTGGCTAACAAGTCTCCAAGGCACAATAATTGGTTAGTCCTTACATCATTGGTGTTCGTGAGAATGTTCACGTTGTAATAGCTAAGTAAATCAAGTGTTATCAAATGAGTGAATAAAATGTTGCAGGTTATACTTTGTATCATCCCGTGTCCTCGAACATCCCTGGGAACACTGCAAGAGCAAAGAATAGCTGACAAGCAAATATTTTCTGCAGATTGCTGCAGTTTCTACTTACACGTGTAACCTCAGTTCTAAGGACCATTCAGATGATTCACTGTAAAAATCCTACAGTCTATAAGTAGTTCTATCCTGTTTTTGTGCTATATTCATATTTTCAATTGCATGTCTAGGAATTGCCCACATGAGTATCTTGTCATTTAGTTTATGTCGATATTTTTTCCAGACCCGCAGTAACGCATTTCTTAAAATATGACTTTTAAAGTTTTTGTCCAGTTTTTTGTTGAATAACAGGTAAGCGTGCCAACCATATACCAGATCATATCCCTCAATATTCAATATCCTATCATTGGTTAAATCGATCCAATCACTAATTACGGATAATACCACTGCATCATAATATAGTTTTAGATTGGGTAATTTCAAACCTCCTCTCTCACGTACATCTTGCATTATTTTCAGCTTTACTCTCGGCTTCTTTGCTGCCCATACAAATTTATTGATACCCTTCTGCCATTCTAATAGATTCGCATCATTTTTGAGTATAGGTAACATTTGGAAAAGAAATAAAAATTTTGGTAATTGTCATCTTTGGTTACCTGAAGCTTTTTTAGAGCCTCCTGCATGGCCTGTTTAACCTTTGGCCTAGCTCCTCCCACTGCTTCTGGACTTGTTGCTGTAGCTCCTTGATCGATGGCAGGTAATTGTTGAGGTTGTTGCATTTTAGCTTGTTGCTCCATTCGTCTAGTAATCATACAGCTAGGTCTTTGTTCCATAACACCTTGCGCTTCTAAGAGAGGAGAGATGATCCATCTTATCTGGTAGTTGTGTGGTTTGCTGTCTGTCTTGTCCTTCTTGTGGTCTTTCTCTGGGTCCAGATGGTGCAGGATGTCCGGCCTTCAAAATATTATAGTAAAAATCTCGGGCTTTCCATACAGAGTTGAGACGATATCTTTGCCTATCAAATGTAAGTATAATGCCGAATGGTGCGTCCCATCTGTACTGTATCTGATGGTTTCTAAGTTCTTCAACTAAGAAAGCATAATCTCTCCTGGCTCTTAGCATTTGAGGTGGTATCTCTTTCAAGACAGTCAGTTCTTGACCCCCAATTTGTAGCTTAGTTTTATAAGACTCTTGTAATATCGTGTTTCTGAGCTCTCTTGTGGTGAAATATATAACAATGTCTCGAGGGAGCTGCTTCTGCTTTGCGACCCAAGAATTAACGCGATAAACTTTATCGATTTGTCAGTCAAACTTAGCCCCCGGTCTTCCCAACAGACTAACAAAGGCTTCTGAAATAATGTTTCAGGTTCTCCTGTTTTTCTTCACGCAACCCCCTTACTCTTAATGCCAGTTCCATTTGTCTGTACTGTATCATAATAATTTCTTTTTTAGCATTTTCAACTTTTTGTTGCACCACCTCTGTTTTCGATGTCAAATTAATATTAGCTTCATTAAGATCCTCTAGACTATCTTCAATTCCGGAAACATGTTCTGTCAGTACAGTTACGAGCCCCAACATATCATCTCTAATTTTAGCAACTCTGGCATCAATTTTATCATACAACTCCTCTTTAAGTTCTTTTATCTCCTCTTTTATCTCCTCTTTTATCTCCTCTTTAAAATCTTTAAGTTTGTCTTCCACTTTAATTGTCTGAGTGTTGAGAGCCTCATTTAATTCCCTCAAGAAAAATCTTTTGTTAGTAATCTCCAGTAGGGGCATGGAGAGTGGAGGCTGCGACTTTGTGCCAGGTGCTTCTGGGGACTGAAGGAGGGGGTATCTTCAAATTAGGATTTGGTTTTGAGGCCATTCCAAGTTTTATCTTCAAGCAATTAGTAAAACTCCACTGGCCCGCTATACAGCTATGGAAAGAGGTACTAAATCTCCCCTTTATTTTGAAATTTTTGAGGCTCCGTAGGACTTTACAAAAGGTTTCAGAAGATAAACATTGTAATGAGACAGTTCAGCATACTCATCGCGATTTTAAGTGTCTCTATATTAGCAGAGTTAACAGAAGAAAGAAAGTCTTGCAAAAGTGAAACTAATTAGTAAAACTCTGCTGGCCGGCTGTGAGGCAAAGTAATAAATCACTCCCTTCCTTTGAAGTTTTAAAGCTCTGTAGAGCTTTACAAGGAGATTAGGAAAATAAACATTGTTACGGAACAATTCAACAAGCTCGTCACCATTTTAAATGCCTCTTTAAATAGCTAGATTAACGGAAGAAGATCTTGTAAAAATGAAGCTAGGATTTGAATAAACAATTAAAGTTCTCGCATACGAGTTCTGCTCGTGTTAAAATCAGATAGTTCAAGCCTTGTTCTGAGTGGGAGGATGCTTACTTCGTGCTGCAAAAGGCAGCTTGAGATCCCCAGCGCGGATACAGTTCTGCCTTCAGCTGGCCCCCCTCTCTTCGCAGACACAGAAGCTGCAAAGATCAAAAGGGCACTTGCACAACAAAACTCCTCTCCTTCCCTTCTTGCCCGAAGAGTAAGGTACCTGTCAGATGTCTGATAGATGATCGTCTAAACAGATAACGCAACCAGGAACTCAGGAGCAGCTATGTTAAGCTGCTTCCATCAGTAAGCTTCGCCCAGGAAGCCCCCAATCTTTAGCTATTTTTGATGTAGAGGCAAGGAATATGTCGGTTCAATTTCATACAGTTTGCTTGTTTTAAGTGTTCTGACATGATCACGATGCATGCCTTCCTTATATGATAGTCAGGCTGCTGTAGAGGACTCTGTGTGTAAACAACAAACCTAAAGTTACTGCATAACATGCCAGCTAAATTGCCAACAAGGAGTATATCATACTGTTAAAGATGTAGGCTGTATGCTAAATGCTTTCTAGGTACAATATAAGAAACTGATTATAATATTTCAATACCTTAAGAATCCAAATATCCAAGCGACTACGACTTTCATTAGGGACCTGTCCAAGTACTAAAATCTTTAAGGAATCTATTTATTTATTTGTTATGCCCAACTAATTAACCGAAGAAAAACACAAATACATTGAGCAGCATTAACTGCACACTGATAATAATTACTAAAAAAAAGAAAAGGAAAAAAAAACAGTCTAGAATATTATAAATCAAGCTTCAAAATGCTTAACTATATGCTGGAATGTGTTTCTTTGCCTTTTGGTTAAAAAAACCTCCTAATATCCTGACAAAACTGAGATAACGTGAATCCATTGCTGTAAATCTGGTACTGCATTAATTTCTGACTCCCTTTCAGTCTTGTTTGTTAGGCTTGTAAAAAACCTTTTCTGTCTTATATTATGAATTGCATTTGCATTTGGTCTCCTTTTTCTTTGCCCTTACAAAAAAGAGCAAAGATACCAGGAACATCCATCTGATCCTTTGTCAAAATGGCGAAAGCAGCATCAGAAGCTGCAGCCCTTTCATATACCCAAATTACATTGTGACACATGTACAAAAGGAATGATGTGTGGCACAACAGCACAGTCCTATTTTCCTTGCCCCCATCCCCTTTCCATGATTTTGGAAGATGCCTTTGAAGGAATAATTTTAATTCATAAAGCCGTATTTTAATTATGCTTTTAAAATTTATTATTTTGTTTCTGTGCATTTTAAACATTATATTGTTAGGTAACAAGGCAAACAACAGAACAACACAATAATGGATTCTATCTAGAAATACTTCAGGACTTTGTATTATATTCCCTTTTCTGTAATTCAGATGAGAACTTTATGTTTAGTTTGATTTGCCATTTAAAAGCTACTTTTCTCGAGAGAACAATTTGCTTAAAAATATCTGTGTTGCTTTTCTGACACAGAAAGTTGAGCGGTCACTGTACAAGGGGAAACTGTCCAATGGACAGGTCATAGCAGTCAGCAACCTGAATATCTACTTGACATGCCATTGATAAGCAACTCAGACTGGTAAGAATTTTCTTAAAATGATTTAAAGTTTACCTAGTATCAGCCAAGGCCAGTAGCAACTTAAAGATGCAGTGAGGAAATGTTCTCCCTTTCCTTTTCATTATACAAATGAAGTTTTCCTTTAATATATATTCGTTTATCTTTTTCATCTTTTTTCATATTACTCATAAAGTTAAAATATTATGTTTTGTATGTTAATTTTCTTAATACAAATAAATTTCTGACCTGACATAGTAATTAATGTGGATGCTGTTTAAACAAATATGGAATTTTAGGGTGGAAGGAGAACTCAGTTAATGATAATGGTATTATATTTTTTTATATTCTATACTGTGTTTTTATTGCTTATAAGCTGGCTAGAGTTGCCGTAAGTAAGCAGCCATATAAATTAAATAAGTAAATAAGGAAGGAAAGAAGGAAGGAAGGAAGGAAGGAAAGAAAGAAAAAGAAATAATGATATTAGATATAAGAAGATAAACAGGTTTATTTTTCTCATACCGAGATATAAATACTAGTGGCTTTTTTAGACAGCAGGATGACTTTCTTCTGAACTGAGAAACTAATCAAATCAACTAACTAAAGGGTCAGAGCTGGTTAATACTTAAATGGGTTATCCTGGTAGCTGAAATATATGTTTGAGGAAGACCATTTCAAAACAGGTACTTTACAGTTGCTAAGAAAGCTGCATGTTTATAACTGTACAGTCACCAGGACTAACATTTGACCTTTGCTTTTCTGTTGTATTTTTATATTGATGAAACTAATAAGAAGAGACACCAAACTCAATCCTAGATTGTAGCTTGCAAAGAGCTTCAATTGAGCTTTTTAAAATTTAATTTGACAATAGTCCATTATTCTTTCATCCCAATAAATGATAGCTGTAAACCAGCAGCCATTAACCTTTCTGGCTCCACAGACCAACAGTAGTGATGGCAGTCAGAGGAGAGAGGAAATAGTTTTGTGCATGCCCGCTGCTTGCGCAATGCAGCTTCATGTGCTTGCATGCTTACCCACTGCTTGTGTAGTCCAGTTCCAAATGGGCTTTGAGCTGGTACTGGACTGCAGACTGGTGGTTATGGACCCCTGCTCTAAACTGTCTTGAGCCAGGTAAGCAAACTGTTCCAACCTGGAGAAGAAATAGAAAACCAGAAGAAAATAGCCACAGGGAATAATAGAACTAGGTGTAGATGAGGATTCATTTTGCCGAATTATTTTGGGAGTTGATATCAATGTGAGTCTTGAGTCATGCTTTGTTATACTTGTTGCATGTATTTGGATAAATATTTCTGCCTGAGGATTCTTGGTATTTCTCTTTTTCTTTTTCCCACTGTCTTCAACTCTCATTAGTTTCTTAATCCTAATCTAAATAATAAAAAACTTGTACTTTCTGTGATGTGCGGTAAGATTTATGGCTGGTGAGGCACTGACACAGTGGTGGGTTTCAAATTATTTTAGACTTGTGGACTTCAACTCCCAGAATTCTACAGCCAGGCATGCTCAGTTCCGATTTAAAGCAACAGCATTTGTTTTTCTCCTTTGCAAAATAAGTTTCCTTCTTTCTTTTTCTTTTTCTTCTCCCTTCCCCTCCTTCCTCCCTCTCTCCCTCCCTCTCCCCTCTCAAACACACACACACACACAGACAGACAGAAGTTAGATTGGACTATCTCTCCTACCCCTTTCCCTCTCTCACTCAAACACTCTCTCAAACAAGCGCGCACACACACACACACACACACACACACACACACACACACACACACACACAAAGTTGGATTGGAGGGAGTCAGGGAGACCACAGGAGGAGGCAGGAAGACAGTCAAAGAGCCATACTGGAGCACACACACTTTTCCCCAGCCCTGAAAGGATCCAGTCCAGCTTCACTGACTACAGGTTTGAAAAGACAATGTGGATCTGCCTGCAATCAAACTACACTTGGGGAGGGAGAGCACTTCCCTCCAGTCTTTGCCCAAAGCCCTGCACCAGGAGTTTGAATTCCTCCTCCTCCCGACCCACACGTACCTTTTCCAGCTGTTTCAGAGAGGATTTCAACTCTGCTCTTCCCTGTCATCATGAAAAGAAAAAAAAAGTAAAAGGAAAAAGGCAAGAGGTGAGGTCAGGCTTAGCTAATTGCTGCCAGAGTCACTGTGGATGACTCTGCTTAACTGTTTAAAAAAGCCTCTAAAAAAGCACCCTCTACAAGAGGAAGTAGGAGAACGACGTGCCTCACCTACGTCAGGAATTTTTAGGCTTTTAACCCTTGCTTAACTCTGCTCGAGTGATCATGAAACGCCTAAAGTCAGACTAGATGAGGCACATCGTTCTCCTGCCTCCTCCTGTAGAGGGAGCTTTTTAGAGGCTTTTTTAAACAGTTAAGCACTAAGCAGAGTCATCCACGGTGACTCTGGCAGCAACTAGCTCAGCCTGACCTCAGCTCTTGCCTTTTTCCTTTTACATTTTTTTCTTTTCATGATGACAGTGGTGAGGCTCTTCCCCCCCCTGCCTCCCCTGGCTGCACGTCACTGCTTCTGTTCAAATTAGCATCTTCATTGTGCATGGGAATTTAGCTTTTCACACATATTGATAATAAATGGATGTTTAGAAAGGAGAATTTTCTCTTTTCCTGAATAAAAGAGTGATAAGTGGCAGCATATCTAAGAGTTGATTAATGTTCCCAAGGACTGTGCAAGGGTGTAACTGTGGGGAAAGAGCTTAAAGGAAACTAGACAGGCCAGTTTACCACATCCTTGTGCATGGTTCCTTCCGTGCATACTCCATTAGCTTTATTTTCAAGATAGATTTTCCATTAATAGACTCCTACATTTGTGGGGAGAAGTTCTGGTATATAAATATCTATATCTATATCTATTTCGATTCCCAAACTTGGGTATGGCTAGCTGATGAGAGCTAAATAGCTTGAAATAGATCTATACTAGTCTCCCTTTATTTATTTATCAGCATAAATATAGCATATATATATATATATATATATATATATATATATATATATATATATATATATATGTATGTGTGTATATATATATGTATGTATATGTATATATGTATGTATGTATATATATATATATATATATATATATATATATATATATATGTATATGTATGTATATGTATGTATATGTGTATATATGTATATATATGTATGTATATATGTATATATATGTATGTATGTTGAGTATATATATATACTCAAAATTAGCACACTGAAGGAGTAAGAGGAAGAATGGAGATGAATTTGTGGTTTGGCAGAAAGAAGAACCAGTCTGGTTTAGTGGTTAAAGCACCAGGTTAAAAGCAGGAGACTGTGAGTTCAAGTCCTGCTTTATCCATAAAAGCCAGCTGGGTGACCTTGAGCCACTCTCTCTTAGCTCAATCCACGTCTTAGGGTGGTTGTTGTGCAGAAAATAAAAGGAACAAGTTGTTTGCTTTTGCTGTCTCAAATTATTTGTAAAAATGATAAATATTGGATGCAAAACAAAGAAAGAAAGAAACAAATAATACATAAATAAATAAATAAGAAAGCAACTAAGCGTTGAAATTATCCTCCAAGCAGATATGTGCTCTAAATACTCCCTGTTTACCTTTACATTGGAACTGGGAACAGTTTTTTAAAAATCTCCATTTATTCCACAATCTCTAATGCTCATTCTATTGTTTTTTTTCTCCCAGCAATCTTGCTGTGAAAAATTAATTTCCAGCTGAAATAAGTCCCCTTTAACTAAAGAATGCAGACTGGTGCAATGTTGTATAAACAAGATTTTAAAAATGCCATAGTATTCTCTTGGGTTCTTCCTATTCACAGCTTAAGGAAAAGGCCTGTGTTGAAGCAAAAATGGATTTATTTTGAAAAGGTTAATATACAGACTCAATAAATATCACACATGTTGGACTCTAGAAATTGGTTTGATCTTGGATAATCTATGATGAACTGAGATTATAATTCTATGATGAGAGGTTTATTTTACCTCTAATGTTCCAGGTTCCAGTAAATAGAACAAACGGGTTGCTATTACTAGTTGCTAACTTCACAAATGGATCAGGATGCTATCAATCCTGCTGCCCATTTTGTCAGAACATGTGAAGATTTTGTTAGAAATATAAGGCATCATATTATTGCAATGATGGCTAGAATTTCATTTAGTAGCTTTACTAAAAACTATTAAGCAAAATAAACTGATTGTTCATTAACATTTGTTGGCAGTTCCTTCAGATTTCAAGAAAGAATGGAAGCGTTCTAATTTTCAAAGTGCTTTCACATTCAACTGTTTCTTCATGGTGAATATCGACATGTTCTCTGTTACAGTATGTTATGTAGTGTGATGTCTTCTTTGGATGGCTCCTCCAACTCTTTCTCAAGGCTGGCTTAAGGGAGAATGAAATCATTCCTGGCACGTCAGGTAGTTCTAACCCTGAACTGCCAGCAAAACAGGCTTTGGCTGGGAACAGCTTCTAGGACAGTGAAGAAGAGGGAGAGGAGCTGCCAGCTGTGGTAGATCTCAAAGCATGCAGGGCAGAAAAACGGAGGGCTGCCAGATTGCTTGGGAAAAGACCCCATCCCCTCTGATGGGCTGCACTGGGAACTATTTAGCATGGCAGGCAGAGGGAGGTGTTTTTGGAAGAAACGTGTGTGGGTCATAGCTGTGTGCTCGTTTGTGTTTCCTGAGACTCCAAATTACTACAACCCATGAGCTAAAGTGGATGTATTTTAAGTTTTGCCTGTGTGTGTGCGCTTTATGTTCGTTTATTGGACTCACTGTTTGAGCAGCTTGCTATTTCTCTTACGGACTAAATAGCCATTAGGGGAATTAATCTGGACTTGCTCGTGGCTGGCTTTGGTTGGGACAGTTATAAAGGCGGGAACAAAGAACTGCTGAGGAAGACAAATAAAACTCTCCATAAACCACACTGATGTGTGAGTGTGAGTGAGTACATGTGTAAAGTACCCTAATGATGCCTGCTTCATAATAAGCGACCCGATATTGTAATACAAAAAGCAGTGATTTATTAACAGCTTCATTAGGCATTCTTCATTAGGCATTTCTTATTCGCAGCCATCTTTTTTGTTTTCTTTATCTGCTTTTGAACTTTGCCCGTGTTTCTGTCCTCCTTCAGTCTTTGTCATAAATCATGTTATCCAATAGCTTCATTCATCTCAACCCAGCTACTGTAATCTGAGATCCGGCTCCGCCTATGCTCTGCATGGAATGTCAACACAGAGAGTTGACAACGTGTAGTTACAGCGTCAAGTAAGATGAAGAGAATGTCCAGAACTGTACTTTTGAGGAAGAACAGAATATATTATACCTGTGATATATATATTGCATAGAAATGAACAGAATAGCATGGAGAACTTTTCCCCACACAATTTAAAGATTGCACACAAAAAAGCGTCCTTGGGCTTCATTGGTGAATCAGGGTTTTGTAATGCGATAAGAATGTAGTGCAGAAATCTTGGGAAAATATTTTTTCTTCCTTTTAATTAGTCTGGAACAGAGTGCTTGCAGATATTAACAAGGCAACATTTAACAAATGTTCAGGACATTTCCATTAGTGCCTGATCATCTGCATTTAGCTAATTTGCACACAAAAATACCCCTATGGACTCCATGAGATTGAATGCCAGAAACCATGTAATGCAGTTTTGTATTACAAGAATTTCATCACTTACATTAATATACTCCATAGCATTTATTAATGTACTGTGAAGTATTATGAATAATTAAAAATAAACTAGACTTGTCGAAGGAATGAACAACGCACATTTACATTGCACAGATCCAACTTTCACTGTTTTTTTGCCCTTTTTAAATTTGTGATTGCTTTTGGTTCATGAAATCTAGCACCTGCAATAGACTTTCAAGGCATAATCATGATTCAATGATAGTTCCTTGTATAACTAAAAATAACTGTAGTTAGAAAAATGTGTTTGTGTGTGTTATGTATAATAGGTGAGAAAGGAATATGTTCCCCTTTCAGGATAAGTTTATTATACAAATAAATTCAGATAATTTTTAAAGAAGGGCCACTATGATCCTAAATCTTGAGGATACCTGATTACTTGGCTTTTTATTTATTTGTGCTTTTCAAATCAACTTTCAGCATAGTGCAGAAAAGGAGTAGTTCTCCCAATTTTTAAGAGAGGCTTAAAATTAATCAGAAAAGTGTTTCCTAGGTCCTGCTGCCTTGTATGCAACTTCCAGCATTTTGAAGAAGAAAAAAAAATCATGTCATCTCAGCAGAGTCATTGTATCTCCATTGTGTGTATCAAGCAATCAACACTAAAATAAAAATAAAAATAAGGGAACGAAATTTTGAGCAGCACATTCTAGGAAAGCATTTCTCAACCTTGGCCCCTTTAAGATGCATGAACTCTCAGAATTTCAAACTGGATGGGAAATCCTGGCAGTTGAATTCCTTGCATCTTAAAGTTGCCATGGTTTATAAACACTGTTCTAGAGGGATTTTCCAACTATTTGCAGGTAGAAGACACATTTGAAATTTTGGGAATGTATCCCCGCTGTTCTCACAAAACAGTTAATGAGGCATTTGTGATGAATCACAAAACATTTTTTCCCAAAAAATAATGTATCATTATTGTTGCTTGCTTTCTGGAGATCAGATACTTCTTATCTCCACCACCTTTTCCTGGAGAAGGAGGGACTTATTAGATTGTGGCTGTCCCGTAATTTCATATTATTATTTTTTTACAAATTCCTATAAAATCTATATATAGTAGATTGAGGTTGGTGCTTTGTATTATTTTAATTTCACATTTTAATAATAAAAATATTACAAAACGAGGCAGGAAGCCTGACGTGTCCCAAGGGAGGATTGTCAGAAATATTGGTAGTGCCATGGGTAATCTGGCTCAGTTTAAAATGATTAAAATCATAAGAACATTATGTTCCAATATAAATGAATTAAAAGCTATACTTCTTCAGCACATAGTACACTTATTTCATATATTCATGATGTTTAAGTGCTTTTAAAACTCAATTCACACCAGTATTGAAATTTAAATATTTATGTAAATTTATCTTATATATGAAGATAAATCAATATAGAGAGTAGAATCAGTTTGTGTTCCTAATAGCTATAGCACATAAGTGAACAGATTAAGAAAACACTTATTTAAATGGAACAAGAGCGTATCTGGTTTGTGAATTGATCTATAGAATTGTTCACAAAAATAGAACAGGTAGAAGATGTGCTTGATCTGTAGGAAATATTGGCTTCACTTTTATCCAAAGGGCAATACTGAAACCATTTCATGATTGCATAGTCTTATTCTAAGAATTTGGATGAAGCCACAGCATTTCTTGGGAAATGGCGTATTTGTGATGCTAATGTGTTCAATCCAATGGTCCAATCCAATATTATCAAGGGCCACTTATTTTAATCATTGGTGACTGTTGTGGCCCAGCAGGAGCTGTTGGAGCTGCCACCAGACTCCAACAGCGAAGGGCCCTATGAGTCTGTTCTGGAGGATGTGGAGGACCCTGAACAGGGTTCCGACTCCGAGCAGGGCGCAGAGAGGCTGGTTGGCCACCAGGAGGCACCTGAGCCTTGGACCAGTGGGGAGGAGACAAGGGAGTGTGATCCGGACATCAGCAGTGAGTTGTTCCTGGATGCCTGGCACTGAAAAGCTGATAGGCGTAAGGAACAGTTGCACAGTTACAGGAGATAATTGCACTCAGCTGGTGGTAATTAGGCTCCTCTCAAGACTATAAGAGGAATGTTTGTGCACACGCCCCGTTGCAGTAGTCAATGCATTGACTAAAGCAGGCTGGATTGCTGCCAAGGCTTGTCTGTGCTGGTTTGCTGCCAAGGACCGTCTGTCTTTTAATAAATTCCTTAAGTATCTTTGGCTTGGCATGCGTTGGTGTGGGACGAGGGGGTCAGAACAGGTGACTATATAAATTAAATTAAATAAATAAAAAACATTCCAAGAAATGAAAGGAATAGGAGGAACTATCATGCAAGAATTTGGATCGTGGTGCCAGATGAAAAGCCAAGATGTCATTCATTTATGCTTTTTTTTTAAAAAAACTGTTTTATTATGTTTTATTGTAAAGGAAATTTGAGATGGGTGATTTAAATTTAAGAATAATTAATTAAAAGGGCAGTATTGTATGTATTCCAGAACAAGCAATAAGATGTTTCTGTTTAATAATAATATAGGTTTTTATGTGCATCACGAGAGCCCATTGGTTGTTTATAGACTACCAGCGAGCATTCCTTTACCCATTCATTTATACTCTCAATAACAAAGCTCTATATTTCATTACCAAGAAAAAAAATCATCTTAAGATAACAAGTGTAATATATGGAATCTACACATGCTGGAAAATGTCTTCATTAATATTGTCAGTTTTATTGCACAAGATGTCCTGAAGTACCCCTCAGGGAAGCAGTGAAAAATTGGTGACAGAGAGCAAGATGAATGGGAAAGTTACATCAGATAACAGTTGGAGAAAACAGTATTGACCTTCTGCAGTTTTACAAACTAGAGATGGAAGAGGCAGTAACAAAATAGATAACCAAATCTACAATTCAGTAAGCATAATCTAGTGTAAAATATGGCCACATAACATCAATGTTTTTTTCAGATGCCATAATTTTTAGTAAGTTAAAATTAAGTTTATTTAAAAGAAGAGACAATGGAAAAAACTACATGAAGGAGACTTTAAGTCAACTTTTTACAAGTTTAGTAAAATATAAATATTTGTTATGTGCATATTCTTATTCTTTGATCACATCTTTGTTCTATGTACATATTTTACACCATATTCTACAAGATTCCTATGTAGTATTTATAGCAGCAGCAGCAAGACAGACACATTCAAAATACCACTATGTTTGATCATCTAACCTCAGTGACAGAAGACCATTTTCCAAATGTATATACTAATGCTACAGGCAGGCCTGGAATCTATTTTTTTCCTGTGTCTTGTGGATTTTGTAGGTAAAGTCAGGTGACTAGGAATGAGTGAAATCAGAGAGCTGTTATTGACCTTTAGTGCAATGTAAGAAATCTTTTTTACATGACCAACCATGTCTCTTATATTCTTCTGGTGTGGTAAGAGCTATACTCAGTAGCATTGCTTTTATGTTTCTAAGAATTTGTGCAAGGACTATCTCTATCTCCTCTATCTCTATCTTATCTCTATTTCTATCTCTATCTTTATCATCTTTGGATTTGTCTTTCCTTGGACAATCCTGTTCTAGCAGCATGCAAAACATTCCTTGCTACAAGCACTCACCACCATTTCATAGCTTCCATTTAGTGGAAACTGTCAGTAATTAAACAAAAGTCTATCAGAATTGCTCAATTGAACTAGACCACTCAGTCAGAAGTACAGGCAGTAGATTAATTCAACATCTTTTACCAATTTAATGCATGGCTGAAATAGTGTAATGTTGGAATGATAGAACCTGGCTCTCCATTGCCAGAACGGTCTTAGGCATGAAAATCCACTTTGGGCCCATCATTCTATCTTAGGCAACTCATCTCACCGGGTTGTTTTGTTGTTGTGGGAAAATAGGAGGAGGAAAGACTATTATGTATGTTTGCCACCTTGAGTTATTTAAAAAACAGAAATATAGGTTATAAATAAGTAAATGAATAATAAAGAGGAGTGCAATATTACACAGTCTACAGTTCCCATTTCTCCCTTACCACATAGGTAGCTATGTTGTCCTTTAAAAATATTGAAAAACCTGCCTTCCAAAAGAGCAGATGGAAGAGCTTTCGAGTAGGCCAATATAAAAGTTCTTCTCAGCATTCATTTAATATTTATTTATTTATTTATATTTCATGCTTCCTAACTCCCTATCCCCTCCATATTAAGGTGCTTCCACAATCTTCCACTTACCCAAGTTTTTGAGACTCTCTCCTTTGCTCATTCATTTTATTATCAGCTCTGACAGACTAAACAGAGATAGAGAACCTAATATTGCATCTTTATTTTTAAGGTTCAGAACTTTAAAATGTTTTCTCTTCCAGAAAAATCAATGCATTTTCCCTTTTTATCTGATCAACTGGGCTCAGGTAGAATGAAAGGCTTCAATAAGTTACAATGAATGAAGAGGGGAAAAAGGCAGACCTTTTCTCTGCTAGATTTTTATGTGATGCTAGATAGAATGCATAAGACCAAAACAAATGAATCCTGTAATAAAGGGAAAAAATCAGATTCTCTGTATGTTTTTTTTTTAAATTAAAAAATTTCAACACTACTATTCTGTATAATTTTCATGTGCAATTATAAGTAATCAATAGCTAGCCAATAACTACAGCTGCGTAATGGGTGGAATCACTTGAACAGAATGTATGGGTAGTTCCATTGGACCATTTTATACATCATACAGGTAATTCCTTCTCTTCTCAAGTCTTGCTAGGTTGCCTCATCATGGTGTTTGGAGGGTTTGGATGTTTCTTTCATTTGTTCGTTTCATTCATACTATTTACTTAAAAGATTTGTACGGCCACCTCAGAATGCAACTCTGGGCAGCTTACAAGCACAGTAAAATGACAAAAACTATAAAATCTGTAGCTAAATGACTGTGGTCCCTGTGTTAGATAGCAACCATAACAACTGTGGAAAGAAATTCCCAAAGTAGAATTATAAACCATTTGATTTGGGAAAGGCTAATTTTCATAGACATACATACTCACTTTTGTGCTTTAGGTCTGTTCTGATTTGAAGGACTTAGACATTGTATTTAGCCTACACAAAAAAATGTCCAAACATTTGATCACAGATCTTGTATTGTCATGTACGGTTTGATTCTGACACCTGTTATTAGTTCTAGAATGTAGTGCTTCTACAGGATACAAACACATTTATTTAATACTGGATGCATACATTTATGCTTGTGATTTATTGCTCTTTTTAAGTTTAGGCCCATCGTATCAGAGCTGTCTGGAGATGCTGCATGGTTTGAGAATTTATATTACTATTTGAAATTTATTAGGCTCATTTAATTTCATTTTTTTCTTCCAGATTGTTCCATAGATGAGGAAAATGGAATAAATATGTATCTTATACTATTTGGGAAAAGAGGAAGTAGCATATCATCCAATTAAAATGCCCCATTCTATCCCCCTCCTCCTGTTGAATAACTATTTTAAAGTATATCACTCTATAAGCTTCAAATACTTAGCCATGCAGAATGTAAACCTAAAAATGCAAAAATTATCCATACCAATCCTCGGTTATACAATGTTACACAGATAAATCAAACAGGCAGAAACCATTAGTCAAAAACACATTTAACTTAACCTAAAATTTACTTTGTGTTGGGTGATTGTATGCAAAGTTTATTGTAGCTGAACAATTTATCAGCTCTTGATTTGCTTGAAATACAATAGCAATATGAGAAAGAAGCCTTCTTAGAATAAAGATTGTGAGATTGTCTGAATATTTTAACTGGACTATTACAATCTACCTTTAGATACACAAGAAACCTGAATGCAATTGACATGGCCCTATATTACTAGCATTGCTAGCATACAGAATGGAAATTGGGGTCATTTGGTTTATCTCTAGGCCAGGGGTGCCATCATGGTGGTGTCATGTGACATTGGAACTTTCCCCTCTTTGTTAAATTGGGTGTGGGTGTGGCCAGCACGTGATGTATCTGGCACGCAGGCCATGAGTTTGACAGCCCTGCTCTATGTAATATTTAATAAATCAGCAAATAGTTTTGATTTTCAGTTGGCTAATGACTGCAAAAACAAATACACTTTCTTTCATTAGGAAATATTTAGAAATAAATCAGTGGATTTCTATAAGAAAAGATTTGTGAGCTGGTTGGGATATTGCATAAAAGAGACTGAAGGGAACATATATTTAGAGGTTGTATTATATTTTTTGGTTCATTTATTTAAAAACTTTACCTAACTACCCATCCCATAAACCTGTGTGGCTTATAAATTACAGTAATAACAATAAAAATGTGTTCTGTTCCCCCCTCCTTCACTTGTTAACAGACAACAGGCAAATAAAAGGAAAGAGAATTCTCTTTATCAGTTCTCAGTTTCAAAATGGCTGCGAGCCAAGCTAAACTAATTAAAGTCTCTGCCAGAAGATAAATGGACTCAAACATAAATCTTTCTTACGGCAAATACAAGAAGAATCCAAATGGAAGCAAAGCCCTTCTTCCCAAAGTCTCCACGAATCAGACTATGCCCAGTTCTTAGCGGACAAAGTTGCTCTGTTTCGGTCGGATCTGGACTCCACTTTTGCAGATCCAGCCGAGGCACAGGAGGATACTCTGGTAGACCATCGCTGGGTTGAGTTTCAGGATGTTGCCCCTGGGGACGTGGACAAGGCCATGAGAGCTGTGAGTGCCTCCACCTGTGTACTGGACCCATGTCCCTCCTGGCTGGTTGCCAACAGCGGAGAGGTGACATGGGGCTGGATCCAGGCGGTTGTTACTGCCTCCCTTCGGGAGGGACTCTTCCCCTCTGCACTTAAAGCGGCGGTGGTGAGACCCCTCCTGAAGAAGCCATCTTTGGATCCAGCCGTTCTTAACAATTATCGTCCAGTCTCCAACCTCCCCTTTGTTGGGAAGGTTGTTGAGAAGGTGGTGGCCTCCCAGCTTCAGCGGTCCTTGGAGGAAGCCAGTTACCTTGACCCGTTCCAGTCCGGCTTCAGGCCCGGTTACAGCACAGAAACCGCTTTGGTCGCATTGACCGATGATCTCTGGAGAGTCAGGGACCATGGTATCCTTCTGCGACGACTGCGGGAGGTGGGGGTGGGAGGCACTGTTTTATGGTGGTTCTCCTCCTACCTCTCGGACAGGTCACAGTCGGTGTTGGTTGGGGGGCAGAGATCGACGCCTAGGCCCCTAACATATGGGGTGCCGCAGGGGTCGGTCTTATTCCCCCTACTATTTAACATCTACATGAAACCGCTGGGCGAGATCATTCGGAGGCACGGGATAAGATACCACCAATACGCGGATGATACACAGCTGTATCTGTCCGCCCCGTGCCAACTCAATGAAGCGGTGGACGTGATGAACCGGGGTCTTGAGGCCGTTAGGGACTGGATGAGGGCTAACAAACTTGTACTCAACCCGGAAAAGACCGAGTGGCTGTTGTGTTTCCCTCCCAATAATTTGGCTAGTTTTCCATCACTCAGGCTGGGGGGTCAAACATTACACCCCTCAGACAGGGTTCACAACTTGGGAGTCCTCCTGGACCCACAGCTGACCTTCGATCACCATCTGTCGGCTGTGACCAGGGGGGCATTTGCCCAGGTTCGCCTGGTGCGCCAGTTGCGACCCTACCTGAACCGGGAGGCTCTCACAACAGTCACTCGTGCCCTTGTGACCTCTAGGCTGGAATACTGCAACGTGCTCTACATGGGGCTGCCCTTGAAGAGCATCCGGCGACTTCAGCTAGTCCAGAATGCGGCCGCGCGAGTGATTGTGGGTGCACCTCGGTTCGCCCACATAACACCTATCCTCCGCGAGCTGCGCTGGCTACCTGTTGATCTCCGGATGCACTTCAAGGTGCTACTTACCACCTTTAAAGCCCTCCATGGTAGTGGATCTGGGTACTTGAGAGACCGCCTCCTGCCAATTACCTCCCTGCGACCTATTAGGTCACACAGATTGGGCCTCCTCCGAGTTCCATCTGCCAGTCAGTGTCGACTGGCAACTACGCGGAGGAGAGCCTTTTCAGTAGTAGCTCCGACCCTTTGGAACGATCTCCCCGTGGAGATTCGTACCCTCACCACCCTCCAGACCTTCCGTACAGCCCTCAAGATCTGGCTATCCCGTCAGGCCTGGGGTTAAAGATTATAGTCTGTCCCCACCCGAATGATGAATGAATGTTGCTTTTATTTTAATTATATGTTATTTATATATGTCATTGTGTGTCTTCCCCCCCTATCTGTTGTAAGCCGCCCTGAGTCCCCCCAGGGAAAAGGGCGGCCTATAAATAAATTTACCATTTACCATTTACCATTTACAGAAGTCAAACCACTTTTCGAAGTGCACAGCAAAGAAACCACAATCCAGGATCAAGGAACGTTGACTTCTGCGAGGAGGGCGTGGCACCACCAGTCCTTTTATCCCTAAGGGAAGCCTCTAACGAGGCACATCTGGTTGCAATCACCTCCTCGGAGTCCTCCATTGTGCCTTACGTCGGTCAGCTCGTCTCCTATGTGCATCCTGAAAATACTCACAGAAGGGTTCTTGCTCAGCCTCTCTTGTCTCCTCCCCACTGCTCCAAGGCTCAGTCTCTCTTATGTCCTCCCCACTGGCCCAAGGGTCAGCCATTACCTGGGGACCAACTAGTCTCTCTGAGCTCTGCTCAGAGGCAGACCCCTGGCCAGAACCCTCCTCCTCTTCCAAACATGACTCAAAATCCCCCTCGCTGTCAGAGTCTGATAACAGCTCCCAAGGCTCTAGCCAAGTCACAACAAAAATGTAAAAACATAAAACAATCACAGACACTGCCAGTGAACTTTACTGACCTTCATGGTTTTTGGAAAGCTAGGAGGGTACAGGCCTACAGGATCTCAGGAGGATATGTGTATCAAAGGGCAGGGAAGCTACTGAGAAGGCATGCTTCTTAAGATCTGCAATATTTAAAGGAAGAAATTTGGAGTGAATCCACCCTACCCCACCCAAATCCCAAAGGTGTTTTTTCAAAAGGCAACTGGACTTTCTTTCTAGTCCTTGAAGATATTTTGCTTCTCATCCAAGAAGCTTCTTCAGAACTGAACTGAACTGAACTGGAAAAGCTTCTTGGATGAGAAGCAAAACGTCTTCACGAAAAAAGAAAGAAAGTCCAAAAAAGCATCTTTGGAGCAACCATGACCTGGATGACTGAGAATCTCCATAGACCTAAGTATAATGGGCAAATCCCCAGGGAGAGGCAGTTCTACAACCAAGGTGTGTGTATCCAGGCATAAAGAACTTCTAAAAACAAAGGTACACATTTTTCAGCCATACATCTTCAAAAATAAAGGTGTTGTGAGCAAAGCAGAAGGACAATCTACAGTACAGTGTTCCTTCCCTTTATATAAATTTATTGGAAACAGAATTCTGGTAGATTATATCCAGTTCATTAAAAAGGGCTGCTGGTGAAGCCATTGTGAGATACATTGTTATTAAAAAGTAAATAATAAAACCTAGGATTGATAGAGGTAGGGAGCTTGCAGCAAGATCAGAATGACAGTATATTGTCACGCCATGGCTCAATTATGCCTTATGTACTTGGGTGTGATGTTATGATGCAAGGACAAAAGGAAATGATGGGTCACCACAACATGATGATGCACATATTGTACAGTAATTTGTCCTGTCTTCCCCCACTCCCCTGACTCAGATGTGGTGAGTTGTGGTTGATCATAAAATGTTTGAAGTAGGCTGTCTCTCATTTCTCTTTTACACAAAGCAGAGAAGAAATGAGATAAAAAGGTGTATAAGAGAGAAGAGAGAAGGAGAGGGAGTGTCAGAAAATGAAAGAAGAGAGGAAAGGTTTTACTTTATGTGGCAGCATTATCCTGGATAGTGGCATTTATTTAATCATTTTTATTATCCATCTCAATCTGTGGACTCTGGGCAGCGTACAACAGAATAAAAATGCTAAGACACAATCTATACACAGGTTTGATCTGTTTGTATGATTGATGTTTTTATTTGCTTTCTTCCCATATTCTTTATGTTATTTAACAGTCTTGCAATTCAATCTCCTCTCCTCCCCGCAAAAACCTCTGTAGGCATTGGACAAATAAAACATGTAAATAAGCAATAAAATAAATAGAAACCAAAGAAACTAGGAATCAGAAGCCAAAAATAAATCATGGCTTCAGATTTTATTAGGTCACTCTAAACAAATCACAGAAAGAGCATCTGGTGTTTGTGTACACACTCTGGTTGGCAGAGGGAGCCAAATGGGAATGATAGAGCCATGGTGTATCAGAGCGCTATCATTTTTGACAATCCCATTTCTTCAGTACACTGGTTTACTATGTGCAAACAGTCACTGCGGACCAGACTCTGGAGATTCTGAGACTGTAACTTTTGTGACAGTTACTCTGTTTTATGAAGTTTCCAGTTAAAAAGTTGCATCATATATTACTGTAAACCAGATTTGCCTTATATATTACTGTAAACCAGATTTACTTCCTTTACAAAATTCATGAAAAGTTTTTGTTATTACAGTAGTTTAGGAAAAAATTCAATTGGAGTGAAAGAGATTATATTTATAACATCATTTGCTACTGATTTACCTGCTATTTATTTATTTGGTATTTATTCTAGCTAAACATTGTAAATATTAGAGTAAGTCATTTAACTTCTTAAGTTAAGAAGTAGTTAAGTTAACTTAGTGGCAAATGTTGTGTACTAAAATTAAGAAGAGTTTTGTTCAGAATTGAACTTTATGTCACCAAACTGCAGTATTTTGGTGTTGCGGAGCCTCTTGTGCTTCTTGGAGGGTGAAAGAATTGAACTTTATGTCACCAAACTGCAGTATTTTGGTGTTGCGGAGCCTCTTGTGCTTCTTGGAGGGTGGAAGCGGCTCCTGGGAGACAAAGATGATGCTCAGAAGACCACTCTGGATAAAAGAGAACGAGAAGCAGCCTTAAAGAAAAGAAAATGAAAGAAGTTCATTTCCTCCAGAAAGTATAATTTTTTTTTCCATCTTCAGCTGATGAGAGACAATGGAGAGAATTATATTTGCGCATGTGCGAGTTTGCGAGATGGTCGGCAGCCTCCTTGCTCCGGAGGGGGAGGCAGAAGAAACGCTGAAACAGCGCGACTTTAACAGCAAGCCCTGCAAGAAAAAGGGTCTAACGGTACAGTATGACCCAGGGGACCCAACTGGACGGTCAGCTGGATGGTTGCTGCTCCTGGCTGGCCTCCAGCTGGCACGGTCACTTCGGCGGTTGTTTTCGATCAGGCGGCGAAGATGGTGGAGCCATGCTGACGGCGCCGCTCCCAACAATTTTTAACAACGCCGCCTCGGCTACTTTGCTTTTCGGACTTTTTTCGGACTTTTCTGGCTTGGGAGACTCGGGAGAACCTCTGGACCGCATTAATACTATCGTATCAGCGAGGGGGTGGCTGATTGGATGGCATCATGTGAGACTGTGCGGCTGGTGTGCTGCCGCCGCCATGGCCCTCCCAGCCCCCCCTCACCATACTTCGGCTTATGGCGGTCCTGGCGGCCTCTATCTTTATTTATATGATTGAGAGAGCCCTTGGAGCTTTTGGAGCTGTACCAACCCATCGCTCGGAGTGGGGTGGTTGTTTTGTGTGGCGCTGGACAGAAGTGGGCAGCTGGTTTTTTACGTGTCATCGCTGTGGCCCCTTCGGGCACCCCCCTCCCCCCCTTTTTATCTGACTGGACTCTCTCTGTGGTGTGGCCCCTTCTCCGCCCTCAGTGGCTGCAGGGCCTCCCTCTCCTTACCACCTGGCTCTCCCTGCTTACGGACCTTGGATTTTTTGGACTCCCAGATTCACGACCCTCTTCCTTGTCACGACTACTCCCGCCTACCACTACCCCAGGGGTACCATCTCTCCTACTCAGACCTTTGCCCCCCTTGCTACGGTATTTAGGAGAGACATTCAGGGGAGAAGACGAACTACTCCCTTTGCATCCCTCTGTCACTGACCTGACTTTTGTGTCTCTGTTCTATGAACTTATGAACTTACTCGCAAAACATTAATTTTAATATCTGCGCAACCCTTCCTCTTTGTATGTGGAGTGTATGTGTATGCTTGTGAGTGAATGATCCCACCTTTTAAATTAGTGTAACTTATCTTTTTTATTGTATTGCTATACTTTTTTAACTATAGTGGGGTATGCATGTGGAGAATGCCTGGTTGGTTCGTATGAGGGGATTGAGAGCGTGGCCTGGAGTCCCCTCCACTGAGTGCAGAAGCAGAAGTGGATGGGGGCCCGGATCCGCCTCTCATCCCAGACTGTCTGGTTTGAATGGCCTGCCGAGAAGAACGGGAGCCTTGAGGGAGGTCTACGGACATGGGGGCAGGCTGGGGCATTATGGTTACGACTGGGAGGGGCAGGTACGACGGGAACTTCAGGGCTAGCCATTACCGGGGAAGGAGGGTTCGTACATCACAGCAATCCCTCGTTCTGGCCCTGATAGCTCAACTCGGGTACCAGGTGACATGGGAAATCAGGGGCCTGGTCTCAGGCTGCTGCTGCTAAATGCCAGGTCTGTGGTACATAAAGCTTCCCTCGTCCGAACGAGGGGGCAGACCTGGCATGTATTACTGAAACCTGGCTGGGCCATGAGGGAGGAGTCCCCCTCTCAGAAATGTGCCCAGAAGGGTTTCAGGTGCTTCACCAGCCACGACATCAGGGAAGGGGTGGAGGAGTCGCAGTCATTATCCGGGAATCATTAGCTCCTCGCAGGATCCCTGCTCCGGAGAATGTCGGGTATGAGTCCCTCCTTGTGAAGTTGAACCTAGGGGGTCAAGTGGGCTTGACCCGAGGTGCCTAGAGCCGAGGTGGCACAGTGGGTAGAGTGCAGTACTGCAGGCCACTTCAGCTGACTGCTATCTGCAGTTCGGCGGTTCAAATCTCACCGGCTCAAGGTTGACTCAGCCTTCCATCCTTCCGAGGTGGGTGAAATGAGGACCCAGATTGTTGTTGGGGGCAATATGCTGACTCTGTAAACCGCTTAGAGAGGGCTGAAAGCCCTATGAAGCGGTATATAAGTCTAACTGCTATTGCTATTGTTGTTGATGTACCTACCTCCCAGCTGCGTCACAATGGCCCTGCCTGCGCTCCTAGACTCAGTAGCCGGACTGGCGGTTGAGTTCCCCAGACTTATAGTACTGGGGGATTTCAACCTGCCATCTCTGGGTGAACCCTCAGATGGGGCCCAGGAGTTCATGGCTTCCATGGCAACCATGGACTTGACCCAGGTAATTCAGGGTCCGACTCATGTGGCGGGACACATGCTCGACCTTGTGTTTCTCTCGGGACAGTGGAGACGTGATCTGGAATTAAAGGGGATTGAGATCTCGCCCTTGTCATGGTCAGATCACTTCCTGCTGAGGCTTGATTTTCGGAAGCTACTCCCCCACCCCAGGGAGGTGGAGCCGATTAAGTGGTTCCACCCCAGGCGCCTGATGGACCCATTGGGATTTCAGACGGAGCTTGGGAAGATACCTGACTCCCTTGCCCACAATGTGACTGAGTCTTTTGTCGCTGCCTGGAATACAGCAGCGGCTAGGGCATTAGATCAGATTGCGCCTTTGTGGCCTCTCTGCGGCAGTGGATCCAGGAGGACACCTTGGTTTACTGAGGAACTCTGGGAGATGAAGCGCCAAAGGAGACACCTAGAGTGACGCTGGAGAGCTAGTAACTCCGAATCTGACCGAACACTACTAAGATCCTTTATTAGGACTTATCTAGTGGTGATACGGGCGGCAAAATGTGCTCATTTTTCCGCCCTTATTGCGTCCGCAGACGCTCGCCTGGCCGCCCTGTTTAGGATAACCCGCTCCCTCCTGAAAGGGAGGGATGTGAGTGAACCCTTACAGGGTAGAGCTGAGGAATTTGTTCAGTTTCTGTCAGACAAAGTCACTCAGATTCGGACGGACCTAGACTCCACTTGGACAGTGCCAGCAGAGATGCCGAGGGAGAGTCTTGATCAAAGTTTATGGAGTGAGTTCCAGCTTGCCACTCCTGAGGAAGTGGACAAGGCCATGGGAGCGATGAGTGCCGCCACCTGTCTACTGGACCCATGCCCACCCTGGTTGGTTTCGGCCAGCAGGTAGGTGACACGTGGCTGGATCCAGAGGATTGTAAACACCTCTCTTCGGGAGGGGTCTTTCCCGCAACCTTTGAAGGAAGCAGTGGTGAGACCCCTCCTCAAGAAGCCTGCTCTGGACCCAGCCGTCCTTAAAAACTACCATCCAGTTTCCAACCTCCCATTTTTAGGGAAGGTTGTTGAGAAGGTGGTAGCCTTCCAACTCCAGCGGACCTTGGATGAAGCGGATTATCTAGATCCCTTTCAGTCTGGTTTCAGGCCTGATTACTGCACCGAAACCGCTTTGGTCGCACTGACCGATGATCTCTGGCGAGCCAGGGATAGGGGTCATTCCTCTATCCTGGTGCTTCTTGACCTCTCAGCGGCCTTCGATACCATCGACCATGGTATCCTTCTGCAGCGGCTAGAAGAGGTGGGAGTGGGAGGCACCGTTTTGCGGTGGTTCTCCTCTTACTTCTCTGGCAGGTCGCAGTCGGTGTTGGTCGGAGGATAGAGGTCGACCCCTAGGCCCCTTAAATTCGGGGTGCCACAGGACTCGGTCCTGTCCCCCCTCCTATTTAACAACTACATGAAGCCGCTGTGTGAGATCATCCGTTGGTAAGGGATAAAATACCATCAATATGCGGATGATACTCAATTGTATCTGTCTGCCCTGTGCCAACTCAGTGAAGCGGTGGAAGTAATGTGCCAGTGCCTGGAAGCTATCAGGGTCCGGATGGGAATGAACAAGCTTGCGCTCAACCTTGACAAGACTGAGTGGCTTTGGATGTTGCCCCCCAAAGATAGTCCAGATATTCCACCTTTAAACCTGGGGGGTGAAATCTTATACCCCTCAGAGAGGGCTCGCAACTTGGGTGTTCTCCTGCATTCGCAACTGACTCTATAACACCATCTGTCAGCTGTGACCAGGGGAGCTTTTGCCCAGGTTCGCCTGGTGCACCAGTTGCGTCCCTATCTGGACTGGGAGGCTCTCCAAATGATCACTCATGCCCTCATCACCTCGACTACTGTAATGCGCTCTACATGGGGCTGCCCTTGAAAAGTGTTCAGAGACTACAATTGGTCCAGAATGCAGCCGTGCGAGCGATACTGGGTGTACCTAGATACACCCATGTTACACCTATCCTCCGTCAGCTGCACTGGCTCCCTATTGGTCTCCGAACACGCTTCAAGGTGCTGGTTATTACCTTTAAAGCCCTACATGGCCTAGGACCTGGATATCTCCATGACCGCCTCCTGCAACATACCTCCCAGAGCCCAATAAGATCGCACAGGGTGGGCCTTCTCCAGGTGCCATCAACTGCACAATGTTGTTTGGCAGCTCCTCAGAGGAGAGCCTTCTCTGTAGCAGCCCCGACCCTTTGGAACGATCTACCCCCTGAAATCCGGACCCTCCCCACTCTCTCGGCCTTCCGAAAGTCTGTTAAGACCTGGCTGTTCCGGCAGGCCTGGGGCTGTTGATCTTGATTGACCTTCAGCCCCACTAAGATCGAGTGCATGTTGTGTCCTGTTTTAATTTGTTCTGTCTTATATGTTAAATTTTTAATATCTTCTTTTTTAAACTGTTTTTAGGAAAGCCGCCCGGAGTCCCCCGGGATTGGGCAGCATACAAATCTATTAAAATTGAAAATTGAAATTTTGTCTATGGAGATTCTCAGTCATGGTTGTCCCAAAGGCACTTTCTTAGTTTTTCGTTGAAGATGTTTTACTTCTTATCCAAGAAGCTTCTTCAGCTCTGACTGAACAGTGGAGAATGGAATGATTTATTGACATCATGGAATATAAATCCTTCCACTCTCCACCATTTAGTCAGAAGTGAAAAAGCTTTTTGGAAAAGAATGAAATGTCTTCAAGGAAAAACAAAAGAAGTCCAATTGCCTTTTGAAAAAGGAAATGAAGGTCACCAAAGTAGATTTGTTTCTTGTTTTCTGAAGTGGGTATGAAGAAACTGAGAATCTACAGGATAGGGATATTTATTCCTGTGAATATTGGGGAATAAATTCAACATGGGGTGGATAGTACATTCCTTGGGGTTATAGAAAGATTTCTGTCTACACACTGCGTATTTGGATAGTCTTATCATGCATATGTTTCTGTCATCATCCATACAAAGTCACCAGCTTAATCAATGGATTAGATCTCAATGGTCAAAACAGATTTTTTTTTCTTTTTTTTTATCAGACTCTTCTTCAACCAAGCTGTAAAGAAAAATTGGGAGAAGTAGATAATATAATGAAAATTCTTAGACTGTGAATTGGGTAAACTTGATCAATAGTACATTTGTAAACCAGCCTTTTTATTTAAAATTGTAGTAGTCTTCGACTTACAACCATTAATTTAATGACAGTTTGAAGTTGCAAAGTTACTAGAAAAAAGTGAGTTATGATCATTGCACCCTTCCCATGGTCATGTAATCAAAATTTGGATGCTTGGTAACTGACATGTATTTATGCTGTTCACAATGTCTCGGACTCATATTTGTGACCTTCTGACAAGTAAAGTCAATGAGGAAGCCAGATTCATTTAATAACTGTATTACTAACTTAACAAATGCAATATTTGGGGAAAAACTCGCTGAAAACCAATGTCTTGCTTAGCAGAGGAAGTTTTGGGCTCATTTGTGGTTGTAAGTTGTTGTATTCTATTTACAATGGTTTTTTTCCCCAGTACATTATTTTAGACTTTTAGGCTAAAAAATCAGCCATTATTTTTTTTCGAAATAAAAAATCTGCAACTCATACTTGTAGTACAAAATGTCTATTATTCATTTTGCTGTTTAAGACATTTCTTTAACAGCTTTTCCTTAAAAATTATAATTGACAATTATGTTAATATTTTACTTAAGGGGTTCATTTATCTTAAATCGTTTTCAAAAACTTATCCTTCTTAAGGATAAAGATACAAGATTTCATTTTAGGCCTTAGTATATTATAGTTGTAAGCATGCCTTTCTAATGCCAATTTCCTATTCACAACTTTTGTGCATCCCCCATTATAGCTGAATTTTATTTAAAAAATAGGGTGGTAGTGAAGGAGGGGGAAGAATGTTTTGATGATGCAGTTTATTTCTACAGTTACATAAAAGCTATAATTAGTTCAACTTTTTAGCCACTTGCAATTAACAAGAATGCTGACAGATTCAAACTAAGACTTTCCTTTGAAAAAAGGATCTGAAATGAGTATATAAATTACTATGACCTTAATTAGCACATGCAGAAAAGTCTCTATTAGAACTTTCACTACTAGACTAAGACTACATTGTATGGTTGACATCTGATATTTTGTCAAATTTATCCACATTCATGCAGGATTCACTTGTCACAGATTTAATATTGATAACATATGCTGAAACAGATATGAGTGATATTGCATTCTTATTGGACCGAAGATACTGTTAATTGATTCCATAAATAACCTTCATTTTATGGCTTTAGAATTATGTTACTAGAGAAGATGTTGATAGTTTCTGTCACGGCTCCTTCACTTAATAACCAAGAAAGAAACCACTCAACTCCATTTTGCAGAATTAAGAATACTTTTACTGATTATAAGTAATGAGAAGCTAAGCAAAGCTGGATCTGAGCAAAAGAGCGTGAAAGCAGTAGATATCAATACATGATTCATTCCCCTCCCCTTGGTACCCCAGTCCATAGTCCAATCATATATCTCCACAACTGCCAGGTGGGAGACATCTTCAAAAATCATCATCAGGTTGGTATGCCGGACAGTTGGCCTTGGCGGGAACCTCCCCTCCTTCACATGCACAAACGAATGGTGAGAACAACTCCTAATTAACAGTCCTCCTGTACAGATTATTTCCCCCACCCAAATACCATGCCCTCCCTCCCCATTTCAATGGCAGCCAAAAAGCAAGCAGCAAAACAGAGGCTGACAGTTTCTTTCTTTGCAGAATTCTCCCTAAAATATATGCACATTATTCTTTCATGAATATGGCACTGGTGAAAAAAAAACTTGTATATAACAGTACAAAAGAGCTAGAGCCCATACTGAGATTAATTTAGGCCAGAAAAGACAAAGTGCCTATGTAACATGTGTTTTATACATCTAAATATATTTCAAATGTATAGTTCTTATTTTGACATAGTCTCTGAAACTAGAAGAAAATCAGCAGAATTTCACAAGAGAGGCTGGAATGTATTATGGAATGATTGTAGTTAGTTTTAATCTTTTTAATATTTATTAATGATAATTTTAGATTTATTGGTTTTGTTTTGTTGCATGCCATCCACAGTCACTTTCTTGTAAAATGGTGGCTATATAAATTAGATAAATAAATTATTTACTGTAACCAGACTAATGTGACCTCATGCTTTATTCCAGTTTCAGAGGTCGTCCTGACTTTGTTAATTCATGCTTGAAAATAAACTTAACTCTATTCCTATAGGAACAGCTCATGCAGGACTCTTAGCTGTATTAATAGCTTATATATATTGAGGGTTTGTATTTCTTTGCATGCCTAGCTTGTTTACAAAATTGCTTTTGCCACAAGTTTATCTCTTCCACCTGCATTCAGACACCTGTATTGTTAACTAAAGGGCAATGATGTTTGTTTATGCAAAAAACTATCTGTTTCATTAGGAGCTAAGCCTTCCTCGATAGTATCTAACTAACTAAGGTGAAGATTTATGTTTAAAAACTGTTTTTTGATTTAAGGACCAATTCATACAGAGATTTTATGCATTGGATCCTTTATCTGCTGGCCTCTGAATCTAACTCTTTTTCATGCAAAATTTTGGATGTTGAAAAGGCCAAAACCTAGACATCAGAGTGGTTGGCAAGAATCACTTTAGGTATCCAAATTTACAACCTAAATGCTGGAGATGTGATTGTGCTGATGCTATATATTATCATATATGGTGGACTTGTAAAAAGGTTAAAGCATTTTGGTTAAAAATATGGTGGATTATGCAAAATGTTCTTAAAAAAGGATAAACTTTACCCCTCAGTTATTTTTGTTAGGTATAATTACTGATTGTACAGTTATAGAGACTAACTTGATTTTGCATTTAATAACTGCAGCAAGACAGTTGGTGGCGCAATTCTGGAAGAAGGAAGATTTGCCTACTATTCAAGAATGGACATTAAAAGTAACAGCATATCTCAAGGATCATTCCAATGAGAGATATAAATTGGAGTGGAAAAGATGGATTGACTATACACAAAATAAATATGGGACTAACAAATTCCAGATAGCTTATGACTGAGACAACAAGGAATGACATAATCTGTTTAGAGTTAGCCTAGCAAAGAGGAGTTAAAGCTCAAGTGATAGAGGATATTAATTTTTTACTTTTAAGTAAATTTAGAATATTTTTGTTAAAGATTTATACCCTGTATTGGTTCTGGGAAGTCGGGGGAGGGAAGGTTGGGTGGGGTGGGGTTTGGGTGGGGAGGGTAGGGGAGGGAAGTAAACATTTGTAAAAGGTTTTTTTTAAAAAAAAATTTCAATAAAAAAAAGAATCACATTAGGTACAAATGATCAAAATCTCTCTATGACTTTATGGAACATCTACAGACTGTAAATGTTAAATATTTAAATGAGTTTCAAGCTGTTCTAAATAAAAACCCTTTTATCAGTTTTTGCAATTGGAAGAACTATAATTTAGTAAGAAGAGGTTAGAAAGACAATGCTGTTTTTCTTTTCTTGCTTTTGCCTTACTATTGTTAGTGTGACAATGATATAGGATGCCTTTATACACAAATTCCACATCCTACTGAAGCATTACAGTGGATTTCCATTAATTTATTAGGTGATGTAAACTCGTCATGTTTAAAAATTATCATCATTGTTTATTTATTTATTCACATTACTTGTATCTCCACAGGCTCTACGTAGCTAACAATAAAATACTCCCAAACAAATCTAAGCATTAAAATGAAACAATACAATACAAAATAAAATACACCAGCAAATTCCAATACTGTTTGTCTGCATCTCCTTCTAATTAAACAATATCAATTGAAGACATGAAAGATAGGTCTTCAAAGTTTTCCTGAAACCTAGGAAAGATGATGAAGATCAAATTTCTACTGGCAGTGTGATGGTCATTAACAAATATCTACTTTCAATATCTTGCCAATCTGAATGGGATGGGACCCGGAAGAAGTTGACCTTAACAGATCCAGTTAGATTGGCTCATGAGTATTGTCCCTCAGACAACTCTGTCATATACAGTTGGGCAGGGCTGTCAAACTCCCGGTCTGCTGGCTGAATTAGTTACATGCTGGCCATGCCCACGGCCGGTTTAGCAAAGGGAAAAAATTCCCAATATCTCATGTGATGCCGCCATGACAACGTGATTTTGACACTCTTGCAGTAGGGACTTAAAAATAACCACCAACTAAATACTTCAGTTCACTTCAGAAGTGAACTGACAACTAATGCAGCTTCCAAACCAGTGAGGTCACCTAAGTATATTGACATGCACTCATCACTTTCTGTTTACTGATTGTTAAGAAATATACTAAATGTAAAATTATACTGTGTATATAGAATCACATATAATAGAATTAGAATAAGGTAACCATATCAAACTAGCAAAATGTGTGGGAAGAAGAAAATCACATAAATATTAAAGACATAGCCCTCAAATTAATTGATTAGCCAATCTTACTATATTTTTATTTATCAAATTTTGAAATTGCCGATACTTCTCACAGAGGGACTATATGTAATACTTTCATTTTATTTATAGGACTTTAACCATGTCTGATGTATGTCCCATAGTTAGTTATAATCCCTTACTTTTACTTCTACAGTTTTATAGACCATTAAAGTACTGTCTTCTTATATTTACCGATATTTCATAAAACATACATTTATCATTTGACTTTAATTTTCTCCTTTGTAAGCCTGTTAATTTTTTAAAGTACATTTAGCTTTATGCACCTTCTATCTTTCCTGACCTGATGTGCGTTATTGCTCTAGAAAATACTTTTCTCTAGAAAAATGTTCTGTACCTCTATCAAACCTCATACAAAAATGCATCTTCCTATTTTTTTTAAAAATGTAAGCAGGATTCCTTTCTTTAAAAAGTATAACTACATCTTAGCATGCAATTTCATAATGTTTCTTTTTAGACTTGGTAACTGTTGGCTGATTTTATTTATTTGTTGAAGATGATTATATCCCATTTCATATAATTCATTAGATATGGTTGTCTGCCTACTGATATTACCCTAGGACCCCTTACATTCAAAGAAATCACTTTAATTTCAGCCATTCAAAATAACAATATACATCACTGCCATTGTTCTCATTGTCTGCCTGCAGTGCATTTCTTGATTGAGTATACAATTCAAACTGCTCCTCAAATAACCTCATGTTCTTCAAAGTCTCCCAAATTCTCCTTCCAGGTATGCATTTCTTTCAGGCAGTTATTCTACTACTTTAATTCAGCCCCAAGTAAGCTTAATTAATCAAACATGTTATCTCTAATTTTACATAAATAAGACAAATATCAATTTCCCGGCATTTTCTTTATGGATTTTCCTGATCCTTTATTACTTTTCTGTAATGAAAACAGGGGAGCACAATCATTTTCAGGCCAAGAACATTTGTCCTTAGAGCTGTAAGATGAGACCTAAAGTGGGACTAATACAAAATTAAATAATTAAATTAAATTAAATTATTTTAGATTGAGGATGTGTTTATCTCCCAACTTTAGGACACATAATCCTTCTACAGTAAACAGTAGAAAATCCTGTCCTAAATTCTCTGGGGATTGAAAAATTGGATTCACACATTGCACCAATTTATGTTTTATTTAACCATTGTTTATTTTTTTTACATATGGAAGATAACGATAAAGTAATTTATTTATTTTTGCAAAATTTGTACTATAGACTAAGCCAGAACACAAACAAATTGATATGTGTTATGAACTAAGCTAAAGTAGCTCTAAACATGTCTCCTGAAAATAATTTTGTTTTCATTTGCAGAGCATGTTTTATTTTGTTTTTGTAAAAACATGTGCAAAGGAATTTAATCAAATCTTGTGACATTTTATGTGCTTTAATTCTGTCTACATTACAAATTAAACCATTGATATATATGAAATACCTGTTCTCAATTTGTTCAATAGCCTGAATCTATGCTATAACAACAAAAGAAATCTCACTATTTTAACACCCAGATGTTATGATTTTCCTTTAACAGCAGAGTTTTCCTAGTTAATTTGTTTCTTTCCTGTTCTACGCTTTATCAGTAAGAAAACTAGAGAATTTATAAAGGCTTGTGGCTCAATAATAGCCAAAGTAAACGTTCATCCCTGTTTTAAAGTGTGACCAAATTAAAAAAAGATTTTAAATTGCTTGTAGGAGCACTTAACTCCCCAAAATGCAAATCATTTTGGAATGCTCTAGAGCAGGGGTAATCAACCTTTTTATGCCTACCGCCCACTTTTGTATCTCTGTTAGTAGTAAAATTTTCTAACCACCCACTGGTTCCACAATAATGATGATTTTATGAAAACCTAATGAAAAATTTTAAATAATGCTATGAATTTTTTTTAAAAAGTCAATTAAATTAAAAAAAAGGAAAGTGCTTCAGTATTGGACAAAACCCCTACCACCCACCATGAAAGTTGGAACGCCCACTAGTGAGCGGTAGGGACCAGGTTGACTACCACTGCTCTAGAGCCACATAAACTGTGATATCAAGTCATTTAAATCAGAAACCCACACTGGATTGACTTTCTTTAGAGCTCCTATGAATATAAAACCAGCCATGAATTGCCACGGCAGATGTCGGAGAGACTTTCAAAAACGCACCTGTCATTCTCAATCTTTGAGTTTTTGACCTCTGAAGGTCAGAGTAGACATGTAATTTAATGTCCACACATCTGTATTTGTACCCATTATATTTCTATCACTAGGACAGTATTCTTGGGAGGCTTGACACATGCATTAAGCAAGTTCTGCAAGTGACAGATAAGTGGTGTCTGCTTTAGGGATAACAGAGTACCTGTCTTGTTTTATACAAATGAGGAGAACAAAATAGTGAAGTACTTACACAGCCAGATCACAACAAAACAGGTATAAAATTTGCAGAATATAGGTACATAGGAATATTTAATTTATAAAGTGGAAAATAGAATTTTCCTGTCATGCAGAAAAGTTACCCAAAGTATATAAGAGATGAAACAATGATTTAGATATTTAACTTACTTAGATGTTTTCATTATTTAAAAAATATGAATGTAGCAATATAAAGAATTAAATGCACAATTGTGCTGAGGTTCCAAACCAGCTGTTGTAGATGCCAAATTTTTAACAATACTTTTTCAGTATACAAAACAATAGAAATATTATTTGTAGAGTATTTTTTTTAAAAAAGACCACTATGAGTATAGTTTTTCAGGGAGAAAAAGAAAAACCAGATATATTGAAGAGGAAGGAAGGAAGGATAAAGAAAAAAAGAACTTGAATTATGATGAGTTTGAACATTTGCATGGTAAATTGAATAACCTTGCATTAAGTAGATATAAATACAAATGTTCAAACTAATATATCAGATCCAGAATGATTAGTTAAGGCTGGTTGGGAGGAGCATCAGATTTTCAAAATATTCCATTTCTGATCTATTTGCTATTAAAACACTTGTTGGCATGTTTATTGGATAATCTTTAAAAGACTCAACATTGGTAATATGATTAGAGTAGATTTCATTGAGTCCCGGTAGCATGAGCTAAACAATTTATCTTTTCACATTCTTTTCTGGAAGACATTTTTTCTGCTCTTCAACAGACACATTAAGCTATCATTTTATGCCTAGTATTGGCATTATTGTTCTTCCACAATTCTCCCTTGTTTTGATATCTCTGTCTCTGTCTCTGTCTCTGTCTCTGTCTCTGTCTCTGTCTCTGCCTCTGCCTCTGCCTCTGCCTCTGCCTCTACCTACCTACCTACCTACCTACCTACCTACCTACCTACCTACCTGGATGCATTGATTGAAACACTAGAAATTGACTTAAGGAAAATTATTCCATCACTGGGAGGACCATTGATGTGGTCATATTATACTAGAATGCTACCCAGGGCAGGAAAAACTAAAGATTATGAAATAACTCAGAGTGCACTTTACAATATTTTAAACTTGACAACAACAGTGCAATTTCTGTCAGGCATGCCAATAGGAAGGAGAAACTATGGCTGCTTATTCACACCTGGTTAAGTTACAAATACAGGGCAAGAAAGATGACCCCAGATAATACAGAGACAATCTGCTAAGTTCAGAAAAACTTATTTTATGTGAACCCCAGATAATGTTCACTAAGATGCTATGCAAGGATGTATAAGTATTTTAATGTTTGAATAATAGAGTGAACAATTCCCCCCATGCCCATGTACTTCAACAGCTGGACAGTCAAAGAAAATAATTGAATACGCCAGACATAGCCTTCCTTCAGTAAAAAAAGGAACCTGCACTGTTCACTCAGCAGACTAGCTAAAGCTGTGGGAAACAAACTTATAACATCTTTGTTCTACAAGAGAACCTATCACCTTTTCTTTTCATAAGGTTGCTCTTCTATTTTAAAACCTCGGCCCAGGAAAGTGGGTGGGGCTTCTTGCACAGGAGGAGGTGCATGTGAATGCGAAATTAACTTTTCTTTAATGTGGTAACCGAGCAAAAAAAATAGAATAGAATAGAATAGCAGAGTTGGAAGGGACCTTGGAGGTCTTCTAATCCAACCCCTGCCTGGGCAGGAAATCCTATACCACTTCAGACAAATGGTTATCCAACATTTTCTTAAAGACTTCCAGTATTGGGGCATTCACAACTTCTGGAGGCAAGTTATCCCATTGATTAATTGTTCTAACTGTCAGGAAATTTATCCTCAGTTCTAAATTGTTTCTCTCCTTGATTAGTTTCCACCCATTGCTTCTTGTTCTACCATCAGGTGCTGTGGAGAATAGTTTGACTCCCTCTTCTTTGTGGCAACACCTGAGATATTGGAAGACTGCTATCATGTCTCCCCCAGTCCTTCTTTTCATTAAACTAGACATACCTAGTTCCTGCAACCTTTCTTCATATGTTTTAGCCTCCAGTCCCCTAATAATCTTTGTTGCTCTTCTCTGTACTCTTTCTAGAGTCTCCAGATCTTTTTTACATTGTGATGACCAAAACTGAATGCAGTATTCCAAGTGTGGCTTTACTAAGGTCTTATAAAGTGGTATTAACACTTGTAATAATGGTGGGAAACTGAATTTTGCTAACTTATGCCACGTGTCTCCAAACACAAATGCAGATATGCCCCTATAGGATTCAGAGTCATTTTAAATGCATTTCCATTTCTTTTCATTTGAATTTTAATATAATTGCGATTGAAAGTTACATACAAATGTAAATATATTGAACAACAGCCTAAACATATATGGTAAATGTCAACAAATGACATAAAGAAAAAAGAAAAGAAAAGAGAAAATGCGAAGAAAAAAAGAAAAAACTAATTAAAGAAACAAGAATTAAAAAAAAAGAAATCAGCTTCTGATCTACTTTGCAACAGTTATAAACAAACTCATGCCTCCTCCCTCTGAAACACATCAAAACCCATTCAGTTCTTTATTTAATTCTTTTTTCAACCATCAAATTCATAGATCAGCACTTTTTTCAACAAAAAAATTCACAAAAGATTTCCAGTCTTTTATAAAAAAAAAATAGTTGCTTTATCTATTATAAAACAATTGGGCCATTTCTTTTAATCTGAAGAGGTCACTTTGACCCAGGAGAACTTTTTTTTTGGTATATTTTTCCACTTTGGAAAAACAGCCAATGAATTACATTTTTTCCTTTGATGAAAATAATATCAAGGATTGCACTTTGTG
The DNA here is from genome assembly GCF_009769535.1 of Thamnophis elegans. Lineage (NCBI taxonomy): Eukaryota > Metazoa > Chordata > Lepidosauria > Squamata > Natricidae > Thamnophis > Thamnophis elegans. The sequence continues at coordinate 18,147,670 of NC_045550.1, forward strand.
CAATTAAAATAGTAACCGAATTTGTTGTTTTGAAATTATGTGGAATAATTATAGACCAATAATGTTATCATTGAGTAGTTAAATAAATGAATAAATATGTAACGCAGTGTATAATATGGAAGCAATGCTGTCTACCCATTCATCTAAGATTATTTGGTCTCAGTAGAATTATTAGCATCTCAGTAGAATTATTAGCAGCAAACAAAAAGGCTCTTAGAATTATTTGTGTTAAATGCCTGCTTTTGTCTCACTTATCATGTCTGCTTAGAAGAGGTGTCCTTAAGCTGTCTTCTTCACTGCAATTCAACCTGCCAATAGAAGACCAATCTGTCTCCTAGGAATAACCTTGTACTTGTGCAGCTCAAAAAATACCAAGTCAATGCATTTTTCGGAACACTCTCATATGTGTTGTACGATCATAAGGGGTAAAAAGTATCCTCACATTTAATTATTACATTCCCTAATTTGAAGGCTGGGTAATACAATTTTAACCTCTCTTGATAATGGCGACTTTCACAATTTTCTGTGAACTCATTGATTTTACTTTTAATGAAACATACAAATCATATATTTTGCTTTGGAAAAGCATGAAAAATAATTCACCCACAGAGATCAGCTGAGCCTTTTGTGGACATTTAAAAAAAGGCCTCTTGTTTAATGCTTTATTTTACTAAAAAAATTGAAAGAGGTCAAAATGTACATAGAGTCAGCAATGTAATTATCATATTTTATTATAATTTATCGTACACAGTCAGTCTGGATTTGGCATTTTTGTCTGCTTAGCAAATTCTTTCCAAGGACCTGATGTTGGATGTGTAGATGTTGGATGGTGTCTTAGATATTGTTGCAGGATGTAAGCTGTTCTAGGTAATGATAGTTTATTATAGTTTGTCACACAGTCAGCCAGATGTTTAGAGTGGATTTAGCAATATATCAACCTACTGAGTCCTTCAGAAGGTTCTGGGAGAGGCAGATGTTAATGTTTTATGGTTTAGTGGCAGTGGTGGGTTGCGAATTTTTTTACTACCTCTCCCACATGCACTCACGTGCTTGTGCGATGCTTCTGAGCCTCCCGACACTACTACTGGTTCGGCTTAACTAGGCCGAACTGGAAGCATCACACCACTGTTTAGAGGTATTGTTGCAGGATGTATGCATATATTATTTTGTGTGTGTGTGTGTATAGAGATAGAGATAGAGATACAGACAGATACAGATAGAAATAGAAATAATAGCAATAGCAATAGCAATAGCAATAGCAATAGCAATAGCAATAGCAATAGCAATAGCAATAGAAATAGAAATAGAAATAGATAGATCAGTGATGTGCGGTGAGGTTTATGGCTGGTGAGGCACTGAAACAGTGGTGGGTTTCAAATTTTTTTAAACTTGTGGACTTCAACTCCCAGAATTCCACAGCCAGGCATGCTCAGTTCCGATTTAAAGCGACAGCATTTGTTTTTCTCCTTTGCGAAAAAGTTTCCTTCATTCTTTTTCTTCTCTGTCCCCCTACTTCCTCCCTCTCTCCCTCCCTCCTCCTTCTCTCAAACAGACACATGTGCTTGCAGGCTGGGGTGAGAGAAGAGGCAGAGAAGCCAAAGGGGAGTCGATCCCAGCCTTTGATTGCAGGCGGAGCCACGTTGCTTTTTCAAACTTGTAATCAGTGAAGCTGGGCTTATATAGTTTTATCCAGGTAGGTGTGTGTGTGTGTGTGTGTGTGTTTTGAAAAGGCAACGTGGCTCTTCCTGCAATCAAACTACACTTGGGGAGGGATCTACATTTGAGGATGAAGTTTGAATTCCTCCCCCTCTCTCCGACCCACACATACCTTTTCCAGCTGTTTCAGAGAGGATTTCAACTCTGCACTTGCCCTGTCATCATGAAAAGAAAAAAAAAGGAAAAAGGCAAGAGCTGAGGTCAGGCTGAGCTAATTGCTGCCAGAGTCACCGTGGATGACTCTGCTTAACTGTTTTAAAAAGCCTCTTAAAAAGCACCCTCTACAGGAGGAAGCAGGAGAACGACGTGCCTCACCTACGTCAGGAATGTTTAAGCTTTTAACCCTTGCTTAACTCTGCTCGAGTGATCATAAAACGCCTAAAGTCAGACTAGATGAGGCACGTCGTTTTCCTGCCTCCTCCTGTAGAGGGTGCTTTTTAGAGGCTTTTTTAAACAGTTAAGCACTAAGCAGAGTCATCCACGGTGACTCTGGCAGCAACTATCTCAGCCTGACCTCAGCTCTCGCCTTTTTCCTTTTACATTTTTTTTCTTTTCATGATGACAGTGGTGGGGCTCTACCTCCCCTGCCTCAACTGACTGCACGTCCCTGAGATAGATAGATAGATAGATAGATAGATAGATAGATAGATAGATAGATAGATAGAGAGAGAGAGAGAGAGAGAGAGATAGAGATAGAGATAGAGATAGAGATAGAGATAGAAATAGATAGATAGATAGATAGATAGATAGATAGATAGATAGATAGATTATAGATGATATAGATATAGATGATATAGATGATATAGATGATATAGATGATATAGATGATATATATATAGATATAGATATAGATATAGATATAGATATAGATATAGATATAGATATAGATATAGATATAGATATAGATACAGATACAGATACAGATACAGATACAGATACAGATACAGATACAGATACAGATATAGATATAGATATAGTGTCAGCACTCCTTCATTGGATAATCAGGAAAGAAAACCACAAGACTCCATTGATAGAAATCAAGTGTACTTTTACTAATTATAAATGAACAGAAGCGTAGCAAAGCGAAGACTGATTATTTAGGCGCGAAAGCAAATGATATATAGAATAACCCATTCCCCACCCCTTGGCATCCCAGTCACAGTCCAATCATAATTCTCCCAAGTGTCAGGTGCGAGATAACTTCGAAAGGTATCACCAAGATGGAATGTCGGTGCTGTTGGCCTTGGCGAGAAACCTCCTCCGCATGCGCAGTAAGACAGGCAGCAGAAACTCCAGAATCTTCCTCCAGCACAATTAGTAGTCCCCTCCCAAATACCATGCCCCCCCTCCCCGTTTCAATGGCAGCCGAAGCAGCAGCAAAGCAGAGGCTGACATCCGGCTCTACTCTGGAAAAAGGCAGTCAGACCTGGAAAATGACAAAACACAAACAAACAGACGGACAACAAAAAACAGAAAAAGAAAAACAGGGGGGGGGGAGAGAAAGTCAGTAAGGAGAGAGAACTAGGCCTTGTCAGGATAAGCAGAATAGAACTGGTGGAGCAGTTGGGGGCCCCGGAGATGGGACTTGTCCACCCACTCGGCATGAGACTGGGGAAAATGCTTCCAAGCCACCAGGTACTGAACCCGATTCTGTCGTGTTCGAGAGTCCAAAATTTCTCGAACTTCAAAATGCTGTTCCCCATCAATCAATAGGGGGGCAGGTGGCAGATCCACTGGCGGACGTAAAGATGAAAAACGAACAGGCTTAATGAGATTAATGTGGAAAACAGGATATACACGGTTGAGGTGCTTGGGTAGCTGTAAGCGAACCGAAACAGGATTGATGACTTTGATTATGGGAAACGGGCCCACATATTTGGGGCCCAACTTCTTTGATTTCTGCGTAGTTTGAAGGAACTTTGTGGATAGATAAACTTGATCACCCACCTTGTACTGATAAGGTTGAGCACGTTTCTTATCAGCCTGTTTCTTATGCGCGCGATGCGCAGCATCCAAAGTACTAAGTGCCAAAGGCCAAATATGCCTCAACCGCTCACTCCACTCGGAGATGGATGAAACCTGCGGCTGCTCAAGAGGAACTTCAGGAATAGGAGCAAAGTCCTGGCCAAACACAACTCGGAAATGGGTGAATCCAGTGCTGCTATGTACAGAATTATTATAAGCCACTTCCACGTGCGGCAACAAATCCACCCAATCATCTTGCTGGTAGTTGATGAAACAACGTAAATATTGTTCTAATACAGAATTAGTCCTCTCACAAGCCCCATTAGTCTGAGGGTGGTGGGCGGAGCTTAATCCCTGGGCGGAGCCAATCCGCTTCAGAAACTCCTTCCAGAAAATGGAGGTGAATTGCACACCTCTGTCCGAAATGATGCAGTCAGGCACCCCATGTAAGTGGTAAATGTGGGAGATGAACATCTTAGCAAGAGTCTTATCAGAAGGAATCTTGGAGCAAGGGATGAAATGGACCTGCTTGGAGAACAAGTCGGTAACAACCCAGATAACGGTGTGTCCCTGGCTCTCAGGAAGTTCGACGATGAAATCCATAGAGATCTCCTTCCAAGGGGCGACAGGGCGAACTACAGCCTGGAGCAAACCCTACAGTTTTCCTGGCAGGCATTTAGCAGAAGCACAAATGGGACAACTGGCAACATAACGTTCAATGTCCTTTTTCAAAGAAGGCCACCAAAACTGTCTCTTGATGAGATGGAGCGTTTTAACGAACCCAAAATGCCCTGCCATTCGGGAATCACAAGCCCGCTGAAGAACAATGAGTCGAAGAGACACAGAAACGTAAAGTTTCACCCCAATCCAGGGCAACTCATCTCTCATGGTGCATTCATTCACGTACTGCCGGAACCAATCATCATTAGGGAGGGCTTTCTTCAGGTTGGAAAGAAAGTCCTGAGACATCTCTATTTTAGAACGTGCTTGATTCCTAGTAACAACTGGAGCAGCGAGGCTTGTCGTGGGAATGACAGGCTGGACCACACTGAGTTTAGAGCAGTTGTACTGAGGAAGCCTGGATAAAGCATCAGCCATAAAAAAATTTCCCCCTGGAATGTATTTCAGGGTGAAATTGAACCGATTGAAATGCTGAGCCCAGCGCATCTATTTAGGGGAAAGTCTTCTGGGAGTCCCCAAAGCCTCCAAATTCTTTTGTGTGTAAATGTGTTTTTATTTTCCATTTTCATTTTCGTACAGTCACATATATACTGTGCACAACCGGGGCCATATAACATTAAACAATAAACACAGCCATCCCTCTTATCAACAATACCCCCCAAAATAGAAACCCAATGTACCTCTTCGACCCTCCATACACCCTTTCTTTCGCCCCCCCAACTTTCCATCTTCCCTCCATCATTCCCCTCTACCCTACTTCCCCTCCCCCTCTACCACTCCTCTCTCCTGGTACACTCCCTCCCTTCCTTCTCACCCTCCCTCCAATCCTCTCTCCCACCCTCTCTACCCCTCTTTCTTCTATCCCTCTACTCCTCTCTTCGGTGTATTTCTACTATCTATTAATATATTCAGCTTGTCCTATTTTTACACTGGAATTAAAGAGCAACAGTATACAAGTGCAATTGCGTTACTTTGAAATCTGACACATACTACATATCCCCCCTCCCCCCTAACACCCCACCTCCCTTCCCCCCGACTTCCCAGAGCCCGTACAAGGTATAGATTTTTAACAAACACAGTCTAAAATATATTAAGACAAAGGAAATAAAAAAAAGAAGTCAATAACATCTCTGCATTGAACTCAGCTTCTTCCTGTTGCACTAACTTTGAGCAGTTAGATTATTCCTAATCTTAAGCATAGGCTATCTGGAATTTCTTAGTCCCGTATTTGTTTTGTGTATAGTCAATCCATTTTTTCCAGTCTCGTTTATATCTCTCATTTGAATGGTCTTTAAGATATGCCGATATTTTAGCCATCTCGGCTAGGTTTGTAACTTTCAATGTCCATTCTTGAGTTGTAGGCAAGTCTTCCTTCTTCCAGTATTGCGCCACCAACAGTCTTGCTGCAGTTATTAGGTGCAGAACCAAATTAGTCTCTACCGCTGTAAAGTCAGTACATATACCTAGTAAAAATAGCTGAGGAGTAAACTTTATCCTTCTTTTAAAGATATTTTGCATAATCCACCACATTTTTATCCAAAATACCTTAACCTTTTGACAAGTCCACCATACATGAAAATATGTAGCATCGGGAGAACCACATCTCCAACATTTAGGCTGTACATTCAGATGCATAGAAGCCAGCTTTTTAGGATCTAAATGCCATCTATAAAACATCTTATAAAAATTTTCTCTCAGGTTTTGTGCTTATGTGAATTTCACATTTCTTACCCATATTCTTTCCCATGTGTCCAACATTATTGGTTCTTCAATATTTTGAGCCCACTTTATCATACAATCTTTAACTAATTCTGTTTCCGAATCCATCTGTATTAGTACATTATATATCCTCTTTATATGCATTAAACTTTGATCTCTTATTTGTTTAAACAAATTATCCTCAACTTGGATAAAACCAGTTTTTTTATCTATTTTCCACCTGGCCTGTAATTGGCCATACTGGAACCATGTTTGAACTACCTTCTCCTCTTTCAATACCTCTAAAGATTTTAGTTGTAGAACCCCCCTTTCCAAAGTGAGAAGTTGCCTATAGGTGGTTCAATCCTGTTTTTGTGCTATATTCATATTTTCAATTGCATGTCTAGGAATTGCCCACATGGGTAACTTATCATTTAGTTTATATTGATATTTTTTCCATACCCTCAGTAAAGCATTTCTTAAGCTATGACTTTTAAAATTCTTATCAAATTTTTTGTTGAATAACAAGTAAGCATGCCAACCATATACCAGATCGTGTCCCTCGATATTCAGTATTCTATCGTTGGTTAAATGGGTCCAATCACTAATTGCAGATAGCGCCACTGCATCATAATATAATTTTAGGTTAGGTAATTTCAAGCCTCCTCTCTCGCGTACATCTTGCATTATTTTCATCTTTACCCTCGGCTTCTTTCCGGCCCATACAAATTTGTTGATACCCTTCTGCCATTCTAAAAGATTCGCATCTTTTTTAAGTATAGGTAACATTTGAAAGAGAAATAAAAATTTAAGCAAGGTGTTTATTTTCACTGCCACTATCCTACCCAGCAAAGATAAGTGCAATTTCTCCCATTTTTTCATCTCTATCTGTATACTCCGCCAAAGTGGTTCATAATTGTGCTTATATAATTTCCCGTTTGAGGCTAAAATATTAACCCCAAAATATTTGACTTTTTTAACTACCTCACATCCTAGCATCCCTCCTAGTTCTTCCTTTTGTTTAGTATTCATATTTATAGCTAATATTTTTGTTTTTCCTAAATTTATTTTAAAACCAGACATTTGACCATATTGATTAATCGTATTCATTAAAACCATACTAGATTCCTGTGGTTGTTCCAATATTATGACCAAATCATCTGCAAAAGCACGGACTCTGTATTCTTGCTGCCTAATCTTGATCCCTTTTAGACCATCCAAGCCCCGTATTTTATTCAACAATACTTCCAAAGTTATAATGAACAATAGTGGGGACAACGGACAGCCCTGTCTTGTACCTTTTCCGATTTGAAAAGGGTCTGTTAAACTTCCGTTGACTATGATTTGAGCTGTTTGCTGTTGGTATATTGCTTTAATTGACCGTAACTTTTCAACTTTTGCCTGTACTCTTCTCTAACTAGGGGTATTTTCTCTTTATCTAAGTATTTGTCTATATCTAAACCCTTAATTTTGTCCCCTTTATACAATTCTGTAAAAAATTCCCGAAATGCCTTTTGAATCTCCTCCTGTTGAAACACCTCCTTCCCTCTATAAATCAATTTGGTTACATTTTGAATTTTCCTTTTTTTCCTAATCTGATAAGCTAACCATCTGCCCGGTTTATTTGCATTACAAAAAGTGTTGTGTTTTGCATATAATAAACTAGTGGCTGCCTGGTCAGAGATCAACATATCAAATTGGGATTTTAATATGGTAATTGCTTCCTTAACCTTTGTATTGCCTGGATTCAATGTAAACTCCAACTCTTTCCCTTTAATTTCCTCTTCCAATTCTTTTCATTTTAGCCCTTGTTTATGTCTATGTATTTTGTATATGTCTATGTATTTTGTTTATGTCTATGTATTCATCAGTACTCCTCTCATATACGCTTTGCTTGCATCCCATACAAATTCTATAGGTGTACCTTTATTCATATTCAGAACAAAGTATTCAGATAACAATTTTTTACAATCATTAATGTACTTTTCATATCTAAATAAGTTTTCATTCAGCCTCCAAGACCGTCTTGCCTGCACTATCCTTCCCAATTCCATCCAAACTGGGTTATGATCCGAAAGGACCCTTGCCGCAATCTTTGTCTTCTTCACCCTAGAAAGTAAATCATTAGTGATTAGTATAAAATCAATCCTTGAAAAGGATTGATGTCTATCGGAAAAGAAGTTGAAATCATATTCCTCTGCGTTTCTTTCTCGCCAAATATCTCTCAATTTCGCTCGGGCTTGAAACGAAACGAAACTCCAAAAAAACCGAGGCTCTGCTGTAGCCAGACTGCTGAAGGGCGAAGCCTGGGTAAGAGGATATTGAGAGGGTGCTGGAAAAACGAGCACCTGGAGAAACGCTGTCCGGACAGCTTTGGGCGACGCAGCGGTGTCGGGCGGTGCTGAGAAGCTTGCAGGCGGCCTCCCCCCCCTACAGACTGCGTGGGTGGCGATTCCCAGCTGACGGATCATCGCGGCTTGCCTTTCTTTTTGCGAGACGCCGCAGAGCCGCTGGGACGTGCAGCCTCCCCTCCGTCCTCCTGCGGATGATGGCTTCTAGCTGACGGCAGTTCCAGCAGTTCCAGCAGTTCCAGCGCTGCATTTGGATCGCTGCGGCCCTGCCTTTGTTCTGCGTGGCGCCGTTGGGCCTTTGAACTGGGCGCTCCCCCCCTCTCCACCTCCCATCGTGGACGGAGCTCTCAGCTTTGGGATCCGGATTGCCACGGTCCTATTTTGTTTATAAGATGTTGCTGAGATGCCGGGTGTGTGGCCCCCGGGGGGGTTGGTGAGTTTGATGCTGGGGTGCCGTAGACCTAAGGGTTAGGCTTGTTACGGTTACTGCTGCCGACCCAAACGCTCCCCCCCTTCCATCGAAATCTCTTTTTGACTATCACGGCCTGCCTCTCGGCCTTTTGTATATTAGGCCTTTGTCCATCATGATTGGCCTTCCGGCTCTTGTTGCTGCTGCTGATATTCAAATCTACTCTGCCTTCCAGCTGCCCTCCCCTTCGGACTGCATTGAACTGTTCCAGAGAGAGGGTGGTAGGCCTGACAGGACGCTTGATGAGACCTGGCAGCTGGTTTGCTGCCACCGCGACCCGTCTGGGTGCCCCCCCCCTCCGTTCCATCTAACTCGGCCTTCCTCACGGTGTGGCCTCCCCTTTGTTGGGTGTGTCTCGGAACTTGGAGAAAGGGAGAGGGGCAGAACACCCCTCTTGGACCATATATTTTTAACTATACGTTATACTGGACCCTCTGCTGGACTTGGCAGAAGATATAAGCCTTGTACGGACTTCGTGCGCTTGCGCAATTTTTAATTGGTATGGTGAGTGCATGGGATTGCATGTGATTGAGTGAATGATCCCACTTTTTTATTATTCCATTACCACCGTATTTTATGTGTTTTAATTATTATGTGGGGACTGTCTGGTGAACAAATGAGTGTGTCTGATTCGGAGGGCCTGTCGAGGAACGCGGGAGACATAGGGGTGGTTGAGGGAACCACAGACACGGGAGTGGGCCGGAGCATCATGGTCGTAACAGGGAGGGGCAGATATGGCGGGAACTTTAGGGCTGGCCATTACCGGGGAAGGAGGGCTCGCTACATCACAGAGATCCCTCCTTCTGGCCCTACGAGTCCCACTCCAAGGCCAGATGGCGTGAGTAATCAGGACCCTGGTCTCAGGCTGTTGTCGCTAAATGCCAGGTCTGTTGTTCACAAGGCTCCCCTCATCCGGGACTTAATTTTAGACGAGGGGGCAGACCTGGCATGTATTACTGAAACCGGGCTGGGCCCGGAGGGAGGAGTCCCCCTCATAGAGATGTGCCCAGAAGGTTTTCAGGTGCTCCATCAGCCGAGAGCCCAGGGAAGGGGTGGAGGTGTGGCAATTGTTATCCGAGAGTCTCTAGTACCTCGTAGGATCCCTGCTCCGGAGCTTGTTGGGTGTGAGTCCCTGCTGGTGAAGTTGGACCTCAAGGGTCAAGTGGGTTTGCTGTTAACGTACCTGCCTCCCAACAGCGTTGCAGCAGCCCTCCCCTCGCTCCTCGAGTCGGTAGCCGAGCTGGCAGTTGAGTTCCCCAGGCTTATGGTTCTGGGGGATTTCAATTTGCCTTCACTCGGTGAACACTCTGATGGAGCGCAGGAGTTCATGGCTTCCATGACAGCCATGGGCTTGACCCAGGTAATTCGGGGCCCAACCCACTCAGCGGGTCACACGCTCGACCTCGTATTCCTCTCGGAGCAGTGGACTTGTGATCTTGGTCTGAGGGGTAGTGAGATCATACCCCTGTCGTGATCAGACCACTGCCTACTGAGGCTTGACTTTCGGAGACCAAACCTCCACTGTAGGGAGGAGGAACCGACCAGGTGGTTCCGCCCCAGGCGACTTATGGACCCCTTGAGGTTCCAGACGGAGCTTGGGGTTATTCCTGATACTCTCGCCCACAGTCCGGTGGAGACCCTGGTTGCTGCCTGGAACTCGGCAGCGTCAGGGTCTCTTGACCGGATTGCGCCACTACGGCCGCTCCGAGGCAGTGGATCCAGGAGACCCCCTTGGTTTACCGAGGAACTCCGGGAGAGGAAGCGCCGGAAGAGACGCCTAGAGCACTCGTGGAGATCCAACAAATCCGAATAGAGCCGAGCACTTTTAACATCGTGCATCAAGGATTACATCAGGGCAATTAGGACGGCAAAAAGATCTTATATTGCCACCTTGATTGCCTCCGCCGAGTCCCGCCCAGCCGCCCTGTTTAGGATAACCCGTTCCCTCCTAAATAGGAGGGATACGGGGGACCCCTTGCAGTGTAGGGCTGAAGAGTACGTCCAGTTCTTGGCAGACAAAGTTGCTCGGTTTCGGTCGGAGGTGGACTCCGATTCTGCAGATCCAGCTGAGGCACAAGGGGATAATCTGGTAGACCATCGCTGGGTTGAGTTTCAGGATGTTGCCCCTGGGGACGTGGACAAGGCCATGAGAGCTGTGAGTGCCTCCACATGTGTACTGGACCCGTGCCCCTCCTGGCTGGTTGTCAACAGCAGGGAGGTGACACGGGGCTGGATCCAGGCGGTTGTTACCGCCTCCCTTTGGGAGGGGGTCTTTCCCCCCGCACTCAAAGCGGCGGTGGTGAGACCCCTCCTGAAGAAACCATCTTTGGATCCAGCCGTTCTTAACAATTACCGTCCAGTCTCCAACCTCCCCTTTGTGGGGAAGGTTGTTGAGAAGGTGGTGGCCTTTCAGCTCCAGCGGACCTTGGAGGAAGCCAGCTATCTTGACCCATTCCAGTCCGGCTTCAGACCTGGCTACAGCACAGAAACCGCTTTGGTCGCATTGACCGATGACCTCTGGAGAGCCAGGGATCGAGGCCACGCCTCCATCCTGGTTCTCCTTGACCTCTCAGTGGCTTTTGATACCATCGACCATGGTATCCTTCTGCGACGACTGCGAGAGGTGGGGGTGGGAGGCACTGTTTTGCGGTGGTTCTCCTCTTACCTCTCGGACAGGTCGCAGTCGGTGTTAGTTGGGGAGCAGAGATCGACCCCTAGGCCCCTAACATATGGGGTGCCGCAGGGTTCGGTCCTGTCTCCCCTACTTTTCAACATCTACATGAAACCACTGGGCGAGATCATTCGGCGGCACGGGATAAAATACCACCAGTATGCGGACGATACCCAGTTGTATCTGTCCGCCCCGTGCCAACTCAATGAAGCGGTGGACGTGATGAACCAGGGACTTGAAGCTGTTTGGACTGAATGAGGGCTAACAAACTTGTGCTCAACCCGGATAAGACCGAGTGGCTGTTGTGTTTCCCTCCCGCCAATTTGGCAAATATTCCATCTCTCAGGCTGGGGGGTCAAACATTATACCCCTCAGACAGGGTCCGCAACTTGGGAGTCCTCCTGGACCCACAGCTGACTTTCGAACACCATTTGTCAGCTGTGACCAGGGGGGCATTTGCCCAGGTTCGCCTGGTGCACCAGTTGCGCCCCTACCTGAACCGGGAGGCTCTCACAACAGTCACTCGGGCCCTTGTGACCTCTAGGCTGGAGTACTGCAATGTGCTCTACATGGGGCTGCCCTTGAGGAGTATTCGGTGACTTCAGCTAGTCCAGAATGCAGCCGCGCGAGCGATCGTGGGTTCACCTCGCTTCACCCACGTAACACCTATCCTCCGCGAGCTGCGCTGGCTACCTGTCGATCTCCGGATACGCTTCAAGGTGCTACTTGCCACCTATAAAGCCCTTCATGGTAGTGGATCTCGGTACTTGAGAGACCGCCTACTGCCGATCACCTCCACACGACCCATTAGATCTCATCGTTTAGGCCTCCTCCGAGTTCCATCCGCTGGCCAATGCCGACTGGCCACCACACAGAGGAGAGCCTTCTCGGTGGTAGCCCCGACCCAATGGAGCGATCTCCCCGTGGAGCTTCGTACCCTCACCACCCTCCAGACCTTCCGCACAGCCCTTAGAATCTGGCTATCCCGTCAGGCCTGTGGCTAAAGATTGTAACCCGCCCGAATGGTATGAATGTTGCGTTTTAATCATGTACTGTCTTATATGTAAAAGTCTGTCCCCCCCTTCCTTTTGATTGTGAGCTGCCCTGAGTCCCCCCAGGGAAAAGGGCAGCATACAAATAAATAAACTATAAACTATAAACAAATAAATAAACTAAACTCAATTCAAAGTCGTCCATCATGTCAAAAAAAGGTTTGGGTAGCTTAGCTCGCATTTTAGTATTTGGGCGAGAGGTCTTCTTATCTCTTTTAGTGTCAATCACGCCGCTCCAGTCACCCAATAGTATACAAGACTTATAGTCCCACTGTACTAATTTAGCATGAAGATTTCTATAGAATCTGTCTTGCTGTTGATTAGGAGCATAAATTCCCAAAAGTAATGTCTTTTTCCCTTCTAAGATTAAGTCTAGCGCGATATATCTTCCAAAGGGATCTGCTTCAATTAGTTCAGCCTTAATGTCTTTTCTTAAGTATACAACTATACCATTTTTCTTTTCCGTAGCAGAGGTCACAAAATGTTGACCAAGTTTGGGGTTAAACAAATATTTTTGATCAGTTGATTTGATATGAGTTTCTTCCAGACAAATTATATCATTTTTGAACTGTTTAAGATAGTGAAATATTTTCTTTCTCTTCTGTGGAGAGTTCAGTCCATTGACATTCCATGTCAAAATCTTAGTTGTCATTTTTGGTTGCCTGAAGCTTTTTTAGAGCCTCCTGCATGGCCTGTTTAACCTTTGGCCTAGCTCCTCCCATGGCTTCTGAGCTTGTTGCTGTAACTCCTTGATCAATGGCCGGTGATTGTTGAGGTTGTTGCATTGTAGCTTGTTTTTCCATTCGTCTGGTAGTCATACGGCTAGGTCTTTATTCCATGACACCTTGCCCTTCCGGGAGGGGGAGATAGTGCATCTTGTCTGGTAGTTGTGTGGTTTGCTGTCTATCTTGTCCTTCTTGTGGTCTTTCTCCAGATCCAGATGATGCAGGGTGTCCCACCTTCAGGATATTGTGATAGAAATATCGAGCTTTCCATACAGAGTTGAGACGATATCTTTACTTGTCAAATGTAATTATAATACCAAATGGCACATCCCATCTATACTGTATCTGACGGTTTCTGAGTTCTTCCACTAGAAAAGCATAGTCTCTTCTGGCTCTTAGCATTTGAGGTGGTATTTCTTTCAAGACAATCAAATCCTGGCCGCCAATTTGAAGCCTGGTGTTATAGGACTCTTGTAGTATCATGTTTCTGAACTCTCTTGTGGCGAAGTATATGACTACATCTCGGGGGAGTTGCTTCTGCTTTGCCGCCCAAGAGTTAACGCGATAAATTTTATCAATCTGCCAGTCAAAGTTGGACCCCAGTCTTCCCACCAGACGGTCAAAAGCCTCTGAAAAAATCTGTTTCAAGTTCTCCTGTTTATCCTCACGCAACCCCCTGACTCTTAATGCGAGCTCCATCTGCCTGTACTGTATCATAATAATTTGTTTTTCAGTGTTTTCAACTTTTTGTTGCACCACCTCAGTTTTGGATGTCAAATTGGTATTAGCTTCATTAAGAACCTCTAGGTTATCTTCAATTCCAGAAACATGTTCTGTCAATACAGTTACAAGTCCCAGCATATCATCATTTATTTTGGCAATCCTAGTATCAAGTTTATCATATAAATCCATCTTAAACTCTTTTAATTTGTCCCTTATCTCCTCTTTGAATTGTCTGAAGGTTTCAAAAAAAAAGCTCTTTCATTAGCACATCTCCAGTAGGGGGCAACTTTGTGCCAGGTATCGGGGATGTGCTTCTAGGAGGAGGTTTCCCCCCAGGATTTAATTTTGATGCCATTATAAGTCTTATCTTCAAGCAATTAATCAAACTCTACTGGCTCGCTATGCAGCTTATGGAAAAAAAAAGGGTATTAAATCACCCCTTTATTAGCTCTTTAGAATTTTTCAGAGGATTTTTTTAAAAAGGAGGATTTTTTAAAAAAAGGGGGAAAAAGACATTGTAACGAAGCAGCTCGGCATATTCAGCGCCATTTTTGACTTCTCTATATCAGAAATATATATTAACAAAGTTGATAAGAAGAAAGTCTTGTAAACTCTTCAGAGAAGTGAAACTAATTAGTAAGAATCTGCTGGCCGGCTGTTCCTCCCTTTGAGCTTTTTTATCACTGTTCTTTGCAGAAGAATTAGGAATGTGGCATTGTTACGGAGAGTGCACAATCGCCATTTTAGGAGCTTATTTTTTAAGAAAAAAAAAACCAAGTACACGAAGGAAGCTCTTGTAAAAAATGAAGCTAGGATTTAAAAAAAAAAGCAGATAAGGTTCTCAGATACGGACTCTGCTTGTATTAAGTTCAGATAAATAGTTCAAATATTGTCCTAAGTGGAGGTATCTTACTTTGAGCTGTGAAAAAAGCAGCTAGGGATTTCCGGCACGGAGATAATGATTCAGCCTCGGCTGGCCCCCCTTCTCTTCGCAGCCAAAAAAGCTGCAAACTTCAAAGGAAAAGCTCTTACCAGCTGGATCTCTCTCCCCCTCTTCTTTGCCTGAAGAGTGAGGTATCTGCCAGATGTCTAGGCAGATAACGCGACTAGAAACCCGGGGGCAGCTCTGTTAAGCTGCCACCATCATCAAGGTCCCGCCCAGGAAGTCAAAGCCTCCAAATTCTTATGGTCAGTCCACACCTCGAATGGGTGTTTGGCGCCTTCCAGAAAATGGCGCCAAGTGGCCAAAGCCCAACGAACAGCAAACGCTTCTTTCTCCCAAATGGCCCAATGTCTCTTCATGTCAGTTAGTTTGCGAGAGATGTATGCGCAGGGTTGCAAGTTACCTTGACTATTCACTTGAAGCAATATGGCCCCCACAGCCATGTCACTGGTGTCAGCTTGAACCACAAAAGGCACGTCCATGTCCGGGTGTTTGAAGACCGGTTCCTCTACAAAAAGCCGTTTTAACTTCTGGAAGGCAGTTTGACATTCCATGGTCTAATCCAACGGCTTGCTAGGCTTGGGTTTCGCCCCACCTTTGGACTTCAGCAGGTTAGTTATGGGAAGAGATATCTTACCAAAAGAGGGGATGAACTGGTGATAGAAATTGGCAAAACCCAAAAATGTCTGCAATTGCCTGCGTGTACGATGGGCCTCCCACTCAGTGACTGCTTTCACTTTAGCAGGGTCCATCTCAACACCCATGTGGGAGATACGATAGCCCAGGTAGTCAACCTTCTCCTGATGGAATTCACACTTGGACAATTTGGCGTAAAGCTCAGTGGCCCGAAGTTTCTTCAGCACGGTACGGACCAGCTTTATGTGTTCGTCACGTGTTTCTGTGTAAATAAGGATATCATATAAATATACGATAACGCCATTGTAAAGATGGTTATGTAAAACCTCATTAATTAGCTGCATGAAGACCGCAGGTGCCCCCTGTAGGCCAAACATGAGAGACCGCCTGCTGCCAATTACCTCCCAAAGACCCATTAGATCACACAGGGTCAGCCTCCTCCGGGTTCCGTCTACCAGCCAATGCCACCTGGCTACTACCCAGGGGAGGGCCTTCTCTGTGGCAGCTCCGGCCCTCTGGAACAAACTCCCCGCAGAGATTCGGACCCTCACCTCTCTCCAGGCCTTCCGAAAAGCCATCAAAACCTGGCTTTGCCGGCAGGCCTGGGGTTGATGAGTTCCCCTCCCTTCTCGACCTGTGTGGTTGTGTGATTCTTGGCTATTTTAAGTATTTGTATTGTGTTCTATGTTCCCCTTTTCCCCCTTTGAGTTGTTCGCAGCCCTGAGTCCCTCCCGGAGAAGGGCGGCATACAAATAAAATAAATCTAAATCTAAATCTAAACGGCATCACACGAAATTGGAAACAGCCAAGGGGGCAGTTGAAAGCCGTTTTCCACTCGTCTCCCTCTTTAATACGGACTCTATAATGCGCCTCCCTTAAGTCCAACTTAGTGAAGATGCGGCCCTTCCCCAATTGGGCCAGCATGTCCTTCATCAGTGGCAACGGGTAGAGGTTTTGAAATGATATCCCGTTCAGGTTTTTAAAATTAACACACAATTTAAGGGAGCTATCTTTCTTCTCCCTGAATAACACAGGAACCGCTACCTTGGGCCTTGTCGGTTCAATAAACCCCCTCTCCAAATTCTTATCAATGAATCTGCTCATTTCCTCCATCTCCCTAGGGGACATTGAATATATTTGGGGCTTTGGAAGCTTCACCCCAGGTAAAATATCAATGGTGCAATCAGTGGGTCTGTGGGGGGGGGGGTAGTTTATCAGAAGATTTTTCACTAAACACTCCTCTAAGATCCCAGTACTCCTTTGGTATTTTTTCCTCCCCTTCGATTCTCTCCTGCCCTCTGGCTGCCAATGTGGGGCTAGTAGCTTCAGAATCTGGAGTCTCAACCTCTCGTTCAGGGGCTTGTTAGTGCGAATACGTAACCAACCCTTCCTCCAGTTAATGCAAGGGTTCCATTTACGAAGCCAGGGGAGTCCCAAAATGAGGGGCCGGTCCATTCCAGGTGCCACAATAAAAGTTATTAACTCCTGATGGGTCCCCATTTTCATCTCTATGGGCTCAGTAGAAAAATGAGCAGGACCACCTCCTGCAATAGAACCATCAATCTGGCAAAAAACAATAGGGGTTTTCAAAGTCCTCAATTTTAAGCCAAGTTTCTCCACCATTTCAGGACTTATCATACAGCGAGAACAGCCAGAATCAAGGAGAGCTAAAAGTTTCTCAGTCGCGCCAGAAGATGGCACCCTCAGTTCAATTGGGATAAGCATGGGGCCCTTTCTGGAACTTATCCAGCGATGAGACTGCTCCTCATCCGATTCGTCAGACGAGCTGGAGCTCACGCCTCCCTCCTCCTCTGGCTGGAAATGCTGGGGAACATTTTCAGCGGCGAACGCAGCTTCCCTCTTCTTGCCCAGGGCCTTCATTTCCTCTTTCCGGGGAGGGGGTGGAGCGGTCTGAGCCAATTTTACACGGCAATTCACAGCACGATGGCCTTCCTTCCCACAGCGGAAACAAGTGAAAGGCTTGGCTTTGCCTGTGAAACCCCCTCTTCTCTCACTCCTGGGGCAGAGGTTTTTTTTTGGGGCTGCTGCGGGGGATTTCTCCACCTCTCCCTCCTTCATGCATTGCAGCCTGGCTAAATCCAACTCAACGTCTGCCGTGTGTTCATACCAAGCAGTTACACGGCGGGGAAGGCGTCTGTTTATGCACTGTTGGTATATTTTTTCATTCAATCCCTCAGCAAACTGATCCAGCAAAGCCTCTTCCGACCACCCCCTTATATAAGCTGACAACTCTTGAAATTCCTGGACATAATCTGGCACAGATTTGTTTCCCTGTTTCAGAGCCATAAATTTCAGGCACATGCGTCTCTCGGTCAATGGGTCATCAAACCTCCTTTTCATGGTTGCCATAAAATCATTAAAATTCCTCAGGAGAGGGGAATTGCATTTGTGTAGGCCAACCATCTATTCGGCTGCCTTCTTCTCTAAGGATATCAACACCATCCTCACTTTCATTTCATTTGTCTCTAAATCAGGTCCATAGATTTCCATATAATTCCAGACCTGAATTAAAAAAGCCCTAGAGTTTTAGGGTCACCATATTTTACAGTTAAGGGAGGGACTTTTGCCATTCGGTGTTGCCTGGCAGGCCCCCCCTGCTCTTTGAGCGACTCTAGCTGGAGGGGGGAGGCTGGTTCTGGGTTTTCTTGTGTCCAACCCCCCTCGGCTTCTTCACCCTCCCTTAAACTATTCATCGAGTACCTTTGCTCAAGTTCTTCAGCCGGCTCCCTTTCCACTGCTCTCTCACGGCTTCTGCGTTCATCCCAAGCTTCTTTGAGGAGTCTCATGGTGTGAGAAAGCTTGTAGTCCTCTTCCCTAGAGTCACCCCAATCAGCTGATTTTTTCTTTGGTCTCCTTCTCGTGACTCCAGCATCCAATTCCTCAGGCTCCTCTTTTTGTCCCACACCCAAACTCCATATCCTTTCCTAAATTTACATCCCTTACGATTGAATCACCAACCAGAAGGTGACTTGTCTTTTTGCATAACTTGCTCTTATTCTGCGAGTGATGTGTGATACCTGGGTCCCCATTTCGCCTTTCCGAAAAAAGTTCTTCATTTTGGACCACGATCCCCTGCTTATTTGAGTCATCATTATCACAACTACCTTGACCTTTCTCTTTAGTGTCCCCATTAAGGTCAGCAAGGGCACTATATCTGTTTTGCTGGGTCACAGCAAAAGCTTTGTGTTTATGGTTCACAGCTCTCAACCTGCCAGATCCCATGGTTGTCCAGACTGCTCTTCTCCTACAAGATCTTTGTGGTAGAGGGGACTGATAGCGTGGCATCTCCATAGAGTGGAATGGCCAAAGTAGACACCTAGTTTCTGCTTGGAGAGCACACAGATTAGAGATTCTAGATAGGTAATCTGTCTATGTAGACTAATAATTTGTTTACAAAGGGGACAGTATCCAAAATTGAAAAGAGTACTGCAAAAGACAGGTGCAAAACAGCTATTATATTGAACTAAGGCTGTCATTTTGAAATAAAATAAAATCACAATCTCAAGCACACTAATCCAGAATGTATTGTTGCTATTTTGGTTTATAGATATATGATTCGTGCGCTGTTAGGCGTGTGGCCCCCACCTCAGTCTCTTTGTCTCTCTGACTCACCCCTTATATCCAGCAGCTCCAATCCCAGCTTCAGGAAGGTTCAAATGATTTATAGACCATGTAATTTCAAACTTTCACTCAAGACGCTTGGAGATATTTCACAATCATGTTTTAAATTTATAATTTCTCCTGAAAAATATATGAAATAAAGCAAGAGATAGTAACAGAAGCTCAAAAACTGGACTGCTGTTTTCCATGCATTTACTAGTAATTTGCTAAAAAGAAAGTATACAACCTCTAGTATGCAGCAGTTCCCCCCTCCAAACTGACAACAAACAGCAACCAAATAAATAAGCTAAAAGTAGGAGATATCTGGAGTTCTCTAACCTTCACTGAGCATTTGTCTAAATACATGAAATCTTGCAATCCTGTTCAGGATATACAAGAAACACCCACAATGTTCCTTGGTCTTGCTGAGAAATCTGAAAAGCAGTACTTGCATAGTATGAATGCATAAAGAATTTGCTTTATGGTATAGTCCTATCAGAATGTAACACTGAGTTCTGTGTTGTATACAAAAGAACACAAGCACATATGCAGAGATCACAGACAGCATATGGGGAACAAGATTAAGCATATATACTTAGAGGGTAAATTCCTGTAATACTTTCGAATTGCACAAGCAAATGTTTGAGTTATAATTTGATGTGTTCTTTTTAAAAAATTGACAATTGAGCTAAATATACACTAGGGTAACAAAATGGCATTTCTTTTTGCCAAATATTGTGTAGTTATGCCCTTAGAGAGACTTCATTCGTAGATAGCTCCCAAAGTGTCTATTATACAGAAGCTAGCTTTGAAATCTGCTTTTGTAATTGATGAAAGAATTCAGAGTCTTCCTTAAATAGTAACTATGATGTTGCTGACAATTAGACGATAAAAGAAATCTGTCACAGATTAGACAAAAATTCTGTATTTTTTATATACTGTAATTTTGTTTTTAAAGCATGAATGACATTTTTATCTACTATCTTCTCCCATTCATATTTTTCCATCCAAAACATCTGCACAAATGCATGGGTTTTTTGGGGGGGAAGATATATAAGGAACAGCCTGAGTTAAAACTTAGTAGCTATAAATATGAAAGGCTGTTCAGAAAAGAATATTGATTTGGTAACATTTCCTACAGAATTTATGTTCATGTTAAGAAAGCCCACAGACATCAGCCTTATTAGCAAGAGACATGAGGCATTAAGTAGCACTGTCTGGGAATACAAGGGTATCAATCTGAGATCTCCTTTCAGATTAAGGGAAAAATTCTCATTAACCAGTGAAAATTAATATGATGCTTAGGTGAAGTTAGGTTGTATATTTGTTAATAGAGCTGACTTGGATTCTCACTTAAATTTTGGAATTTGCAGAACATCATTACATTAAATGATAGTTAATGACAGTTTTGAATTGAAAAAATTATGATTTATCTTAACTAAAATTTAGTTTTGCACAGTCCTAAATCTCAAGATAGAAGGGACACGGTGGCTCAGTGGCTAAAATGCTGAGCTTGTCGATCAGAAAGGTCAGCAGTTCAGCAGTTTGAATCCTTAGCGCCATGTAATGTAGTGAGCTCCCGTTACTTGTCCCAGCTTCTACTAATCTAGCAATTTGAAAGCATGTAAAAAAATGCAAGTAGAAAAATAGGAACCACTTTGGTGGGAAGTTAACAGTGTTCCATGCACCTTTGGCATTTAATTATGCCAGCTACAGGACTACGAAGACATCTTTGGACAGCGCTGGCTCTTCGGCTTTGAAATGGAGCACCATCTCCTAGACTCAGGAACAACTAGCACATATGTGTGAGGGGAACCTTTACCTTTAAATCTCAAAATATTGTAATATCATAGAAATATGAAATTATTCATATGTTTGATATCAAAATACAAATTGAATAAATCCATACAAATTGAATAAATCCAAAATCATGGAAGCTATTGTGAACCACACTGCAAAGTTTGGGGCCACCCCTAATTGAAATCTGTTCCCCCAAGGTCAACCAATTTCTACCATGTCACTTACCTAGTAAACAACTAAACAGCAGGATTATACTTAAGAAAACATCTTTGCAGAGTCATCAGGATTGCTAAATAGAATTAGTTGTAATAAATATTTTCCATTGTGTTTCGGAAGAAAAAATGTTTTTTTTTAAATTCAAAAACAACCATTCTAAAATTTAGAAGACAGAAGACAATTCTGTTACAAGCAGCTCTAATTTAATAAAGTATCTTGTTAACTAATACAACAGAGTCTGAAAATGGCTATTGATTTGCTCATGTTTCATCAGGGGCAATGCAATTTCCTTTGAATGGGGAGATCTCAAGACAAAAATTAAGATGAAGATCCAAAACAGTTCTGGCTTTTGCTACTCACTGGATAAGACCATAATTAGTCAAAATGTCTAAACCACTAACATATATGCTCTTGCAAATACAAACCAAGACAGAAGCATTATGTCTGAAGAAACAAAGAAAACAAAGCCATATTGAAGATCAACAATAAAACCTTTGGACTTTAACTTATTAATTATTTGACTGAAGCTGCTGCAGATAAAGGAACAGAGAGATAGACAGACTGTCAAACAGACAAAGAAACACAGAACTTGCAAGGTCACATTTTGTTGTGTTGGCAAATGTTGACAGCATTTTAGATGGGGATGACCTTTCTCAATATCTGCCCACAAGTTAGGACACAGAGAAAAATAGGAACCACTTTGCTAATAGTAGGAAGAATGCAGTGCAGTTCTTTATTTGGAGTCCTTCCCAGTGTGTGAATTGACAGCAATGGTCCTACTGACTCAGAATCAAAGTCCACTTATGCCTAAGTAATGGAAGATCTCAATATGAAAAATAGATATGGCCCAGCAAAAGACCATTTTGCAAAGGCTTTCATAGCTAAACGCCTGATCTCAGATGAGAACCTACCTAAGGATGAACAATTGTTAACTCAGTATTATGTCCCCACTAATCAAGTGCATACTATATAATATCATTTTAAAATAATCTAGCCTGTTTTTCACTCCAAGACTCTTCAACTTTCATAAGAAGGAATTCTTCACTGTTCTTGCAAAGCCTAAATTTACCTCTTCCCACATTCAATAAAAGATAGCAATGTGCAAAAAGTTTGGAGAAGACCTTGAGTTCCTTTCTGCTGAATGATAGAAACATAAATTAGGGACAGTGAAGCTGGGGTAAAAAGCAAAAATCAGGGGAACAGCATATAACAGCATATTATTCTTTTTTCTATTGTTTCCTATTCAACAAGCAATGAATTAATCTGTGGCCTTCCAGAAGTGTTGGATTTCAGACCCATATCCTTATCAATATGCTACTGCCTGGGAAATATACGGGCTATTGTGATCAACATATGTGGGAGACAACAGATTGAGGAAACTGTTCAAGGCTATAGTCATTTCTAATTCTTCACAGAATGAATCCCACACAAGAGTTCATCACATGTTTTTGTAACATAATGTGGGACAACGCATTTCCACATCAAAAAGTATTTTTTAAAAAATTGGATGGATGTCTTTTTTGAAATAGGATAGATGCATTCTTTGAAATAAAATATGTTTTTAAAGAATATACTCAAAGATAGACATTAATAACTTATCTGTCTTGTTTAAATCTGATGGGCTATAGATTTAACTAATGTAAAATACTCACTTTCAGTGCATTATTTTCAAGTGTCATCAGTTGTCTTTAGAGAAATGATTTTCTTCTTTTATGCCTTCTTCATTCTTGCATCTTTCTGCCTCATTGACTAGCCATTTCTCCTCAAAACCTCTATCTTTTATGTGAGAGCTTGCTTCTCTCTCCTGCTGCTATTTTTCTTTAATTTATTCACCATGGAACAACTCCAGACCCTTGTTTTCTATAATTTATACAATGTGCTATCTCCTGCCTTGAGTTATTTAATTCTGTGTAGGACCCAAGACACTTTGTTATTGTATACACACACAGCTGTAACATCAAGCAAGAAAGATGATTAGACACTGGAAAAATAAATAAAAGAGAGCAGTTAGAATCAGGTGGGGTGGGCTGGGGAATGAAGTCAATGGAAATAGTCCTACTCTTTCTGTGAGATTCTTTTGTATCACTCTACCACTCAGACTTTGTCCCATGTTTTCGATAAAAAAAGCAAAAATCAGATAGAGGCCATGTTTTTGAAGTTTATTTTCTTACAGATCTTTAGCAGCAGATTAGAAGGATTATTAATGACTGGCATGTTCTGACCAAATAAAAAGATTTCTTCTGTGTTTTTATAGAAAGGAACAATGTGGAGGCCCTTAGTTCTTTTACTGGGGGAAGGTGTTGAAATATTTTGGATATTTATGTGAGCACTTCTAATGGATGAATTTCATGAGTGAGGATTATGAAGCATGTTTTATACCACAATTTAGTAGAGGAAACACCGTGGAGTAGGAGCTCTGTTTATCTGGGAAAAAGGCAGAAGAAAAATGATTTAAGATAATTGTCTACAGAGTCAGATTAATGCCAACTGTTGCCCTAAGCAGAGCCTAACAATAGTGCCCCTAAGTGAAAAGACATTAAGAGTTCATAAGTGCTGAGAGCCTCTTTGGTGGAGTGGTTAAGACACCAGGATAGAAACCAGGAGACAGTGAATTCTAGTCTCACCTTAGGCACAATGCTAGCTGGATGACCTTGGTCAGTCAGTCTCTTTCAGCCCTAGGAAAATGGCAATGGGAAACCATTCTGAAATTTTGCCAAGAAATCTGGAGGGTTAGTAGCATTGCATTCACACTTTGAATATTTTTGCCAGTCATTCTAGAAATATTCATCACTTTTCCCTTCACTTCCAAGGCATGGAATAAATTCCAGATAGCTTAATTGTCCTCAGGCAAAATGATTGATGGTTTAGGAAGCTAGAAACCTTTCATTAAGGAAATTAATTAAGACATGTATCTTTCTGCTGCTGCTTTTAAGACTTGGAGAACTGAAAATTGGATACAAGTAATAATTGAAAATTCAAATCCGGGAATTATTACATACCAATTGATACTGCATTTGTATGTTTTAGCCTTGCTTATTTTTTCCCCTACAAGTTGAAGAAAAAGCTGTTTTAGAAAATGAATTTTCTTGAGAACAACAACAACAAATCCTAGAGTTAACAAGTTCAACTTCTATCAGAATAAAATATTACAAAATGATTTGTATAATTAAACAAATGTGGTTCATATCTTGGTAAACATGCATAAGAAGCACATGCATTATGTAACTCAAATATTTGTTTTTATTTAACAGAATTTACTTTGGAAAAACTACTTGATTTGCGATCACTTGACAATGGATGCATACAGCATTATAAATGGATATGTTTGTTTCTGTGTCAACCAAGTGGTGAAGACATACGGAATTTGTGGGAAGAGAAGTTGGTTGTTTACAACCTACAGTGACCTTTTCAATGTCTGATGCTGGTGTTTGCCTGCAAAAACAATAAAGCTATGAAGCGACATTCCTTAGCAGAAGATGTGTGGGCTTCTTTTTGTATATAATTCTGTTTCTTCCTCTGCCTCTCTTTCTTTGGCAATTGTGAAGATTCTTTCAATTCCATGAGTGTTAGTCAATGAACAATGCATTAATTAAGCCAATAATAAGTTCATTGTACTTACATCAAGAATTCACAATGTGGGAGTGATGATCTTGATTTTATATAAAATATGAAGAGTACCACCACACACAGACATCCATCTTCATTGTTTCATGCACCCATTAGCAAGTGATGAAAAACGATTTCTCCTCACATTTCTTGGAGTGCTTATTTTAGTTAGGAAAGAAGAAGACTGGTATAAGGAGTTTAAGGATGATATCACTTCAATAGGGATCAGTAAAAAGCACCACACTGAACACTGTAAACTTACAAGAAAGGATTGAAGTGTGGCATGTGATCTCTTTCACATATATTAAATACATGACTCTTTGTCCATTCTTTTTAATAAGCAAAGTAAAACCTCCTATTGTTAAACTGCATAACCATTGAGTAACTAAATGCATAACCAAAAGCATGTTTTTAAGTTGATTCTTGCTTATTTTTCATTTACTATCATGAAGTGAATTATAATGATTTGTAGGTTTATTTATCTGTCTTCTTCCTAAGGAGGCCACAAGAAGTGGGCAGAAAAGATAATAGCTCAGGGAATTAAAATAATTCCTTGAGCAGAAAAAAACTAGGTGGCAATACATAGATGCTCTAAATACTGGATGACATCAAGATAATATATTTAACATAATTATTTATAAAACATAAATGGATTCTCTTTCTCTCTATGTATGTGCACACACTCACTCTCTCTCACTCACACACACAGATATATTTGTGTGTGTACTCTGCAATTAATAAAAGTGCACAATACAAATTTTGTGCAAAACAGAAAATAATTTATTTATATTTCACAGTGTAAGAGTATACAGATATTCCTCAACCTACAACAGCATTTAGTGACTGTTCAAAAGTACAAAGACACTGAAAAAAGTGATTTATAACCATTTTTCATCCTTATAACCATTGCAGTGTCCTGATGGTCATTTGATCAAAATTCACTTGGCAACTATTTCATATTTATGATGGTTGCAGTGATCACCTTTTGTAACTTTTTGTCAAGCAAAATCCATGGGGAAATCAGATTACTTAACCATGTTATTAACTTAACAACTGCAGTGATTGATTTAATGACTGTGACAAGAAAGGTCGTAAAATGGGGAAAAAAACTCACTTAACAAATTAAACTCATAAAAAAAGAATAGCAATAGAAATTTTGGGCTCAATTGGGTTCTAAGTCAAGAACTAACTGTATCCAGCCTTTATATTGAAGCCTTTTAACTAAAAAAAAATGTCATGCGGTTATTCTTAACCATTATTCCAAAATTATTTCAGGAAGGCATTAGACAAGGAAAATGGGATTGTCTAAGAATTTAAGGTTTTAGTGTACATGAACAAGTGTTTCTGATTGAATAGCTTATATTAAATCATATATACTCAAGGAAGAATGCTAACAGAAAAAAGAATTATCAGTTCTTAAAGTAGCTTGTTCATTATTGAGATAATAATGAGACTGTGCCAAACCATTTTTAGCCTTACTCATTTTTAGTTTGCTTAATTACTGGGCTCACCTAAGTAAATGTAATATATATCCTTGAGAGAAGAAATATATCACATGTTCCTAGGAACATTTCATTATTGTTTCTCACTGAAGTTATTTAAAACTAATTTTAAACCCTTCATATAGACTATAAAATAGAGAAATCAGATATTATTGCATATTTTAAGATATAATATTTGGTATAAATTTGTCTATTTTTAAGGTATGAAACTAAAAGTTGCACACATTGGCAAGTCAGAATGACCCCTAGCTCAATTTGACTGTTATGATTCACAGACCCACCACATATTCTTGCAACTTTAAACATAAATCTGGAACTTTGTGGTTAGGGTTAGATGATTGCTCAGAAAGTATATATTATAAACACATTGTACATGGGACGATCTCTTTCAAAGAAAAAGAGAAAAAGAGACTTCTAATGAATAAGGTGGAGTGTTCACTTTCCTATTAAATAAGAATGCATAAACCATTCAGAAATGTACTTTGTGAAGTGATCTTCAGAATCCACTGTTTGAAAATAATACGACACTTCAAGGCTCTTATTTCTGGTCTTCTGAGCATTCATGTGCGTGCCTAGAAGACCCAGTGCTGCTTGATTTTGGTAACAATCTTGGCAGAAGAATCTTCTATCCAATGGCATTTGCTGCTCCAATGCTTTGAAAAGGTGAAAAGTGGTGTGGGTGAAGGTTCTACCTTGCATTGTACAGTTATGACTCTGGGGATCTGCATCCTCCTTGTCTTCCTACACTTCAGGAAAGTCCCAATAAAGAATGTCTGTCAAATGCCTTTTTTCAGACTGAAAAGGCTTCAGAGTGATGGACAAACGTGAAATAGAAAACAACAGCAACAGCACTTTCCACTATTTCAAATATTAAAGGTAAGTTCAAAAACATCACTGAGAAAAAAAGGTAATAAACCAAAAAACCCCTTTACAGGGGTTAAAAAATTGCAAGATATGTCAGTACAATATTACTTGCATGCAACATAAACTTGGACTTATTTCAAAGTTCAAGCATTGTCCTTATGTATGAAAGCTAATGGTAGTGCTACGGGTAGTGGTGATGGTGATTACAATGATCACCTGAAAACATCACACACACACACACACACACACACACAGACAAGAAAATAAGCTACATAAATGTGCATCGTGGTGCCAAAATGAGCATAGGAAGTAAAATATATTCAAAAGCTGTGTATATTCTTGGAAAAAAACTTATAAAAATGTATTTATTTTCCCTGCAAATCTTCAAATCAATACAGAAGAAGATTGAGTTTAAGGGTACAACATTTTGAAACAGATAGAAGCTGAAATAGACAGGTTCTCATAACAGGAGACTGGTATATAGAAACAATATTTTTTCCAATAATTTTATTGGAACCTCTTATTTATAAGGGTAATAACAGACAGTAGATATTAATTACAAAGCAACCTATTACACTCAACTGAACATTTCCAAAAAGAAATCTATTCAGCCAAAATAACCATTAAACATAATCAGAGATTGTTATTGTTCAGTGTTACATTGTGTCTGCCTCTTCACAACCTCATGGACCATAGCATATCAGTCCCCCCTGTCCTCCCCTGTCTTCTGGAGTTTGCCCAGATTCATGTTCATTGTGTTGATGACAACAACACATATATCTAACCATCCCAATCTCCTTTTACCTTCAAACTTTCCCAATATCAGAGTTTTTTCCAATGAGCCCTCTCTTCTCATTAGGTCACCAAAGTATTTCGGCTTCAGCTTCAGCATCTGTTCTCCCAAAGAACAGTCAGGGTTGATTTCTTTTAGGACTGATTTGATCTCCTTACAGTCTAAGGGGCTTTAATTTAAAATAGTATTGTTTAATACTCCTAAATATTAATTAAATTAACATTTAAATTAAATTAAATGCTAATTTAAAAGACATCCTTTGTATGGCTTTTTCAGTTTTTAAATAATCATCCAATTCCATTTGTAAATCCAATATTTTTATTATAAGTATAAATTATTATTTCAGGTGCTCCTTAAAGTCCATTTCAGTTAAATTAGAATAAATTTGTATGCTTAATAAAAGATTTTGGTTTCAGCATAAATAACTCAAGTATTTCTTGGACCCAAGTATCAAATGCTTCCTTTAAAATTGCCATATGGATCTCTCTAATGATCAATCTTCCAAGTCTTCTTATTAACTTGGAATGTAAGCAGATAATTTTTCCCATGTGAGAGTTTTTTCTAATTAACTTCATTGTATTTCAAAGTCTTTCTTTATATCAAATTCATCTGAACTCTTAGAATTTAAAAACTTTTTTAGCAATAATATTATATGCAATCCTTTTGTTGTATATTTCAGAAAATAAAGAAAGTACAAAGCTGGAAACATGCAATTTTCTTTCTTTTTAAACAGATCAAAGAGTAATTTGCCCATAAAGTGTTGGACTTGCAGTTCTGAAGGTTTTTTCATTCTGAAAATAATGATGATGATGACGAAGACAACAACAACAAACTAACTCCAATGTGGTTAAAAAGATGAGGTTTGGTTTAAACTTTAAGTCTATGAAAGGCAACATTAATGGGTCAGAGAATGGCAACTCCCAGCTGATTGCAAGTGACCACAAACATTAGTTTCAGGCAACTCACAAACTCCCCAGATGTTCAAATTGCATGAGGTTAATGTCAAGTTTTTTTAATCTAGAAATAATCTTTGGCAATATGTATCAAGATACTATCCAGATGTCTTTTGGCACAATACCTGCAGCTGGAAGTGGGGTGTCATTTAACTACCCCCACTGGAAAGATCCTCAATGAATCTTGAGAATGAACAACACTTACTGGACAAGTGTGACCCCATGGGGGGGGCTGAATTAATTGGTGTGTCCATGCATGCATGCATGCTTGGTGGAATGATACAAATGTGGAAGGAAATGTTAGTTTGATGTGCAAAGCACAATTTATTTAAAAGTGCAAACCACAATTTAATCCAAAGATCATGCAGGACTTCGGAAATAATTTGGGGAAAATGCTTCGGGACACACAAAAACATATGTATAGCAGCTGCCAACCAGCCTTAAAACAACAAAGTCACACAGCTGTTCTGCACAGCTGTCATATAACACTGGTAAAATGGAAGCAAAGCAAAGCAAAGCAAAGCAAAGCAAAGCAAAGCAAAGCAAAGCAAAGCAAAGCAAAGCAAAGCAAAGCAAAGCAAAGCAAAGCAAAGCAAAGCAAAGCAAAGCAAAGCAAAGCAAAGCAAAATCTTGTTTAACTTGCTTCCCTGACTCTTTTGAATCTCTGTCCGGAACTTATTTTGTGGATTAATTAAAGAGCCACATATTCTTTCCAATTTTATGATATTATGTTTTATGACATGCTATATGTTAATTTCTTTTTCTTTCTTCTTCAATGTATAAAAATTCCTCATTTCTTTTGATATCTAACACAGATAAAATGTGTGAAACTTTAATGAGTTAAATTTTAATTATAGATGCAAAGCCATCCAGACTTCTATTTCTCCCTCTGAAAACATTTGCTTTAACTCCTACACAATCCTTTCTTCTAACCTGTTCATGCTGCAAGCTGTCTTGTATTCTTGACATATCTTCATAGAAATTTTTGAATTCAGGAGTCCTTGAAAAAAAGAAAAGAAAAGCCATTTCTATTCTTACTTTCCATAAGCTTACCCCAAAATGTATATAAGAATAGTTGTATTTCAGAGGAATGCAGAATATCCTATATGAAACATATTTTAAAAATATTTAAATCTTGTATACAGGTTATATACAAGTTGTGAGAAATAATAATGAAAGAATAAGAAAACTAAATACTGGATTGGATTTTGCATCTTGGGAATCTTTTTATTCAAGGCCTCAATATGTCAAGGGTATACTAAAACAGAACAACTTTGTAAGAATTTATTAGAATGAAAACTTTACTTAGACAAAACATCATACCAAATTTGTCAAATGTTTATAATTGTCAGTATGACCAGAAATATAGATTTGCAGTAGAAGTCTACAAGAATCAGACCGCTTTGGGGATTTTTTGCTGAATTATAACATAATACTATAATTCTGCCCAGAATATTGGGGACAATAAGATGATTCTGTAAACTGCTTTAGAGAGTGCTGTAAAGCACTATGAATTGGTATATAAGTCTATGTGCTATTGCTATTACTATATCCTTTGAAGTTTAAGAGTGGTAATCATAGTGTTATGGTGGTTCTCTTTTCTCTGCAACTTGTTCCTGACAATGTTGGTAGAGAGCAAGAGAGCTAGCTCAAGACAGGGTTCATCTGACTTAACTTTGTCTCTGTTCCTATGTAAAATCAATATGTTAATGATACCTAATTGTACATCTCTATTGTAGGCCAACCAGTGATGCTCAAAGACCTTTTACTCTATCTGGAAACTATGGTTGATGGGGAAGTCAGAGTAAGAGATGGGGAAGTACAGGTTTCAGTTAAGCTGAAACAAGACTGAGTGGCTTTGGGCTTTGGGGTATGTGGGAGTTCCCAACTTTGAGCCTGGGTGAAGTTGTATTCCCTAATTCAACTCAACTAAGAATTCTTGAATTCTCAGTTCCTTCTAGAACAACCTATAGCAGCTATGTCCAAGAGACTCTTTGCATGAATCCAATTTGTTTATTTATTAAAAATATTTATATGGCCACTCAATTCACACACAGGTTCTTTTATGGGATTTTAAAAAAATTCGCATAAAACTCCACAACATAAAATCTCATAAACTCTCCCCTTCTCCAGCAGCAGCAATACAAGCAAATTAACCACTTGATCAGCTCCATTTAAGATCCCCATGCTTGTTGACAAAATTATGCCTTTAGCACCTTTTAGAAAAGCAACAAGATCAGGGCCAATTGAACTAAGGGGGATTGTGTTCCACAGAAAAAGGGCTACCACCAAGAAGCAACTGGTGTTGTTCCCAATGCCTTCTGACCTGTGCTCATGTATTGATTCATATGGATCTGTACTGTGACAACTATGATGCTTGATTGGACTTGTGTTGTGGGGAGGTAGGTTATCAAAGTATTTGGATGGTACTATTGCCTTGTGCGTACCTTTCATGATCAGTTAGGGTTACAGTTAGGGTCAGTCTGAATGGGAGCCTGCTGCTAATAGATGGTTCATCTGAATTGCTAGGCATTCATGGGCTGCTATTAGTCTGTTTAGCCAATAGATATGGAACATGGGTAGGCCAGGCATTGTCCAACTCTTCATGTTCTTGATCCGCTGTTGGATGTTTGCTGTTTTGCTATTACATGTCTTCTCTTTCTCCCATATGCTTTTCCAGTGCTGTTCAGTTTCTGTTGTTGGTATTCTGCTATTACTATGTTGCTGCATTGTAGTTGGACTACACCTTAGATGGCTCTTTCGAGAACAAAGCTTTTATCTTGGCCTCTGCTTCTCTAGCGTATCTCCTTAGTCTGATAGCCAGTGCTTGGAGCCTTTGTTTAGCAGTTTCTATGGCTTAAGATGGAGTCAGTCCTTGTATTTTTCCAGTAGCTAAGTCTTATCCCTAATCTTCACACCCTTTTGTAATTCTACCAACTGACTAACCTCTCTCTGAGGTGCCTTGATCTTAGTCTCTAACTTCATTTTTTGGGGGAAAATGGGGGTGGGGGTACATGCTGCTGTTCTTGATCATGTAGCTGATTATAATGGCTGTAGTATATGCCCGTTCTTGGTTTGAGTTATGGTGGTATTATTATACACGCACACATGAAATCAGATCTGTAAAATTAAAGCAGTTTTTGTATATTTGGTTATCTAGGAAGTGAATATACTAATTTAATTGAACAAGAACTCATTCTGCTTCCAACTTTTATTCTCTTCTTTTACATATTCTGAGGTGCTTTAGAGTTAGCATAACCATCTTTTAAAAAGAGATGTGAATAACATTAAGATTACCAAATTACTGTTTGAAGCCTGAACATACAGAAGAAAAGCAATGTGAAGAAATTGTTTACTGTGCTTTAGGAGTTAGGAACAAAAAACAGACGTTCAAAGAAATATTCTTGCATTAGCTACTCTCTCCCAACTCCAAACTCATCCAGAATGATTAGAACTTGCAAGAATATCCCTAGGAGGTCAAAGTAAAGAATGAAAGGAAGCCTATATTCCTTAATAGAGCTATAAATGAGCATGTCCTAGAAAATAATCATATAGAGTGATAGACCTCCTTTGCTTCCAGTTGAAGTCTTTTTTTCCAAATGTATCTTGATTAGCACTACTTTCCTTTCCTTAGAAAAAACTAAAACCTATTTTTTGCATAAATTTAGCTGTACTTTAACTTTCAATGTGATTGTTCTATGGATAGTGATACATCATAGATCTTATACTTCTCTCCAAACTGAAGTACTTACAAAACAGTTTTCCATCAGGTTAGTTTTATGGAATGCTAGTTTCCACTCAGACTGACTCAACATTCTCAAAGTAGTTTCAGATTTCTTTGGAAGGATAAATTGATAAGCACTTGAACAAATTGGAATTAATATTCTTCTTTCCATCACATTTTAGGAAAACTGTCCCATTGTTTTCCCTATTAATATGTGTGAAAGGTCTCTTAAAAACTAATTCTGTTTAAAATAACTATGAAAGAGAGAGAGGGATTGAGGGAGGAAGGAGAAAGATACATACACACACACACACACACACATATCAATGGTTTTATAAGCACAAGAGATAATAAATGAAATTCTTGTTTTGATTGCTTTTATATCCTCAAAGATCATCGAGCTTGTTTGCAAAAGTCCAGATGACAACTAGATAATAGAAAGAGATATTGAAAATTCTTTGAATTTATTCTGGAATCTGGAATTCTGGACCTGAAGAGTTTTGAATGCTATCTGAGCTTGATTATTTTCTTGCAGATATTTCATTACCCAAACTAGGTAACATCATCAGTACCAGTCACTTCTGCAAGAAAACAACCAAGCTCAGAGAGCACCAAGAACTCATAATTTCAACCCACAACTACAAATATTTTCCTTTATTGGTATTCTAGCTGCAATCAAAGATCTCTTCCAATTTACAAAATACACTTTCTACAACTCAACAATGACAAGATCAACAATAATAGCTGTAACTGTTCTAGTTGGGAGAACCTGGATGGGTAATGACTGAGGCGAGGCAGAGGAATCTTTAACTCTGTTTAATTAGTAACAACTAACAGGCAACATGAACAGCAGAAACCGGCAACAATAACATTCTGTCAAGCAGCTATTTATATACTATATAGCAGATGTCAGTGGCTTAGCCAATAACATGGGTTTATTTTCCAGCTGGCTAAGCTGGCATGGCTCAGCCAATGGAAGGAGTGTCTGCATGCATGCCTGATGACAGTGCATTCTCAGGTATGCAACACTCCTTTCCCCCCAGGATTGAGCATGTGTAAACTTGCAAATACACGGGCGGGCGGCGGCTCTGTCCAGATCGCTGCACTACTGGAGTGACCCTAGCCAGTGGAGGAGGCTGTTGCGCCTGTGTCTCAAGAATAGACTTTGTCTGATGCATCTGTTGCAGGAAAAAGGCCTGTGTATATAGGTAAGTCTGTATCCATTATGCAGGGGGGCATGTCATTTGGTGGGGCCTCATTAGTACTGGGATCATTTGGGACCCAGTCTGGTTGAGTGGTGGAGGTGAACACTCACCCTTGGAGCTAGTCGATGTGGCGACACCAGCTCCTCCTGTCTTCGAGCTTGACCCTGTAAGAAGGTGGGCTGGTTACTAAAGTTACTTGTCCTTGCTACCAAGGTAAGCTACTTGCTACCGGGGCTTGCCCACATAGTTTCTGGCATAGACTTTATCCCCAACTTTGAAAGTTCTGACCTGGCTGGTTGAGTCCGGGGTGGTGGTGGTAGAATCAGATGAATAATTGGGGTGCAGCATATCCAAGGTGATCTGTAGTCACTGGCCCATCAGCACTTCGGCAGGGCTATGATTGGTTGATGGGCATGGGGTTGCATGTTGGGCCAGGAGGTACTTATCTACTTTCTCATGCCATTTTCCTGACCCCAGTTTGGACAAAACATCCTTGGCTGAGCAAACTGCATGTTCCACCAGCCAATTGCTGGCACAGATCTGCCCCCAGACTCACCTATAGACACAGGCCTTCTCCCTTCAGCAGATGTATCAGATGATGTCTCCTTGCAGTCACCAGGAGTTCCTGAGGCACCGGTGCAACAGCCTCCTCCCCCGGGTTAAAGTGACTTTATCGATTTGGATATAATTTCTTTCTGTAGCTGATAGGGTCCTTGAAAAATAGGCAATGTGAGCCTCAGCCCCATCAGGTAGTTTGTGACTCAGAACAGCTCCAATGCCATAGGGTGAGGCATCACAAGCTTGGGTGATAGGGATGTTATGGCTGTATTGCCATAGTACTGCATCAGAGGTGAGCAGGGTTTTTTTACTGCTGTAAAAGTGTTGGCCTCTTCCCCCTCCACATACCCAGGGTGTTTTGGTGTCTAACTACTTGTAAAGTGGCTCAGCCACAGAGGATTTATGTGGCAGGAAAACACTACAAAAATTAAGCAACCCAGGAAATCTTGTTTGCTTTTGCAACTGGGGGCAGGTGCCTTTTTAATGGCCACTACTTTAGAAGAAGTAGGGTTCAGGCCAGCAATGAGTCCTCCGGGATTGGGCGGCTTATAAATCACAGAAATAAATAAATGAGGAATCCTAAAAATTCTACCTGGGCACCCTGAATTTACATTTGGACTTCTTTAGTTTAAGTCCATTTTGCTGGAAACAGGATAGGACCGTTCGTAGACGTTTGATGAGAGTTGCTTGGCTATTGGCCAAAACTAAAGCATCATCAAAATAGGGTACAATGCCAGGAATACTCTGCAGCACTCGTTCTATGAGGCTCTGAAATAGGCCAGGGGCTACACTAACTCCAAATTGAAGGCCGTGGCATTTAAATGATCCCCGGTGCATGATGATGGTTTGAGCCTCAGCTGTGACATCATCAACGGGGAGCTGCTGGTAAGCCTGCACCATGTCCAATTTAGCAAAAATAGTGCCCTGGCCAAGTGAATGCAGTAGGTGCTGGACTACAGAGGCTGGATAGTGGTTTGCCTGTAAGGCACAATTCATTGTGCACTTATAGTCAGCACAGAGGTGTATGTAGCCATCAGGCTTGATGGCTATCACAATGGGAATCTCCAATTTTGCATGCTCAATGGGCTCGAGGATGCCTGGGGCTATTAACTTGTCAAACTCCTGATCCACTTTAGAAAGGAGGGGGAAGGCTTGAGTCGGATGGGGACAACTTGGGGGTCTAAATTAAAGGAGATGGGGTCCCCATATATTTATCTAACTTGTCATCAAAAACGTCTGAGTACTCTTTGGCCAATGCGTCAAAATCATCTGAGGTGGTCAAGTGGATGCCAATGATGCTGAGTCAGTGCAGCCATCCTTAAAAGAACAGGCAGTTGCCTCTTAACCAAGATGTATTTGCTTTGATCAAGGCGATGTTCAGCTCAATGGCAGTGACTTAGCTGTTCTGTCACCTCAGTATCCCATCCTTGTCACCAGTGTTCTAGTCAGGAGAACCTGGGTGGGTAATGACTGAGGTGAGGCAGAGGAACCTTTAACTTTGTTTAATTGGTAACAGCTAACAGGCAACATGAACATCAGGAACCAGCAACAATAACATTCTGCTATTTATATATAGTGCTTCATAATAAGGTAGGGATAATGGAGAAATCTCAGCCCCTCTGCATTGGACATTTCATACTTATTGAAAAAAATGGCCTGCTGATACCTTGGTGTAATTATTTCAGTGCATGGAATTGGACAATCCAGATTTTGTGAACTGTAATCTTAACACAGAGTATAAGCACGAGAATGGAAACAAATGGCTTTGGGCTGATCTAGCAGGACTCTATGTTCCTTTGGAGAAAGGCTAATACAACTGGCACTTTAAGGAACTTAAGGGGTCTTTGGTTTAGGCTTTGTCCAGTTAGACAACTCCTTTTGTTGATGTTCAGCAATGTGGAAAATTGTATATAGGGTGTGTTTTTTAAAGGTAAATTTGCATAACAAGATAACATTTTATTTTTTTATGCATGCCTCAAAGTTGTTCTGATTTAAAAAAATCTGAGGTATTGCTGAAAATATTTTATATTAAACAGAGAAGTTTGGAGTTGCTACTTGACTTTATTGCTTAACCCTATCAGATGCGAGGACAACAGAGAATTGTAACTAGGAATGTTCTTAGACTGATACAAACAAGAGTGACAGTAACAATAAAACAGGTTATTTTTCTTCTGTACAGCCATGCATATACAATTGATAATGTCATTTTTGATGGATAGTCACATGAAAGTAGAAAAGATCCTAAGTGGAATAAAAAACTGTTTTAAGAAGGAGGAGGATTGCCATTTTAGTTAGAGACAGGCAATTTAAAAGTTCTATGGGAGTAGAACTATCAGTACTCTTAGGGTAGAATTACCTAATCAGCATCTTTTTTTTTTTTGCTGTAACTGATAATTCCAACTAGACTATGCAAGTAATTTCCATAGAAGAATATAAATGCACATTAAGATAAATCAGTATATAATGTTTTAACTGCACACTGACTGCTGTTTTCAATGGTGGAATTCGACATTTTTTTACTACCGGTACTGTGGGCATGGCTTTGTGGGCATGGCTTTGTGGGTGTGGCAGAGGAAGGATAGTGCAAAATTCCCATTTCCTCCCTAGCCCACTAACCTGCTTTCCAGTTCTGTTCTCCTGTTCAGGGTAGCAAAAGAAGATCAGGTGGGAGGCTGGGAGGCAGCAGGGGTGGGGCCACCCTATTTGCCAATTCTTTGAACTACTCAAAATTTCTGCTACCGGTTTTCCAGAACCTGTCAGAACTGGCTGAATACCACCTCTGATTGTTTTGGGATTTCTAATTGTAAGGTCATTTTTAAAATTGTTTTTAAAATTGTTAATGCCAATTATTTTTAATTTGGATTATAATGTTCTAGCAGTTAATCTCTCTTTCCCTATACTTAATTTCCAAATACCTCCAAAAACCTCTTAAGCTGTTTTATCTATAGGCAATGCTTACAGGTGAACAAAAATGAAAAGCAATGAAGGATCAAGCCGCATATTGAAATTGGAACTCAGACCATCAGTTCCATCTTCTAGGTCTTTAAATAGTTAATCTTAATATGACCTATCCTCCATGGTATAAAGTAATGGAAAACTAGTTGTTTGCTTTAGGCATGGTTTAGGCATGGTTATATGTCAAGATTTTTTTAGTTAATCACAGGTGCTAGTGCAGGTGTTGGCAATGATCTTTATACAAAATGTGGTACATGAAAAAGATGTCAGCATTAACGGTAAAGGAGACTGATCACCAAACATTTCAGAATGCATTTGGCTGTCTGTTTCCTCAATATGCCACATTATTCCATGAATGATTCTTCCAGGTCTTGCAGTTGAATATGCAGTAATTTTGTACTGTAGTTATGTGCTTTGACTTAAATTTTGCATTACTTAAATACAGAAGCATAAATCAAGGAAGAGTAAAGTAAGTATAAGGAAATCATTTTGTGCTTTTTAATTTTATTATATATTTAAGAGAAACATAAAAGTAGAATTAACTCAGTGGGAATGATATACCGAAGCAGTGTATATGCATATCTCCCAGAGCTACAATGATGTGAATTATATACTGGTAATCCTGGATTTGCAACAAGTTTGTTTAGTGAATGTTCAAAGTTATAATGTACTAAAAATTAATTATGACCATTTTTCACATTTAAGACCATTGGAGCATCCTTGTGGTCACAAGATCAAAATTCAGATACTTGGAAACTGACTCATATTTATAACAGTTGCAGTGTACCAGATCATGTGATCTCCTTTTGTGATCTTCTGACAAGCAAAATCAATGGGGAAATCAGATTAACTTAATAACTGTGACTAACTACAATGATTCCATTAACAACTATGGTGAGAAAGACCATAAAATAGAGCAAAACTCATTTAACAACTCCTCACTTAGCAACAGAAATTTTGGACTCAGATGTGGTTGAGGAATAGCTGTATTGCATCCCCTTCTTTGCAGATGCAAGTGCAATTAGAACATTTGTCCCATTTTCATGATGATAAGAACATGGATAAACAAGAACAAACAGGTTTTAAAAATTAAATTAATTTGGACTCAACACAAAAGGGACTCATTTTCACAGGTAGTACCAACTAATGTACAGAATGAGTATTAAATAGAAAATATTGAAAGAAAGATTGGAAAGAAAGCAGAGGCAGTAGAGATGAAACTACTAAAATCCTGAAAAAGAGAGAAATTGAAATTGTAAAAAGAAAAAAAAAGAAAAACAAAATTATTGACAAAATGGAAGCAATGATGCTTACAAGGGGGGGGGGAGTACAAAGAGGCATCGATAATGTTCCTGGTGTAAATTAGATTCAAGTAGATTTCTTTTTTGTATTTTTCCCCTCCTACATTCATTTCTCTGTTTTTTACTTATGTGTTTCTGTACTTTGCATAAGGTTGCCTACCTTGAAATGAAATAGTTAGATCGGCATGTCTGCCCTATGTATTTGGTTCTTAAGCAGTATACTTTTTTTTAAAGGAACAGGAAGAACAGCAAAATAAATCCTCTAGCTTGAGCAGTTTTGAAATGCTGCTAATGGTCTCAAGTTCCTTCTGATATTGGATTGATTCAAAATGCTAATGACTTGGAGATAAAAGCCTTTGCAGTCCATCAATAATGCATTGAGTTAGTCAGTCCCTGATGTATGTCAGGGTGGTCTTCTATCTCTCACTATTTCTACTTTTTATAGCTCTTCTTTGGATGAATTCAACTCAAATTAACGCAAGGGCTTTTAGTATAAATATTATATACTCTAAGGGTTTTTTTTTTTTGCTTCAAGCACTTATTATTTATAATTTCTTTAATACATTTCAGTTTGCTCAGTACTTTTCAGTTTTCTCATAATAACAATAGATTTATAGTTTAAAAGAAAATGTGATGTTGAAGGCATCCTAGTGCCCAACATGGGCTGAAGGCCATGAAAGGAAACACCTTGTAGAATGGTTAATCTCTTTCACATCATCTGTCTACTAATCTGGTCCTCAGATATGTAGGTTGTTAAGATTCCAATAAGTAAAATTTTACATTGACAAATGCTCCAAACACATAGATTTCAAGGATTTGCTTTAAGACCTGCTAGGAAAATAAAGTTGAATGTGTGGATAAAAATGTTGTTCAAAATTTGGTAAATCCTTGACTGTTTTTGACTTCTTGTTCAAATTGTCTTACATATTATTGACAAGACTTTGACAGTGATGTAAACATTATTGCCATCCAGGAGAGCCTTCTATTGATATATCTGCCACTTACTGTGAGAAAGTGAAGCTGAGGTTGTTTTTTATGCTTGAAAAAGGAACTTCAGACAGCAAAAATATTTCCCATGTTTGCCTTAAGGCAAGGCTCAGTTCATCCCTTTTCCCAAGGAACATAATATGAGGGGAAAAGGACTCATTTTGGAGGTAGGTTGCCAATTTTTTTACTACTAGTTTGGGTACACTCATGCGCGTACCACCCAGGCAGGTGGGTGGGTGGGCAGAGCCTCCTGCCACCGCTACTACCAGTTTACCCGATCCGGGCCAAACTGGCAGCAAACTGGTTCATTTGTTATTCCAATACCAGTGGTGGGTTTCAAAAATTGTTTGAACCTACTCTGTGGGTGTGGCCTCCTTTGTGGGAGTGGCTTGCCGCCCATGTGACTGGATATGAATAGGCCAATGACACCTGTCAGAACCACCTTAAATTACCTCGCACACAGCACTGGCATGCATAAGAATATGATGTAAACTTGTTTTTTAAAAGGCATCTTTGGTTTACTTTAAAACAACTTCAACACACGCAATGTTCTGATTGCATCACAAATGCAATAGTCATCCTTATCTTTCACAGAAGCACTGAGTTTTATAAATATGAGCATGATAGTGTAGAATAATCATATCCAAGGATACCAACACCACAGTTTGCTGAGAGAAATAGCACATTGTCAAACATCCTTGCTGGGATTTCTGTCTAGCTAATGGAGCCACATCTACCCTATTTATCCCACTCAGGCCCTTAGCCTACAAAAGAGAAAGCTAGAACAGTGTGAGGGTGATGGTAGGAAAAAGGCAAGCAGATAAAGAAGCAAGAAGCAACATCTAGATATTTACAATCATTACAGGCAAGCAAGAGGGATATCAACGAACTGTCAGAACCACATTACTATTTGGAGCTTGTTTAAAGCTTGAACTGCTAGCAATAGCAATAGCACTTAGACTTCTATACTGCTTCACAGTGCCTTACAGCCCTCTCTAAGAGGTTTACAGAGTCAGCATATTAACCCCAACTATCTAGGTCCTCATTTTACCCACCTCGGAAGGATGGGAGGCTGAGTCAACCTTGAGCCAGTGAGAATTGAAGTGCCAAATTGCAGTTAGCCAGCAGTCTGCAGAAGTAGTCTGTAGTATATATTCTAACCACTGTGGCTTTTCTGATAGCAACCAGAAGAGGAGCAACCACAGAAGCAACACCTAATCCCAACAAGTGAAAGAACTTTTGGAGGAAGGCAAAGGTTACATGCCACTTTACAAATTTTAAGAATTTTATTTGTTTTAAGGACTGAGTATCAAACACTTATTTATTTGGCTACAATAACTTGTAAGATCTAGGAGTGTGAAGTTAATCCAGGGCAATTACATATTATTAGGAAAAGTATGTATTACAATAAAGCAATGTTTATAGACACCTTCTATGCTGCGGTGTATCCAGTCCTTAGAAAACGCAAAACCCTCACATTTGCTCCTGAAAAGAATTCCTCTGGGTTATGTAACTTTGAGAAAGTCTGAGTTACTCTTCCCGGCATCACATATCACACTAAAAAAAGTCTTAAAACTGTATGTTCAACATGAAATCATAATGCATATATAAATTTGTATTTTTTCTGAACTGGAAAAGTTTCTGCTGCTGCTCTTTATGGAGTTCCCTTTCTGTAAAAGGCCCAGGTTCATATCAATTTAATGGTAACTAAATAGATTCAAAGTGCAGTAATGATGATGATTATTAAATACAGGTACAAAAGTATGACTAAAACTCAACATTTTGTATGTTAGTCATTATGCAGCTGTATATCTTTTTCCAACAGGTATTAAGTCAATTCCAGCATTTTTTCATACACATGGAATGTAGTTTGCATTCCTTTTGTCTAGAAACAAATAAAACAGCTTATTTTCCTTTTAAATAAAATGGTTAAAATCGCCACAATGAGATTATAACCTGCTACAAAAGTCTGAAGCTAATATTCTTGTGTTATTATTCTGTGGCAGATTTACAATATAACTAGATTAATTATATGAGCTATATTTCACAATTCAGTGCATTTGAATTAACACTGCAGAAATGCATTGTTTTTGAATAGAAAACCCAGGCACAATCCCCTCACCCTCCCGCTGGGGACATTTTTTTGCTAGTGGAGTTCAGAAATGTTGATGTAAACTTGAGGTTGCATCAATTGACACATGGTTTCCTAGATTCTCCTTTTATGCATGGATTCATTATCTCTTCTGCTATTTTTGAAAGAAAGCATTAAGTAGATTTGGGATGGAATACATGTTCATTTCTTTCGTCAACACTTCTGTGAAATGAAGCATTACATTCAGATATGAAAAGATACTCTTCTTCATCTAATTTATTCTAAAATAAACACGTTTTCACTCAATGAGTTAAGAAATAATGTAAGATGATGTTAAGTATAATTTTCTTCATTCTGAGCAACATACCTCTGGTGATGATTTGTGGTTGTAGTTTTCAGTAAAATTTTAAAGATTCTTAGCATTGGAATTATATCACTTTAATATAGCTTAAGTCTCTTCAAAATCAGTGGGTCAAGCAACTGTGTTTCTTTGATCTTTAACTATCATAATATGGATCGAACTTACTTTGCTCACAGGCTGTCTGTCTGTCTGTCTGTCTATCATCTATCTATCTATCTATCTATCTATCTATCTATCTATCTATCTATCTATCTATCTATCTATCTATCTATCTGCTCTATCTATCTGTCTGTCTGTCTGTCTGTCTGTCTGTCTGTCTGTCTGTCTGTCTGCCTGCCTGCCTGCCTGCCTGCCTGCCTACCTATCATCTATCATCTATTATCATCTATCTACCTACATAACTACATTTTGGAAGATGCAGTCTGTGTGGTGGTTCAAGTAGAAACTGAGAGATGGTGAGTCTAGTCCTGCCTTAGGCACAAAGTCAGCTCTGTAACCTTGGGCCAGACTTCTCAGTCTTAAGAAAGCAATGACAAACAACTTCCAAAACAAAAGAAAAATAAATAAACAAATAAATATTGAAATAT
This sequence comes from Thamnophis elegans, assembly GCF_009769535.1. Taxonomy (NCBI): domain Eukaryota; kingdom Metazoa; phylum Chordata; class Lepidosauria; order Squamata; family Natricidae; genus Thamnophis; species Thamnophis elegans. The sequence goes on from NC_045550.1 coordinate 18,190,425, forward strand.
TTTTTTCATTGTTTTATTAAGAATTATATTAAACAGATTAAAATAATACAACAACCTAATACAAAAGTACATTAAAAAGGAACTGAAATATTTAAAAAGTGCAAAAAATATCCCAAAATAAAAGAAGAAAAGAAAATGTCCTCTTTCTCTCCAGCAAGTATATTCAACATTAACAGTTTATCACTGTCTCTTAAAATGCAACAAATACATTTTCCTTCTATACCTCATCCCATTTTTATAAGCTCATCTATAAATCTTAACTCTCGTTATTAATCAGTAAAGCCTCAGTAAAAAATTAACAAAAAATCCAACAGCATACATATATAATCCCTTTTCCAGTTAATATAAATCCCCATCCTTATCTTTAATAATAAAAATCTAATTCCAATTAACAAACACTAGAAAAATAACATAGACATTGCAGACAAAACCATTACATCCAGTTGAACATTATTTCACCCCAAAAACTCTCTATCCAGTCAAGATAACCATTAAGCATCACCAAAGCAGCTCATTATTTAACCATAATCAAACAAACGGCTGTACTGTTTTTCTTTCTTTCTCCAAGTTATTTGTAAGTCCCATAAATAAAGATGTAACTCCTGTTTTCCTTTACTATCTTTGGCTCTTTTTGGACAAAGAGAAGACAAGTGAAGTAGAAATTCTGTCATTTTGTGTGGAGAATTGAAAAGTGCTCTAAATGTAGCGAGAGCTTTTACGAATTTAAATTTATAAAAGCTCTAGCTATTAGGTATGGTGGATGCATCAATTATGGTAAAATAATAATGTGCTAGTAAAGTCAGAAGTACATCTACATGGAGCTGGATGGGAACATTGTCCCCCTCGCCCCCAATGCTTATAAACACGATTTCCCCTGAATTTTGTTTGTTCTAAGTTTTGCTATTTTACCAAGTTTGTTATTTATTTCTGTTTTTACCAATTAAAGTATCATTTAAAAGCAAATCTCTGGATCATTTATTAACTGATAGCCGTTGACCCCACTGTGTAACAATATTGTGGCCATAATTCACAATAAGGGAGCTTAAAAAACTCAGAATAACTCTTTAAATCATTCAGAAGCTACCTGAAAGGTGTTCAGGATACGTGAAATCTTTTAGAGAAAAATCTGATGACTGAAAATAACCTTTAAAACAAAACCAGTCAAAAGGAAGAAAACGACTAATGGCTCGGAGTTCAAACTCAGTGAACAACTTGAATAATATGAATTACCACTTCTGTGGATTCCATCTGAAAATGTTCCTTTGCAAAAACAACTTGTGATATGTGATAAGTAGAGATGGACCAACAAATGGTTCAAGACCTGAAGGTAAAAAACTTAAAATAAGGAAAAACTACTGTAGTTCATGATCAAATAGTTCATGCAAGGAATGTTATTGCAGCAAAGGGTACATGAAATGGTTTGCAAAGACTGAGTGAAAGAACAAACTTGTTGAGAAGTTATACCAAATGAGCTTTCCCAAGGAAAAGGAAGGTTGCAGTAAAAAGCAAGAACTGTCATAATTTATGGAAAACCTATTCAACATTGTGGAACACAGAAAGGACAATCACATAATAGCCCTGTTGTCAGCATTCCAAATATCATCCAAAATTAAATCAGAGTACAAAGCAGAACTTTACTCAAACTTCCAATTTATTAAGAGAGACGTGTTGGCACATCTGTGGAGACCCGAATCTGAAAACTTCCTGGGGTTCCCATCCAGTTGAAAGTTTATGATCTTGCCCCCACACCCACAAGTCCATTACATGGTCTGATCTTCCACTGCCACGCTGTCATTTCCACCCATCTAGTTCCGGTCAGGTGCAGAGGTGCGGAGACAAAGAATGACCTTGGGCTTCTAGAAAGGAATGTTTTATTTTGACAACAACACATTCTACTCCTTACTATTCCCCTTCCCAAATACCCCACTAATAAAACAACATAGTAAAATAATAGAGAGTGTGGCAGGCCAAAGACCCTAAAAGGATTATGACTGCAGGCCTGACACCTGTTTCTTTGCAATGTTGCAAAATCAGACTGCCTCTTTGCCCTGAAGATGACAAGTAGAGCTTACTCTGGTGTTTTAAATGGAAGAATTTTGGATGAAATGGGGTAATATAGAAAAATGATATTTCTCCCTCAGAAAAATTCTAGAAACCGTGGATAAATGATGCAAAAAAGAAACAAAAACATGTTTTAGGTTCAAGAAGGAGGACCACTTGAAGAACAAAATCTGTTTCCATAAACACCCAAGCAGAAAACAATGGCCATATGAGCAACAGCATATTCATATAGAAGAGGCTGGTATTTTGATTCTAGAGCTATGACTGATAAAAAATTTCTTTGAAGAGTTGAATTGAAACAACAAAGGTTTATTTTGTGGACGATAGAAGCATCATCAAAATCAGATGAAGATTTTTCAGCTTTAAGAAGCCAAAAGGAGATGTGCTGATCATGCCAACAAAAGAAATCCTATTTGTACCTAGTATTTACTTAGTATAAATATAAAATCTGGGCAAATTCCCATTTATAAGTAATTTATAAATACCTCATATATATTAAATATATATATATATAATCTCCATGCTATTAAGTTTCCTGCACTAGCTAAAGGTCCGTCTAAAGAATATTTCAGTGAACCACATTTTGGGAAACTTTAAATAAATGTTTATTTCAGGAAGATTTGAATAGGTTTTCTTTCCCTTGTCCTGTTGATCCACTCTGAGGTATTAATGAGTAATTTATAAGCGAATAACCTATCTATGGATCTCCTCACTTTAGTTCCTGTATCCCATTAGATTGGAGAAGGATTAAAGCCTTTACTGAATTCTGCTAATTATTTTTAATTTAACTTTAAATAATGAACTAGTCCTACAAAGGTAGCATTCATGTTCAACATTATTTTGCAGAAAAGAAAAAAAAAACAGCTACTGAAGATGACCATTCAGCATGAGATTTGAAATTCAAATAAGACTATTCACAAAGAGACTATACAAGATTAAATCATATCATTATCCCCCTTGCTAGGAACACAGGATACAATAAAATGAACAATTAAACAGAGAAAACGTTTAATTTAATTTAAAATAAATCTTGAAACCTTCTGAATAGTCCACTATTCACAGACCAATAGAACTAACTGGAACAGAGCCAGCCTGAGTGGGTGAGGAGATACAAACACCAAAAATACTGTAAATCATTTACAGATCATTTGCCCACAAAAAGATTACACTATTTTGACTAAGCCACATGAATAAGCATATAAGATTCACTTCCAATATATATTTTCTTGTGCTTGGCAGCTTTCAAGACTTCAACACATAATCTAAAAGACTCAAGTGCTTTCAGTACATTCCATGCAATCATTCTATATTTTTGTTACCAAAATTATTGCTTAAACATAAGCATCTATTAATTTTGGTCAAACATCTCACAATCAGAATTGCCTTCCATTTTGCTCAAGAATAAGAAATAAGAAGGAAATTTTGACAAGATGAGCTGATTTCGACAAATTGCAGCTTGTAAATTTTAATGTTTTTTTTACAGTGTGTAAACTATGTCATATCCATCAAATAAATTGCTTAACTGTCCTTTGTATCTAAGTACTCTAATTAGTGTAGTCCTCAAATGCCTGGTAAATCTAATAGCTTTCTAGCATTGATAGAGAGTCACCTTTCTAGAAGATCAGTTCATCTGTTTGGATTTCCAAAATCAGGACAAAACAAAACAAAATGCTTAGTGGAACAATTATATTTATGTGTCTCCTGACATAGTCTAATCTTCTTTATCAGAAGGATTAGGATACTTGGCTCATAAGCTGCTTAAATTCAAACCAAGGAGGTAATGGGATTTGTCAGACACAAGGACATGGCATGAGGTTAAATTGGCATTAAACAGATCATTGTTAAACTGTGAAATGTAAGACTAGGAATTGCTTCCAAATCTGCTTTGCAAACATTAGAATTACTAGGGGCCAGTGGGCAGATGTTAAGGCCAATGACACAGCACCCATTGGGAAGAGCATTAAATATGTAGCTTGGCACTGAGAACCATCTTGTTATGTAGTATGTCTTGTTAGGGACCGCCAGTGCAATCCCTCATTTGATACTATTGATGTCAGTAGAAAATAAAAATAAATAAGTAAAACGAACAAACAAAAACCAAACCAAACCAGAATGAAGCAGGGTTTTAAAGAGCTTAAAATAAAGAGAGTAGCTTTATCTGAAATTTGAAGTTCACAAGGAATATACTATTACTCTCAATGAAAAAAAGAAAATAAATATGAAACATTTCCATTTCAAGATAGAATAGAATTCTTTATTGGGCAAGTGTGATTGGAAACATAAGGAATTTGTCTTTGGTAGATATGCTCTCAGTGTACAAAAAAGGACAATATATATTCATCAAGAATCATAAGGTTAATCACACTTAATGATAGTCATAGGGTACAAATAAGCAATCAGGAAACAATCAATATTAATATCAATCATAAGGATACAAGCAACAAAGTTACAGTCCTGCAGTCATAAGTGGGAAGAAATGGGTGATAAGGAATGTTGAGAAGGCTAATAGTAACAGTAATGCAGCCTTAGTGAATAGTTTGACAGTGATGAGGGGATTATTTATTTTAACAGAGTGATGGCATTTGGGAAAAAACTTTTCCTGGTCTAGTTGTCTTGGTGTGCAGTGCTCTATAGCATTGTTTTATTTATTTATTTATTTATTTATTTATTTATTTATTTATTTATTTATTTATTTATTTATTTATTTATTTATTTGTCTTGTATGCCGCCCACTCCCGGAGGACTCCGGGTGGCTCACAAAAGACAAGGGAAAGGGGGGAATGAGACAAAGACAACATATTAAAAACAAAACCAACATTCACAATTTCTGTGGAGGTAGATGCTTCTCAGCTCCCCCCAGCCTGCTGGAACAGCCAGGACTTGGTGGCTTTGCAGAAGGCCGGGAGGGTAGTAAGGATCCGGATCTCAACAGGGAGCTCATTCCAGAGGGCCGGAGCTGCAACAGAGAAGGCCCTCCCCCAGGGAGTCGCCAGCTGACATTGGCTGGCAGATGGAATCCGTAGGAGACCCAACCTGTGCGATCTAATTGGTCTGAGAGAGGTAATCGGCAGGAGGTGGTCTCTCAGGTACCCAGGTCCGATGCCATGTAGGGCTTTATAGGTAGCGACCAGCACCTTGAAGCGGATTCGGAGACTGATAGGTAGCCAGTGCAGCTCGCGGAGGATAGGTGTAACGTGGATGTACCTTGGTGCACCCACAATCGCTTGCGCGGCTGCATTCTGGACTAATTGGAGTCTTCGAACACTCTTCAAGGGCAGCCCCATGTAGAGCGCATTACAATAATCCAGTCTTGAGGTCACAAGGGCATGAGTGACTGTCTGAAGGGCCTCCTGATCCAGGTAGGGTCGCAATTGGTGCACCAGACGAACCTGGGCAAAGGTCCCCCTGGTCACAGCCGACAGATGGTGTTCTAGAGTCAGCTGTGGGTCCAGGAGGACTCCCAAATTGCGAACCCTCTCTGAGGGGCGTATAATTTCGCCCCCCAGCCTGAGAGATGGAACAGTTGGACAATCTTTGGGAGGGAACATCAGAAGCCACTCGGTCTTGTCTGGATTGAGTGCCAACTTGTTTGCTCCCATCCAGACTCTAACAGCCTCCAGGCACTGGCACATCACTTCTACCGCTTCGCTGAGTTGGCACGGGGCAGACAGATACAGCTGCGTATTGTCTGCATATTGGTGATACTTAATCCTGTAGGAGCGTAGGAGTTGAAACAATTTATGTCCAGGATCCGAGGGGTCTGTAAATATTTTCACGGCCCTCTTTTTGACTCATGCAGTATATAGGTCCTCAATGGAAGGCAGGTTGCTAGTAATTGTTTTTTTCTGCAGTTCTAATTATCTATTGAAGTCTGTATCTATCTTGTTGTGCTGCAGAACCAAACCAGACAGTTATAGAGGTGCAGATAACAGACTCAATAATTCCTCTGTTGAACTGTATCAGCAGTTTGAGCTTCCTGAGTTGATATTTATTGCAAATATTTCTATACCATGGTTCTTATATTAAAAGTACAGTGTTTTTTTCTGCTCAGTCAACCTCAAGTGGCAGTACCTAGCCAAATTTGACTTTGAAAAAAAAAGCTAATTAAGATTAGAAAAGGTTAATATTTAAAGGGGTGACTGCCAGGAAATTCAAGGGTTGTAGGCTAGACTGATAAGGCAAAAACATACAAGAAGAAAGCAATAACAAAGCATTTCTATAATGTTGCCAAGAACAGGGAAGGGATGTTTCTATATAGACATTAGTTGTTGATTTTGAAAGAATCTTTATTTTTTAGGTTGCAGGCAATTTTCAGTCACCTCAAATGGTTACTTATTCACAGTAGTAGTGGAACAAAGTAATAAAACAAAAAAAAAATACAAAAACTAAAGATAAAATGGACACAGTTATCAGAGGAGTTATCCAATTAAGCTGAATAAATCTGAACCATATTTTAATATCAACAATTAAATATACAAACATTTTCATAGGTTTCTTTTCTCCTTGTCATTATTCTGTATATCCCATTTCATCACTGAGAATCCATCTCTTAAAAAACAATCTAATTGTTTAGTTGCATGTTCTGCTGTTCATTTCCCCAATGTGAATTCCATGTGTATTCTATGTGAATTCACATTGAATGTGAATTGTATGTGAATTCCAACAAATATTGGAATATTTGTAGCTGAAACCTGAAATGAGGGGTCCTTGGTGGTTCTCTGACAGTTTTTTTCTTGCAGAAGTTTCATTACCCAAACTAGGTAATGTCATCAGTGCTAGATTTAAACAGTAGCACTGATAATGTTCCTAGTTGAGTAATGAAATGCCTGCAAGAAAACAACCAAGCTCAGAGAGCACCAAGGACCCCTTACTATGTCCACAGGAACGCAGTAGTAGTGGACTGAAAAGCACAGCAACTGCAATTTTGTCTATACAAACCTAACTTTTTTCCACCAGATAATTCTTGAAATCCATTAATAAACAATTATCAGCCCTAACAAAGATGCATTACCAATCTTTAAGTTCAGACATTGCCAAATAATTTCAAAAACATTGCTATTAAACTACTGAAAGATAAAACTATTTTGACAGATATGCACAAATTCAAATTCTGGCCAATTCAGAAATGTAAAATCTGCTTTTGCATTCCCAAACCAAATGTCCTGTGATATTGACTCCAGTGTTAAATATATACTTAAGAGCTATAATGTTAGATTCTACAGAATAAAAATGTGCCTTCCTGCCCCAAATAATTCATATCCACCATCAGAGTTTTACACATCTATGTAGAATGGAAAATCTATAAAGAAGTTCGCTCACAATTTATTATGCATAATCAAGAGCAGATTATTCCCAAATGGAAGGTATGCATAGCAGCACTTGTTCCTGAAACATTAAATGTCTGATGAAATATTTATTCTTAAAATTTCTTCACTGCCTCTCAATCTATTCCATAAAGACCTTCTTAAAGATATAGACATTTTCATTCCCCCCTGCATAATACTTTCAAGATATGTTAATTAAAAGCTCCACAGATCAGTTTGTGATCTCATTTGAATGACATCCAGAGTGTGCAACAATAATTTTGAAGCTGAAAAATTCAATGCTATATTCTACAACTGGACCAAAAATAATTCAATATTCAATAGTTTCCTTATCAGACTTTCACTAAAACCTCCTGAACACCTCTTGAATCTTACTCCTCTTTAAAGCTTCATTTAAATAAATTATAACTATATCTGCTTTTTTATTTCTAACCAACACACAATCCTCTGCATATCGTCTTAACTCCATATCTGTTGGAGCAATTGAGTAAAATCATTATTATTCTATTGAATGACATGAGACTACCCTTTCCTGAAGGATTCCATACACCTTAGCTTTTGGTCCAAAACATATTGTTACCATTCATTTGTATTATTCTATAAATTAGGAAATCCTGAGCCCATTCTAATATTCCACCTTTCAAAGGGATTGATTTATAAAGTAAACTAAATTTTTATACCATTCTATAGGCTTGTTAATAAATACAAATTATTGATTAATTGGTTGGTTTAATTGATCATATGTCAGATCTTAGAGAACATATTGATCTGTTCCTAACCAGATGCTTTATGTCATCCAACAATACTCTTATTGTCCTGTTCTCGTTCAGGATAGCCTTTCAAGTGAATCGTACTACATGACTTTACTCCATTTCCTTGAGTCCAATATTTATTCAACTTGGAACTTCTCCTCTTCTTGAAAAATCACTGGGGGAAGGCATCAGCTGGTGTGATCGTAAAGGGTTTGGTGGCATCTGTCTAATGGCAAGGATGGAAAATGGGGATGGAATGATGGAAAACTGGAAAATGAAGACAGTGGAAATTGCAAGTGAAAGGCCACCACTTTTACCCATTGTAGGATCTTAAAAGGGCCCCCAAACTTTGCATTAAGGTTCTTTGAGGGTCTGATAGAAACCAAAATTTGATTGACAACCATCTGCAGCAATAGGCAGCCTCTTCTGCCAATGAGTGTCAGTAGTCCTTTTATAGAAAAGTTTAGCTTGGTCTAGTTGTTCTTTTAACAATCACTGAGCCTTATGCTACTTGTACAAAATGTCTACCACCCCGTGGATACAGTCCTCTTTAGAAACTAGATGGCCCTCCCTACCAGCTACTGAGAGAGGGGCCATTGTGATTTCTGAGGACTAAAGCTTGGTTAGAGAGATGTCACTCTCATGCCCTGGTTGGTGAGTCCACCATAACTGAGTGCAGCACTTGCTGGAATTCTGCAGCTTGGGTTTTCATAAACAATTCACACTGACTGATGAAGGTTCTCATTTTGTCTACTTTTCCTCTCAAACTTCTCTGGGAAACCTTCATGGGAACACAGCAACTCAGGCTAGAACTTCTGGAGGTACTGGGACCACTGGATGCTGGTCATTCTGAGCTTGTTGCTGAACCAATTGAAGAACCAAGCCTACCAATTCCTCATCTCTGTTTCCATCCTTGTTGATGCCAGAGCAATGCTTCCACAATACCTTGGGGTGCCCAGCAGTTGCCTGTGGGTCAGTAGCTATCCTGGTGAATTTTGTTTTTCCTGAGACTATGAGAATACATCTGTGACGATTAATGCCAGGCTCAAACAACCACTAGTAAATAGATAAAGTAAGCAACTTTACTGTTCTCTACCTGTCAGGTCCCTGGTTGGAATACTACCATTCTAAAGAGGAGGGAAGAGGCTTCATGGGTTAAATGCTTTGTACGCTTTCACTTTTGTTATACTTGCTTTGGAATTAGGGATGAGGCATGGGCATCTGAAAAAACTTCTTCTCAGTCAGTTTCAGCTTGTTACCAAGGTCCTGGCACTCCGAGAAAATCCTATTATCACCATCAAGCCTCAGAGTTCTCAAAACACATTTGCAGCATCTTATTGGCCATCAGTGGACATGGGCATTAGGATGGGGGTTGAAGGGAAAAATTAGCCTAACGATTCACACTGAATTTCAGACTCCACCTGACTTTTCTGCAATCAATTTCTCTCAGTAAAAGTTCCTTTTGAAATGTCAATTTCAAGAGTCATGCTTTTATGAGAAGATATCTGAGGCAGGTTCTTACACTACCTAAATTAAGCAATCTCCCCAGACTGCTTGCCTTCCTCTGGGAATAACCAGATAAGGCTTCATGGATCTTGGGGGAGCTCTAGTTTACAGCCTCTTGCAGCTGTGCAAGGACTTTTGTTAGGCCGTGGCTTGACTCCTCCTTCTAGCTGAGCTGGCAATTTTCCAGCAATTCCTTTCTCTTCTTTCTATTATTATATAATCATTCAAAGTATCTCAAAATAATTATCTTATGTGTGTTTACTAAACATTTTATTCTCTAGGATGTATTCTCAAACAAGATGCACTATTAGAAAATAGAGGTAATCACAGGCTTACATTATACATTTGAATATCATAAAAGAGATGTCAGAATATGTACACAACATACAAATGATGAAAATGAATCAGATTGAACAAAAACTAAATTCAAATCTGAAGATTAATACATAGTTAAATTATAGCAAATCAGAGTATGTAGTTGAAAATGGAATGATCATTCCATTGTTGAATGTATTCTTTATAAATTCAGAAAGAAAATGTAAAAGATAATAAATAATATCTCACAGTTTGGAGAAGGGTAGATACAGCATTAATAAATGCATTCTCTAAAGCAGAAGTATGAAATTAAATTCCAACCATTGTCTGCTGTAAAATATAATTGAATTAACTGTCAGATAAGAGTATTAACAAAGGGAATTTGGAAATCTGCAGAATTCAAAATAGTACTATGATTACTAGGGAAGGTAATTTTTGAAAAGAAGAGGTGAAAAAATACAGCCTTGCCTTCATAATAGACAGGCATGTTTCCTATTTATGGTTCTTTGGGAACTGATTATTCTTAGTAATGGAGTTATAATATGTTTGTATATTACATTTAGATTTTTGATATTTAGATTTGTCTTATAGAGTATTTGGTGATTTAAAATTGCCACTACTTAACATAATTTATTCCTGACTAAGTCCATGATGACATCAAATATTCAATTCACTTGCTGAGCTAGATCATGGTGGCAAGCAGTTGATTTTATAAACCCAATTCACCTATCTCAGACATTTTGGTGGTGGTTGATAGCTGGTGAAGATATTGGATGTGGCCAGGTTTTGATCGAGATGACAAGAGCTGGTGCTTGTGGGTCTCTGAAAGGCTGAGTTGATGAGACAACTCAGGAGCTCTAGCCTTTGGTTGCCAATTCCATTGGTTGTTTTAATGAGAAGGTGGCATGATGTGACTAGAACAAGTGATCTGGAATATAGGAGGCCACAACATGCAGCATCCTGTTAGAAGTATTATAAAATAACAATGGTGGTGAGATGGTGACCTTGGTGGCCTTGGTTGAAACCTTATTATGCTAACAGCCAATAGCAGCATCATGTAGGGCTGGAGTTTGTGGTTGGAACCTGCTTGATTGGAATGAATTCTGATTGGAATGAATGATTGGAATGAATTGCTTGATTGGAATGAATTGTGAAGTATGATGAAATGACCTATCTATAAAACCAGGAATGAACAAGCTTTATAGTTCCATCAATATCAGTATTCCTTTCCTGGCAAGAGTCAGTGGCATGTTCCAACTGCATGGAAACTGCTCAAACACACACACACACACACACACACACACACACCTACCTTATCTAAAGTGCTTTAGTTTTCATTGGAATATCTAAACAAAAAAGTATTGGACTGTGGAGCAAGAGTTTAGCTGATGGAGGGCTAATTTCTTTTTAAATTTCTTCCAATAGAGATATTTAAAGCACCCATGGGTTTTTAACACTTTTTTCTTTCCAGATAATTATCCTACATTAGGTGTAGTGTTTATTAAGTAAATATTTGTTGCCAAATGATTTGCTTAGAAACCATGAGAAAATTTTACCAGGATTATATAGAATGGATTTTGTGGTTATAATCTTAAAATTCATCCAGTTAACTCTGTCAAAATATTTACCCAGCAGTATGATTAATAATAATAAGAGACAGATTAAATTATCTTCAAATAAATTACAAAGTATCATACAGACACAGATAATTAATAGCTTAGCCACTTTCATTTACCATTCCAATAGGAAAACATAGGTAGGCATTTTAATTATGGAGTGATTCAATTCTTTTTATTTTTTCCTATTAGATGAGTTGGGAATTTCACTGAATGTGCTAAATAGTGCCTGTTAACGTTGAGTATGATGTTAGCTATTTGATGGAAAGAAGGGTGGAAGCTAAAATTCTACATTTTCTTTTTTTTTCTAATTTTGCCTTTGATTTTTCATTTTTTAAATGAAAAATAAAATAAATAAATAATCCTAAATAGAGCTGGAAAACTATTGAAATACTTTTGTACATGGATGGATTGACAGAGAGATAGTTTTGCAGATATACAAAGTATGCTTTTCACTATGCACTTCTTTAAGTTTGATAAATATATAATTCTTTTACAGACAACATTCAATAAAAATAGAGTGCAATCATATTCATAAATTTGTTATAAATCTAAAATAAACATATATTTTTTAAAAAGCAAAATTTTTAGACATATGATTAGACTCTTGCCTCTTTGTTAAAGTAGGAAACTTTGCACTGTAATTCTTTCCTCTCTCTTTTCCAACTTTTGGACATTGTTTCTGTATTATCTAATTATTTAATGTAATATAAGAATGATATTGATACCGATCAAACCAGTCTGTCCTAGAGGAGATCAACCCTGACTGCTACTTATTAGAAGGCCAGATACTGAAGATGAAACTTAAATACTTTGACCGCCTAATGAGAAGGAAGGACTCACTGGACAAGAGTCTAATGCTGGGAAAGATTGAGGGCAAAAGAAGGGGATGACAGAGAATGAGGTGGCTGGATGGAGTCACCAAAGCAGTAGGCGTAAGCTTAAATGGACTCCAGAGGATGGTACAGGACAGGAAGGCCTGGAGGAACATTATCCATGGGATTGCAATGGGTCGGACATGAGGTCACAACTAACTACAACAAGAATGGCTTGTCACACTATTACAGTTATGAAAGTATTGGAGATGTACCTCTGGTAGGAGAATAAGAATATACATAATTCGCACAACCTCTTTCAAGCTCTTTTAACTATTAACTTTTTCAGAGTTGAAAAAGTAATTAGCAATTAGAGATAGCATGTGATTTAATTTCATTAAGATAGCATTTGTTTTGCTTTTAAAATTAGATGAAATTAAAATTTCAAAAATATAATAACATTTTAAAAAGTAGCAGGATAAGAGTTGTGAGTCACTTTGTGACTCTACTCTTGTACTTAGGATTGTAGCAACCAGATTTGATTTTTCTTGTAGTATTCCCATTGTTATTATTTTTCCATCCCTCCAAATTAGACCAATAAGAAAGTTATGCATAGTGTAATTGAATTTGAAAACCTAGATTAAGTGAAGTTTTAATGTTCCTCTTCTAATTAAAATGTAACCTTTGGTATTAAGGATATATTGATATTGTTGTAGATCTTTAAAAGGTTTAAAGTATCATTTGGGTATTCTTATTGGAAAAAGGTTATATAAGGTAGCTTTTGTATACTTTGGTTTAATTTTTAACATACACACATTGTTTCCTTATTAGGGCTCTGTAGTTATTCAACTTGTTATTTCTAACAACACTATTGAAAGCATATTTATATAACTTTAACAATGAAACAGATACATGAGGTTCTGAAGACACAATGTGATATTTTTATGGCCCTAGAGAATGGCCTTGGATGACTTTAGCCAGCACTGGAAAAACTATATTCAAGACTACATTGCAAGAGTGCAGTGTAAAGCAAATGATTGAATATATGGTATGATGACTTGATGATCACATTAAAAGATTGCAGAAGGCTTCCTTTTTTTCTATGCTATTCACTTGGGGAGGGGGCCTTCTAGGGAGAAGAAAGGGTAATCTATCAACTTTTACTCTAACTGCCTTAGGCATAAAAGCTGACTGGGTGATCTTGGACCATTCACTCTCTCTCAGCCTAAACCCACTCACAGGGTTGTTATTGTAAGGAAAATAGGAGAAAAGAGCATTAGGTATGTTCAGTTCCTTGGGTTATTTATATATATATATATATATATATATATATATATATAAAATTAGTGGGATTTAAAAGATCCCAAAACATTAGTGATTTCCTATTATTCACCTTCTACTCTGGACATTCTCTCTCCTATTTTCTACCCGTGAGTTCAGGAATGAAATTAAGTTGGTGAGTGAGAGGATGAAGAGAGGAGAGAGAGAGAGAGAGAGAGAGAGAGAGAGAGAGAGAACAGCTACCAAACATCATACTAAAATAAAATGTGTGCAACTGAAATGCAAACTTGATCCTTAAAATCAAAGTTATGTTCACTTCCATCCTTTCAAGCAACTGAATAACCATCATTATGAGTGAGGCTTTTCCCTAATTTCCTTCCAATTGTTGTCCTTTTGTGTTATTGTCACTGTTTTGTATGATATAAGTCTGAAAGTATATGCAACTTTCTAAGACAATACAATTATCTGACCACAACGCAACTTAGGCTTTTTACACAATATAATCTTAAAATCAAAAGAAAAGAAATATAGTGGTAATTAAGAAAAAGAAGTTAACAAATTATAGAATTCTAAAAAATGGCATCATTGTACAAAGAAGAATAATGCTTTGATCTACGTCTGAAAAACCATGTACATGGTGTGGCATTTAATTTTTATGGTCAAATTATTCCAGAGGAAGGAAGCTGCTTCAAAGAACACTCACCACTTCAAGTCCCAGTAAGTGGGGATACTTATCAGACACTCCCTAGTTTTCCAGGTTGAAATGAGAGAAATTACTGGTAAAAGGTAGTCCCTAAGATATCCTGGGGGCTGAGTCGTATCTTTATAAAATGTAATCTGCAATTTAAATTACATTCAGAAACCTACTGGTAACCGGTGAGCTAATGTAGCAGAGGTACATTACCATGGCTGATCACTATATATACGTTACTTAGGTAACCATTCTAAATGTGCTGATTTTTATACATGTTCAAGGGTGGCACATTTAAATTGCAGTAATCTAATCAAGAAATGACTTAGCCATAAGTGACCATTTTCAGTGCATCAGATTATACTACATTTATGCACCAGTGAGAACTGAGTAAATGCCTGCTTGATTATGCAATCCAAATGCTTTCTGAACAGAAGCCATGAGTTCAGGGGAACTATCAGATTGTGAGCCTGCTGTTTCTGAGGATCACAGTCCAATCAACAGCCAGATATATAGTCTTATCAAGTGACTTCTGAATGAAGTGTCATTCTGTTGACTGATTCTTCTTTAGGATGAGTCTTATCGTTTCTTCTTTTCCATACCTTGACAGCCTCCAGATAATGGATTAAGGCTTCTGCCACATCTCCTAAAGTGATGGAAATATGGAATGAAGATGTACATGTTAGTACTATTTCCATATTGATGCTACTTTTTTTCCAAACTAGCAAACGTCTTGTCCCATATTTCATATAGTTGTTGAAGGACTGAAGTCTGACCAGGCATCCAGGTACACAAAGTACCTGGATGCCTGGTTATAGCCTGACAACAACTCTTTGGACTCACCTGCTCAAGAAAAAATGGAACCATCATAATTTCATACCTTTAACTTCCAACTTCAGAAGATATCCAGAAGGATATTGCAGTCAATGATATGGAAAGCTCCTGAAAGATCTGTGAGCATATTGCTGTGCCACTTCCATCTCACATCTCACTCCCAACAAAGATCATCCAGATTACCTAGGATCCATATATTGAACTATATATCCTCCAGAGAATCTTTGTGTTGCAGTACTCTACTTTCCAGTAACTACCATTTTCTCAGTTTTCCCCAAAAGGGAAAGTTTGATATGATAGTAAGCCAATAAGTCTCCAGTTTTTGGATTTGGCCTGGCCTCTTAACTGGGTGAACTAATGCTTCTTCAAAGTCTTCTGGCATCTTCCCTTCTCTTGGAAAGGAAATGATTGCAGCTTAGATCCAAACTTTTACTCCCTTTACACCTCTAAAATTTGGCACACCTTATTTATCACCTTAATGATAAAACTTTATAATTGCAATTGATTAGTCTGTCTTCTGAACATTGTTTGAAAATGCAGCTAATAAATCTTGTACTTTGTGCAGTTTTTTCTGCAGATTTTTATTCATAGTTTTATTTCTAAATTCCCTGGTTTTTGTGTTGTTAGATTCTTATGGTATGATAATAATAGTAAACAATAGCTGAAGTCTGTTTAAAAATCATTTTGGTCCTTCCAAAATGCTCAGATAATTTTATCTAGACAAACGGGATAATCATATCAAGGGTGAAGCTTAAAAATGGCAGAAGATCAGAAGAACCTGACATTTTGCTTACTTACACATCTAACATGGCTAGTATAAGTTTGGCAAGTGACTAAAAATACATAAATGATTGAAAGCAGCCAAAGTCCGAACTTTCCATCTGTTCTTCTTTAATTAGCATTAATGTACTGCAGAGAAAGATTGTGAAAAAATGAGTTTCCATTCAGAACAGCAACTGCCTTGAATATGAATGGCAAATTACCTATCTGAAAGTTCTTAAAAACTCAGCATACAATATTTCCTTTGTAACCAGAGCAATGATGGCACAAGCTTCAAATAGTCTGGAAATAGCAAAGGCAAAGAGTTGCTTTGGTTGTGTTTTCCCAGCTTGGCTGGAAAACTGGCTTGCTCATAAAACAATAAGCTATGCTTTAGTGAACAGCAGCCTAAACAAGAAGTAAAATATTTCTATTAGAGTTGTCAAATCAGCTAGTAATATTTTTAAAAAAAACAGAAAAAAATCTGAAAGTACAGGTATACAAATCCTTCCTCTCTACAATTTAAGAGACTGTGCATCTGGAAAACAGTGAACAGGCTATGCTCTTAATATTATTTAGACCGATCCAAATTACCTGAAGCAAACTTTAAATAGTATATAGACACTTTTGTTTTTATTAAATTCCAACTGATCAAATAAGCAAGACTTCTTAAATAGCAAGTCCTGATTCTACTTAAAAAAAGGAGTGGAGAGGGAGGGGAAAGTGATATTAAATTTACCATCCGAGTTAAAAGGAGAAGCAGAAAGAAATTGTATTACTTATACTCCTGTGTATTTTTGGAATGTTAAAAGCTGTTGGTGTTCAAATTTCAGTTTGTAAAGCTGGTGAATTGGAGAGAGAATATTTCTGATCACACAATGAATTCTTCACAAAAGAGTCACAATGGAAAGTATTATGAGACAGTGTACTTACAAAAATATTCATGGATTTTGCTTCAATATGTTTTTGGCTAAGCTAATATTGGTTGGTTTCTTGGTTTTTGCCACTTTCCATCATATTTTAAATCAGAGCAGATGATATATATATATACACACATAGAGATTCAAACCTGAAGGGAAGGAAGTGGCCTACTCTCCTGGTCCTGGAAGACTTCAATTATGATGATTGTCCAGATAGAGGATTCAGGATTCCATGCCTGTGGTCATGAACTAGTCAAATGGATATATGGTCCACACATGCAGTAAAGCGCAGACTGGATTAAATATTCTGTATTTCTAGAACTGATGATCTACAAATAAATGAGTCCTCTATACCTGATTGCCACAGACATGCTTTCTAGGTGTTTTAGACTGGCAGTTTTTACAACCTATTGCAAAGGGAGAAGACTTGTTAAGAGTCCAGCCTGAGCTTGTGAAGACTCCAGATGGTTTTATGAATGCACATGTAGATTTTTTTTTACCTCA